>NC_082683.1:116976738-117287933 GCF_949987515.2 Delphinus delphis
TGACTCTTGGTGGGACCCTAATAGCTTCGGGATGGGGGCTGGTTGCCAGAGGAACCAACCTTATGATTAGAGAGTTGGGACTTTCAGCCCCACCTCCCAACCTCAGGGGAGGTGAGAGGGGCTGGAGATTAAGTCCAACCTCAATGGCCAGTCTATATAATAGAACCTTCTAAACAGTGGGATTTGGGGAGCTTCCGGGTTGGTGTTGGGAGGGTGGTGTGCCCAGAGAGGCTTACCAGAGCTCTGATCCCCTTCCCACATAATTTGCCCTGTGCATCTCTTCATCTGGCTGTTCATTTGTATCCTTTATAGTAATTCAGTACTAGTAAGTAAAGTGTTTCCCTGAGTTCTGTGAGCTGTTATAGCAAATTATCAAACCTTAGAGGGGTCATAGGAACCCGTAATTTATAGCTGGTTGGTCAGAGGTACACGAGATGGAAGACTTGTGATTGGCATCTGAAGTGGCGGGGCAGTCTTGTGGGACTGAGCTGTTAACTGTGGGGTCTGTGCTAACTCTGGGTAGTTAGTGTCAGGATTGAATTAAATTGTAGGATACCCAGTTGGTGTCTGCAGAGAAGTGGAGAATTACTTGGTGTGAAAAACCCACACATTTGATATCAGAAGCGCTGGTAGTAAAAACAGTTTATAGGTTTTAGTAGAAATTGCACTGAACTTGTAGATCAATTTGGAGAGTATTGCCATCTTTACAGTATTAAGTCTTTTGAACAATGAACATGGGAAGTCTTTCCATTGATTTATGCTGTCTTGACTTTCTTTCAATTATGATGTATAATTTTCATTGTACATCTTATACTTAAATTTATTCCTAAGCATTTTACTCTTTTTGAATATTACAATATACTATTGTGAATAGAATTGTTTTCTTAATTTTTGAACGCATTCATTGGTCTTAATAGGGTTTTCTTATGTGCGTGTGTGTGTGTGTGTGTATCTGTATTAACATGATCTTTATATAGAAAATCTTATCTGTAAATAGTTTTGCTTCTTCTTCCTTCAGTCTGGATGCCTTTTATTTCTTTTCCTGCCTAATTTCCCTGACTAGGACTTCTAGATCATTGTTGAATAGAAGTGATGAGAATGAACATCTTTGACTTGGTCATGATCTTAGAGAAAAAGCATTCAGTCTTTTACCATCAAGTATGATGTTGGCCCTGGGTTTTTTGTAGATGTTCCTTATTAGGTTGAGGAAGTTTCCTTCCATTGATAGCTTGTAGAGTGTTTTCATCATGAAAGGTTATTGGATTTTTGTCAAACACTTTTTGTCTATTGGGAAGATCATTTGGTGTTTGTCCCTTATTCTATTAATATGGTATAGTGCATTAATTAATTTTCATATATTGAACCAACCTTGCATTCTTGGGAAAAATTCCACTTGGTCATTGTATCATCCTTTTTATATGTTGTTGGATTTGTCTTGCTAGTACTTGAGGATTTGGGGACAGTTGTTAAAAGCAGAAGCATATATGGCATATTGTTATCATTCTTGCTGCTAACAGTGTAGGAAGCATTAGAAAAATCCTAAAAATCAGCCTTAAGGGCTCAAAAGACATAGTAGTAATCTGGAGACATTTCTCATGGAGTCATTGCTGATATTAGGTTATATATTAAGTGATGTGTATAATGGTTATTCTGAATCTTGAAGAAATACATTGGATTCTAGTTCAGAGTCTCAATTATTAGGGAAGAGTATAATATATTTTAGGACAATTTCCAGTCAAGAAAGAGAAAAGAGAGAAAAATAGAGAAAAGGTTGGTATTTAAATGGGGTACATGCCAATTATCTGGAAATTTTACTAGTTGTGGGGTTTTGGTCAGTGATAAATGACCGCTGTACTAGAGATCCTGCATCCCCAACTCTTTTCCTGGTCACAGCCTGTTCATCTGGAGGGAAACATGACAAGGTATGTACCTCAAGCTGAGCCTATTCTGTGAGGTTCTGTGAGCAGTGTCATAGTTAGCCACTCCCTACTGGGGGTGGTCCTTGGGAGTCTGTCAGTGTCTGTGTAGCTTGGTCACTGGTGACACTCCCTGCTCATGCTGTTCATCCCTTCCCTTCTGTTTGAGCCTGTTGGGGTTGAATTCTAGATTCCATCCTCCCATTAACTCTGTGGCATTTTGAATCACCTTGTTTTGTGCAGAGTCATTAGTCTGTGAGAATCCAAGACAGGATTATTGTAGAGCTACAAGTTCTGCATCTTCAGGGTCTTTTTGGCCCACAAAGGAAGAGCATAGTGATATAAAGAATATCATCTCTTTATGGTTGTATGATATTTTAAAAACTAGAATACTTTTGTCTGCATTATCTAATTTTGATTCTTATGACAACTTTGGCTTATAGGCGGTACAGATACTAGCTGTATTCTATGGATGAAACAGGCTTGCAGAGTTTAAATACTTAGAATCTAGCAGGTACAGAGTGTTGGTACTGGGAAATCCCGCTCTAGCATCATCCTGGGGTCTCCTCATCTCTGTATTTCTTCAGTTCCCTTGTCCTTTCCAATAGTGGGATTATTTTTTCCTCCTTCAGTGTCATTGCTCCGTTTTCATAATAAACATCTTCAGTTCCATTCCCAATGTCATTCAATGAATCAAATGGTGATCCCTTTTCCTTTTTCTGAAAATCTTCATGCCCTAAAATTTTTCATTGGTTTGTTTTTGAGCTCATGATCATTCTGGTGTCCGTACACAGGCTTACTTGTCCAGCTCAATTTGAGTTTAATGTAGTGAACCAGGCCTTATTGTGGCACACTGGCTTGTGTTCATCTTGAAGGTTTATTTCCTATTGAAGTATGAGTGTTTCAGCGAAGGGTAGGGAGACCCACATTTGTTCTGATTCCGCCACTCACAAACTATATTCTTCTCTTTGAGCCTCAGTTTTCCCTTCTGTAAAATGAAGGGTTCAATCACATGACCTTTAAGGCCACTTAAGCTATTGGGTCTGACTTCCCTATGATTTTCTCATGTTCTTTGTTCATCTCTCCATTCCTGGCTTACTTGGTTGTTCCACAGGTGATTTCATTATCATGGAATGTCAGTGTTTCTCTTTGCCTCTCACTATGCCCTGGGCTTCCCCCTTTTCCTTTTTAATTTTTTTCCCCCATAGGAGAAATAACCAGCGGTCTAAGTAAGCATCCCAAGTGGAAGGGATGGAAAGCACTTCCTGTTTGTGGGAAGATTTTTAATCACAGTTTCAATTTCAGTGCTTGTGATTGGTCTGTTCATATTTTCTATTTCTTCCCAATTCAGTCTTGGCAGGTTGTGCATTTCTAAGAATTTGTCCATTTCTTCCAGATTGTCTATTTTATTGGCATAGAGTTGCTTGTAGTAATCTCATGATCTTTTGTATTTCTGCAGTGTCAGTTGTTACTTCTCCTTTTTCATTTCTAATTCTATTGATTTGAGTTTTCTCCCCTTTTTTCTTGATGAGTCTGGCTAATGGTTTATCAATTTTGTTTATCTTCTCAAAGAACCAGCTTTTAGTTTTATTGATCTTTGCTATCGTTTCCTTCATTTCTTTTTCATTAATTTCTGATCTGATCATTATGACCAGATGGCTTTACAGGCGAATTCTATCAAACATTTAGAGAAGAGCTAACACCTATCCTTCTCAAACTCTTCCAAGATATGGCAGAGGGAGAAGCACTCCCAAACTCACGCTACGAGGCCACCATCACCCTGATACCGAAACCAGACAAGGATGTCACAAAGAAAGAAAAATACAGGCCAATATCACTGATGAACATAGATGCAAAAATCCTCAACAAAATACTAGCAAACAGAATCTGACAGCGCATTAAAAGGATCATCATACACCATGATCAAGTGGGGTTTATTCCAGGAATGCAAGGATTCTTCAATATATGCAAATCAATCAACCTGATACACCATATTAACAAATTGAAAGAGAAAAACCATATGATCATCTCAATAGATGCAGAGAAAGCTTTCGACAAAATTCAACACCCATTTATGATAAAAACCCTGCAGCAAGTAGGCATAGAGGGAACTTTCCTCAACATAATAAAGGCCATATATGACAAACCCACAGCCAACATCATCCTCAATGGTGAAAAACTGAAACCATTTCCTCTAAGATCAGGAACAAGACAAGGTTGCTCACTCTCACCACTCTTATTCAACATAGTTTTGGAAGTTTTAGCCACAGCAGTCAGAGAAGAAAAGGAAATAAAAGGAATCCAAATCGGAAAAGAAGAAGTAAAGCTGTCACTGTTTGCAGATGACATGATACTATACATAGAGAATCCTAAAGATGCTACCAGAAAACTACTAGAGCTAATCAATGAATTTGGTAAAGTAGCAGGATACAAAATTAACACAAAGAAATCTCTGGCATTCCTATACAGTAATGATGAAAAATCTGAAAGTGAAATTAAGAAAACACTCCCATTTACCATTGCAACAAAAAGAATAAAATATCTAGGAATAAACCTACCTAAGGAGACAAAAGACCTATATGCAGAAAACTATAAGGCACTGATGAAAGAAATTAAAGATGATACAAATAGATGGAGAGATATACCATGTTCTTGGATTGGAAGAATCAACATTGTGAAAATGACTCTACTACCCAAAGCAATCTACAGATTCAATGCAATCCCTATCAAACTACCAATGGCATTTTTCACAGAACTAGAACAAAAACTTTCACAATTTGTATGGAAACACAAAAGACCCTGAATAGCCAAAGCAGTCTTGAGAACAAAAAATGGAGGTGGAGGAATCAGGCTCCCTGACTTCAGAGTATACTACAAAGCTACAGTAATCAAGACAGTATGGTACTGGCAGAAAAATAGAAATATAGATCAATGGAACAGGATAGAAAGCCTGGAGATAAACCCACACACATTGGTCACCTTATCTTTGATAAAGGAGGCAGGAATGTACAGTGGAGAAAGGACAGCCTCTTCAATAAGTGGTGCTGGGAAAACTGGACAAGTACATGTAAAAGTATGAGATTAGAACACTCCCTAACACCATACACAAAAATAAGCTCAAAATGGATTAAAGACCTAAATGTAAGGCCAGAAACGATCAAACTCTTAGAGGAAAACATAGGCAGAACACTCTATGACATAAATCACAGCAAGATCCTTTTTGACCCACCTCCTAGGGAAATTGAAATAAAAAGAAAAATAAACAAATGGGACCTAATGAAACTTCAAAGCTTTTGCACAGCAAAGGAAACCATAAACAAGACGAAAAGACAGCCCTCATAATGGGATAAAATATTTGCAAATGAAGCAACTGACAAAGGATTCATCTCCAAAATTTACAAGCAGGTCATGCAGCTCAATAACAAAAAAACAAACAACCCAATGCAAAAATGGGCAGAAGACCTAAATAGAAATTTCTCCAGAGAAGATATACAGATTGCCAACAAACACATGAAAGAATGCTCAACATCATTAATCATTAGAGAAATGCAAATCAAAACTACAATGAGATATCATCTCACACCAGTCAGAATGGCCATCATCAAAAAATCTAGAAACAATAAATGCTGGAGAGAGTGTGGAGAAAAGGGAACACTCTTGCACTGCTGGTGGGAAGGTGAATTGGTACAGCCACTATGGAGAACAGTATGGAGGTTCCTTAAAAAACTAGAAATAGAACTACCATATGACCCAGCAATCCCACTACTGGGCATATACCCTGAGAAAACCAGAATTCAAAAAAGCCATGTACCAAAATGCTCATTGCAGCTCTATTTACAATAGCCCGGAGATGGAAACAACCTAAGTGTCCATCATCAGATGAATGGATAAAGAAGATGTGGCACATATATACGATGGAATATTACCCATCCATAAAAAGAAGCGAAATTGAGTTACTTGTAATGAGGTGGATGGACCTAGAGTCTGTCATACAGAGTGAAGTAAGTCAGAAAGAGAAAGACAAATACCGTATGCTAACACATATATATATGGAATCTAAGAAAAAAACAAAAATGTCATGAAGAACCTAGGGGTAAGATGGGAATAAAGACACAGACCTACCAGAGAATGGACTTGAGGATATGGGGAGGGGGAAGGGTAAGCTGTGACAAAGTGAGAGAGTGGCATGGACATATATACACTACCAAATGTAAAATAGATAGCTAGTGGGGAGCAGCCGCATAGCACAGGGAGATCAGCTCAGTGCTTTGTGACCACCTAGAGGGGTGGGATAGGGAGGGTGTGAGGGAGGGAGGGAGATGCAAGAGGGAAGAGATATGGGAACATATGTGTATGTATAACTGATTCACTTTGTTCTAAAGCAGAAAGTAACACACCGTTGTAAAGCAATCATACTCCAATAAAGATGTAAAAAAAAAAAAAAAATACAAGCAACAGCAGAAAGCACTCTCCCCCACGCCTGCATCTGTTGTGTAAGCGAGAGATCTTAATGGTGAAGCTGAGGCTTTCATTCAAGAGCTAATAGTTGAAAGACTAGAACAGGTTTCTGTCTTGCTGCTTTTTTCTCTCCTCTTTGCTCTATCATTCAGAGTCCTCATAATAGAGAAAAATGATGAAACCAACCCATGTAAGCTTTTGCTAATGGAGACTAAAAGAACCCAAAGAGGCAGCCTCTCCATGGGCACGTTGCACGGTTCAGTCTTACCCTCTGTGCCTTTTAGAGAATTGCAAGGCATTAGCATAAAGACAAGTGACCACAATTATTTATTTTGCACCCAGCCCCTTAATGTTGAAGAGCAGGAAGGATTCTTCTGTGATCTCCGGCACATTCATCGCCCCCCCTGCTGAGCCCCTGATCAATGGTGACACAGTCGCATCAGATGGCCTTCAAATAGTACTTTCTTTTTCACATGGGCTGGGAGAGAGAGGAAGAAATATAAGTGCTTCATTCCTCTTAGACTACAAATAAATAAAGACATGGTGTGCAGCTGCATTTCAAGCATTTTGGAAGCTTTTCTGGTGTGTGGGTGTTGGGGACGGTTAGGGGGAGGAGTGGGGAGAGGGGAACCTGCACTGAGGCTTCTGTCTTGTTGCAGGCGGTGCTAAGAACACTGGTAAATGTCCATATGGGTACTTCTAAGTCCCCACTCCCCCTCCTGCAAAGCTCAGCACCTGGAGAACAGAGCAGGCTGCAGAAGTGGGGTGTGGGGCACCCCGAGGCAACTTTTCTCTTTTTGGTTCCCTCCCCCAGAGCATTTAGTAGAAGGTCATTGGCTGAGCGCGTGCCCTGGAATCTGGGGCCACCGCTGCTGCTGCAGTTAATGCTGCTTTGTTCGATGCTAAATGAGGCGAGAACTTTCACCCAGGTCACATTCATAATCCTGCTCAGCAGGACGCTCAGCTGTGCCCGGAGAGCAGTTTCTGCAGGCAAGGAGGAACTTTCCTGTTGGAGCAGTCGCGCTGGCCTGGAGTGGGGAGAACGGGCTTTTCTATGCCAGTTCCGCCATGAACTGTGTCCTTGGGCAGGTCACTTCTGTGGGCTGCAGTTACCCCGCACTCCTTCAGCAGATACTTGAGTCTTACTCTGCCAGGCCCTGTTCTAAGGGCTGGGAATGCGGGAATATGAGGGCAAGGTCTCAGCCTTCAAGGAGCTTCCATTCTACTGGGCAAGGCAGATAGCGACCATGTAAATGAGGCAAACCCCTAAGTGCAGACCATGTTAAATGCTGGGAAGGATACAGCATATGAAAGAGTAACTTTAGATGGAGTCATAGTGGTGAATATTTATTAAGCCCTGGCAGGATACCCAGCTGTGCTAAATGCTTTTCATATGTTCTTACTTAATCTTTCTTCTGTGACATAACCTTGGACATGATTCCTAAGGTTCCTTTAGGGAAACTGTCTGCACCTATGGTTCCAAGTTTTTAGCAGGTATCAGGACAGAGGATTGGTTAAGGGACTAACTCAGATGGGCCCATCACAGCTGGTGATTTCTAGATACAAGCAGCGTATCAGATTTTCTACTGCTTCTGTGTATTTTTGGAGGGGGAGAACTCAGTGTGGCCAGGAGACCTGAAGGATATGAGAAGGTAGGCAGGGTGATGGAATAAAAACCAGGCCAGGTTTGGGACCCGAAGGGAGAGAGTTAATAAGAATGCAGGCAGTGGGGAGGGTCCTGGACTGGGACCCAGGAGCTGGGGGGAGGACAAGCCCCTTCCCTGCCACCTGCCAACTGCTTTAGGCCTCACTGTCGATCTCTGTAACAGGACGGGTATCCTCCTGAACCTCGCATGGATGTGCTCTGGGCTGAGGCTGTAGCGCTGAGTGGTTCAGAGAGATGCAAGATGGGAACGCAGAGATCCAGGGACCTTTACATTGTGCCCATTTATGGGGGCCTTGTCCTTTTACCCCAGGAGAATGTGGCACTGTGGTCTTTCCCCATGGCCTTGCCTGTATTGGCCAGTCAGTGGGGTTTTTATAGCCCATGACAGAAGATTCTGCTGTCTTCTTCTGAAGAGTGTAGATTTTTGTTCTTCAGGACAGTTACTGTCTTCAATCTGCCTGTGCGGAGGTGAGCAGCTGCCACCTTCTGCTGGACTCTCTGGAGCCTCCTTTGCACACGTGCAGTTGGTGGGGTCATCCAGGACCTGAGTGGGATTTATGCACGATAGGGGCTCCTTTTCTGTCAGAAGTTTCTGCTCACTTTCAGGCTCTAGTGACCAACTGCCCAGGCCGTCTGAGTGAGTCTTTTGGCCTGAGCTCCAGGCAGCCAAGGCAGCACTTGGGGAATTGTGCTCTTGGGCAAAACTGCACAAACCAGGTCTCACCTAGTGTGGTTCCCTCCTTTTAAGGGTTGATTCCTTGCTGGTCTCTGCCTGTTTTTGGTCTCTCTCCAGTGCCTTCAAAGTTACTTTTATTATTTCAATGAACAGACTTAATTCTTTTAGACTGGTTTTACGGTTACAGAAAAATTGGGTAGTGAGGACAGAGTTCCCATATACCCGCTCACCCCGGCCCCCCCGCCCCCAGTTTCCCATTATTAACATCTTGCATCAGTGTGGTGCATTGTTACCATCGATGAGCCAATATTGATAAATTATAATTAACGAATGTCTATAGTTTACATGTATCCATAGTTCACTCTTCGTACATTCTGTGCAATTATTTCTTTGTATCTTGTCCAGAGTTTGTTGGAGGCCTAGTCTGAGGATACCAGTTTCTCCGACATTATCACAAGCAGAATCATCTGATGCATTTATTTTTGATTCATACATAAGCTTTTTCCTGGTCTCTGGAAACACTTGACAGAAACCTTGTGAATAAAGGGAGTTCCTCGACAAGGGCGAGGGCAGAAAGTCTAGCAAGTCGATGGGTGGTGATGATATTTGTGACTGTGTTAAGCTGTTATGTCTTGCTGCTTTTAGTGTGATTCATGTGCCAGGAAACACTACAGTGGAGTTTATCACTGTCTTCAGAAGTTAATCTCCAGAAAATAGGGTGGAACCAAGAAAATGGGGGAAAAAACCCCACAAAAAACAAACCAACAACAACAAAAAACTTCATGAGGTATTAACCTAGCACCAAGGGTGAGGTTTTCCGGGAACTTAACAAAGAATATCCGAAGTCCGTTGGTTAACCTTATTTGCCCTTAACTCCTGCTTTTTCGGTGAGTAGCACCCTGCATGTGAAGGCACTCACGTGCCTTCCTCTTCCATTGGAAGAGGAAGCCACAGATAAAATTGACTTGGATAGGGCTTCCCTGGTGGCACAGTGATTAAGAATCTGCCTGCCAATGCAGGGGTCATGGGTTCGAATCTAGGTCCGGGAAGATCCCACATGCCGCAGAGCACAACTAAGCCTGTGCGCCACAACTACTGAGCCTGTGCTCTAGAGCCCATGAGCCACAACTACTGAAGCCCGTGCGCCTAGAGCCCGTGCTCCTCAACAAAGAGAAGCCACCGCAATGAGAAGCCCGCGCACCGCAATGAAGAGTAGCCCCTGCTTGCTGCAGCTAGAGAAAGCCCATGTGCAGCAATGAAGACCCAATGCAACCAAAAAAAAAAAACTGACTTGGATAAATCTCATATGTTGGTTACTTAGTACAATTTGCATCTTCCTTCTAGTTTTTTTTTTTTTTTCTTTCTAGGTGGTAATGAAAAGGAAGCAGGCCCTGATATTTTTAAACTTGAGTGGTTGTATGAACCACCTTTCAGGTGGGTCTGTCTTACACTGTGCCCAGAATGGAGCCTCAGAGTGGACTGAAGCTAGTTGTGGAGGTGGTAATGTTTAGGTATCGAGATACTTTTTTGGGTTTTTTTTGTTATACATGTACATAACGGCAGTAATCGCTTATCGTACTCTCTGGTTTTGCCCCGAGGAGTGGGATTTCTGACCCCTCCCCCGCTTCCCTGAAATTGTCGCTGTTTTTTGGTTCATGGTTAGTGTGGATATTTGGCTTTTGATCTCTACTTCGTGTTTCCTTTTAATCTCCTCGAATAACCGTAAGGTGCAGCTATGGTAAGGATGGGTTATCTGCTCCAGACTCTCCTCAGAAAGGCAGATTTGTGATTTTCTTCACATGATTGGGAAGAAGGATGAGTGAGTGTGTGGTGTGAATACAAGTGGGATGTGTTAGTGAGTGTGGGATGACCGTGTGCATGCTTTGTGTGGGGGGTGTGTGTGTGTGTGAGAGGTGATCAGTCATGTGTATGCACGTGGCACATGAGATATGTGAACATGTGTGCGCTGATGTGTGTGTGTGAAGGTGTGTGGTGTATGCGCGCACATGTACCAGGTTGGCTGATGACGTCAAGGAGGCACTAATAGCATGAAGATGTTGGGTGTCCTCACCTCACATGCAGGATGCTACTCCCTTGTTAGGAAACCTTGTCCAGAGCTAGAAAGCTGCCTCTCCATTCTGTCTGTGTTGCTTCCATCCTCACTGTACCCCGAATGCTTTGGGATTCTCAGTCCAGCGGTGCCCCTTCTTGAGAAGGGATGGGGATGCGACCCATCTGGGCATCTGCATTCAGGCCCAGTTGTGGACCTCACTGGATAGCAGGCCCTTTCCTGGGGTTTTGCAGGGCTCAGCGTGGGAGGACCGTTCAGTCCTTCAGGTTTACCTGTAATGGGTGACCTTGCTCGATCTTGAGAGCCAGGCTCTCATGTGATGCCAGAGGGAACACAAGCCCTGAAGGTCTGGTTGCCAAGTCAGCCCTGACTGCTCTGAGTTCAGGGCAGGAGCCATCAGGCGTGCAGCGCTCAGGAGAGGGGGCACGGAAACTGCCCCCGACGGGGGGGCGGGGTGCTTTGAAGTTGGGCAGTCACAAACCCGGCCTCACGTCATTCCTGGCTATGTGGGTCACTGACATGCTGACAAACGGTGGGGCCCCAGCAGAGCTCAGAGGGCAGAAACGCCAGCCATGGTTAAAGCTGACAGCGTGCTTAGATCCTTAGATCCAGGGGGCTTTGTGTACCTGCTGTGGTCAGGCTGTCCATCTGGGGCCCAGACTTCGTACAGGCTGCTGGGAATCTTGATCTTCAGTGTGTTAGCACAAACCGGGGATCAGTACTAGGGGAAATCCTTTCCCAGTATTTAGTTTTTGAAACCCTCCTCACTGGGGCCAGCCTTAACTCCAAATTTTAGGAAGAACCTTTTATTCCCGTAACCACAGGAAATATGTTTTCTGTAGAAATGGCTGTCCTGCTCTTATCTTCTATTAATGCAATGTTTGGTTGCGTAGACTTTTAAATTATCCTGGAGCTGTTAATTTCTAGGATATCCTCTGGGCTATTTTATATGTGTGTGTAAAAAGGAAAGACAAATTCCAGTGGGTCAGTGTGGAATGGGATGGTGCTTAATAAATGTTGGGTTGTCCTCTTTTCTTGTTTCATCCTGCTAAGTAATGATGTCTAGAAATAATCTATAATTTTGATCCAGCAATCCCACTTGTAGGAATCCAGCCTGAAGGGCCACTTGGATGAGCTCAAAGGTGTGTAGATAAGGAGGTTTGTGGAAGCAATTTTGTAATAGTGCCCTAGGGTAAGCGTCCATCAGTCATCTATCACATTACATGTGATAGACCTGTATGCATTGGTGGGGCAAGATGTCCAAGTTATAGTTAAAGTTAAAAAATCAACGTGAGTAGTATGAATCTTTTTATATAAAAGAAATTCCTCTGGGTGTCTATGAATATATATATGTATGTCCATTAATATAGAAAAAGAGATGTACATCAGACTGTTGACATTGGGGGACTTTATTCTTTTGTTCTGCATATATCTGCATTATTTGAATAGTGTACAGCAAGAAATTATATTAGACAACCTGTATGTCGTTTGGTTTTAAAATTAACTTAAAAGTTTAATCAAGTTAAATTTTGTAATACATAACTAGTCCATTCTTTTTCTCCATTTAGGAAATTACTCAAATGTGTGAGGTCTCTATAACATCCAGGGCTAACTCAATGAAGTTCCATTAATTAAAAAAAGTAGATATTCATCTTTCTTATTCTTTTGGACGGCTTTAATGCATGCAGACCAGATCTGTGTAAGAGATTTATACCTTAGCTCATTTTATCTTTACTGAAATCCCATTTTACAGATGAGGAAATTGAGACAAAGGTAAAGTAGCCTGCCCCAAAGATAGTGGTGGGAGATTCTTCATACCCAGCTCTTCCTGTTTCAGAAGGCTGCTTGTTTAAACACAGCCCTTGGCTGCATCTCTGATTAAGAACGAGATGAAAAGGAAGCAGTTTCTTGTTTTGCTTTTCATAAAGTTAGAAATAGTCTCAAGACATCCTTTTGGCTCTTAATTTCCTCATTTGTAAAATGGGAAGATGAACTTGATGACTTCCAAAGGTCCTTCCAGCCCTAACATTCTGTCCTTAGGGACACCTGCCATCCCTCTTCTCAGTGAGTGTTTGCTTCTTTCCCCACAGTATGTCGGAAGCCTGGACGTGCCGAGGCCCAACAGCAGAGTGGAGATTGTGGCTGCCATGCGTCGGATCCGGGTGAGTGGCTGGAGGTGGGGCTGTGTGGAGCTGGAACTCAGGCGTCCGCCCTTTTAGAAAGTACCGGAGGTACCAAAATGGATGGCTGCACTCTTTGCGAGACCCCTGTAAGATCCAGGGGAGCTGTTCTGAGTTAGGTGGTTGATCTCGATTAAAGACCAAGGTAAAATGGATATATGATGGCTGGAGTGCTACCACCCTCCCTCTCTTGTGACCTGCTGCTTCTCAAACTGAGACACCTTACCCTTGAGGTTGTGTGGGTTCTGCCAGGGAATGAGAGACTGGTGAAGTATCTTTTTTATTCAAAGATTTTAGTGAAAAGTTTCAGTATTAGTAATTAGCTGATAATTGGCTCAAAGCATTTAAAAAGTGAAGCTTTTCTGTGGTACATAAAGAGGATCTACTTAAATTTTTAAGAACAAATGTGGGATTTCAACAGAATTCCCTTGGTTGGTTTGCTTTAGGCGCTGGACACGTGTGTGGGTTCTCTTCTGCCATTTCCGGTACTCTAGAGTAGAATTTGATCAACTTTCCGACCTGTTGCTTTCGGAGTCTGTGGTACGCGGAGTAGAGATGGAATAAAAATTAAGTTGTCTTCTGATCACTGTGAAGGAATTTGCCCATGTGCTCTGTCATGAAACAGAGGAAATTAGATTTGTGCGTTTCGAAGGTAGGGTTGGGATTGGTCAAGCAAATTGTCATGACTTTTTGGAGAGAATCGGAGTCGGAGGTGGCTGGATTGGTCATCCTGAATGCAGCCTGGTTTGGGCTCTTTGTCTTCTAGAAGAATCTACTCACCTCAGTGGAAAACATATAGATGTTGGGAGCTTCATTTTGCTTTTTGCCAGTTTTACTTTCAGTCAATTCATCTGAGCAACAGAGACCTCAATTCAATGACAGCAATTTTGGGAAGAAAATTAGGGTGTTTGCTTCTGTTTCTCTCAGCAGTTCATCAGCCTACTAAGATAATATTTTCACTGCTTTGGCCCTCCCAGTCCTTCAGCATTTTTTATTGTTAAGTTGAATTTGTTGAAACTACTATTAAATACAGCAATACTGTTTTTCATAGACATAGAAATGAGTCACTTTCACATGAGTTCATTTAATGTTCATAATAAGCTGCGAAGTAGGGGTCACGTTTCCTTCATTTTCTAGATTAAACTGAGGCTCAGAGAGTCATAGAGGTCTAGAAGTGGTGGGCACGTGGCCTGAATGCAGTTCTCCAGTTGGTTTCGTGAGAACATGCAAAACGCATCACACCTTTGGCTTCAGGCCTGGCATTCAGTATCCCCAGGCCTCTTCTCTTCCTTCACCTTCCTGCTCAGGTAGAAAGCACCAAGGCCTCAGCTGAACATATCTGGGGTGTTGCTCTTGTGAGGATAGGTTACTGCTTTCATCATGGTTGTGATCTTGGTGTTTCAACAGAAAAAGTCCCTCTTTTCTTCATATTTGACTAAGAGACAGCACATATGCTGTTGCTAATATCACTATCATTATTAGAGTAATAAATATTAATAGTAGCTATCAATAATAGTAGCTACTATTCAGTACTTACTATGTGATAGGTGCTTTATTAGGCCTTTTTTTTTTTTTTTTTTTTTTTTGGCAGTATGCGGGCCTCTCACTGTTGTGGCCTCTCCCGTTGCGGAGCACAGGCTCCGGACGCGCAGGCTCAGCGGCCATGGCTCACGGGCCCAGCCGCTCCGCGGCACGTGGGACCTTCCCGGACCGGGGCACGAACCCGCGTTCCCTGCATCGGCAGGCGGACTCTCAACCACTGCGCCACCAGGGAAGCCCCCTAGTAGGCCTTTTTTTTTTTTTTTTTTTTTTTTACATCTTTATTGGAGTATAATTGCTTTACAATGGTGTGTTAGTTTCTGCTTTATAACAAAGTGAATCAGTTATACATATACATATGTCCCCATATCTCTTCCCTCTTGTGTCTCCCTCCCTCCCACCCTCCCTATCCCACCCCTCCAGGCGGTCACAAAACACCGAGCTGATCTCCCTGTGCTATGCGGCCTTTTAATATGGAAATAATGTTATTATTTGTAGCTACTCTAGATGAGGTGAGGGTATTATTGTTAAATTTTGTAGATGAGGAAATGGAAGCCTGGGGCATTAAATAATTAATTCTAGATCAAATTGGTGTCAATAGTTGGAGCTGGGATTCCTGCCCAGGACTGTGCTGTTCCCTAATTTGGGTGATGATCCCAGCTGGAGAACCAAAAGGTAGGGACCTGGAGCTTCCCCAGCGAGGGAGTCAGTGGCAGAAATACAACTTTGTAGAAAGAACAGAGGTACAGGAAAACATCCCCTCGAAGCAACGGCGGGTCAGGGTGTGTGGGGGGGCTGGCCATGCATGGCATCTGGAGGCCTTTGGGGCAGGAGTGTGGCCCCTGTGTCCTCTTCCCTCATCACCTGTCAGCCCAACTGGCCAGGTGCCAGTAGCTCGGTTCCCTGTGACCTGCTTCTGGTGCTTAATGTGCAGCTCATTAAATTAGAGGGAGAGATGAAGTGGCCAGAAAGCTGTTTGGTCTGGCTGTCCAGTCCCTTGTTTAGTCTGACCACCACTAAGAACTCTGGGTGTGTGTTTTACCCTGAACCCCCCAATTCACTGCTAGGTCCCTGCTGCTATTTTCTTTTCTTCTCTCCCTTTCAAAAGCTGTCTTGCCTGTAACTACAGTTGTCGAGAACTAGGGCATGTGATTTCTGTGTAAAAGGCCGTGCCTGACTCTGTCCTTTTGTGTTGAATGGTGCCAGGCTGACGTTGGTCAGGACACTGCGGAGTTTGGTTCCTGGATGCTCTTGTGGGTTCCCAAGATGCAGGCCTCCAGCCTGGCCCTGAGCAGTATCTCGTCCTCGGAGGGAAGCGGTTACTATAAGGATCATGGTACCTTACGTCTGTGAAATGGGTCGTGCGTCCGCCAGGCCCTTTAGACGCCAGTCTCCCTGATCCTCTCTGGAGCTCTGCACAGGACAGTGCAGATTGTCTCCATTTCACAGAGAGGGAAGCACCTGGAGTGAAGGGATTGGCCTGAGGTTGGCCAGATTCATCTTCTGAGTTGGGGTTCCAGCAGCTGTATGGATTCCTGTTCCTGCCCCAGTGCCACACCTGCAGTGTTGACTCTGAGCTAAATAAATGGACTGTTGATTTGACTGGTGTTTTTCCTCTCTCTTTTCCCCGTTTCTCATTGGTTCCCTCGCCATATAGATTTTCTTTTAAAATTCATCTGTCTTCGGCATCTTTTTCTTTTCTCATGTGCTTTCAAAGATTTTTTTTTTATGGTGGTTAAAAACACATCACGTATTTAACCGTTTAAAAGTGTATAATTCAATAGTGTTAAGTATATTTACACTGTTGTGTAACAGATCACTCTAAAATTTTATCTTGCAAAACTGAAACTCTCTACCCCTTGAACACTAATTCTTCTTCCCTCTCCCCCCCAGCTCTTGGCCGCCACCTTTACAGTTTCTCTTTCTATGCTTTTGACTACTCAGATACCTCATATATATGGAATCATACTTTGCCAGTCTGTGAATGGCTTATTTCACTTAGCATGATGTTCTCAAGTTTCATCCATATTGTAGCATGTAACAGGATTTCCTTCCTTATCTAAGGCTGCATAGTATTCGGTTGAATGTATGTAACACATTTTCTTTATCCATTTATCTGCTGTACCCTTGGGTTTCTTCCACCTTTTGGCTACTGTGAATAATGATGCAGTGAACGTTATTCACAGGAGCATGTGACGAACGCTCCTGAACAAAACAGGATCTCAGAGAGATATGCACATATCTCTTTGAGATCCCGTTTTGAATTCCTGTGGTTGTATACTCAGATGTGAGATGGCTGGATTATATGGTAGTTCTTTTTCAAAATTCTTTGAGGAACCTCCATACTGTGTTCCATAACGGCTGCACCATTTTTAATTCCTGCAACAGTAGAAAAGGGTTCCAAGATTTTTTTTTTCTTCTCAGTAACGTGTACCTTCTTGGTACACATGAATTTAAATAGATGAATTTTCTTTAACTAGATGAATTGTCTTTTTCTGGTAAGGATTTGTTGGGGTGGGAACCACTCAGCCCGTGGAGTGTTTCTGGGTAGTCTCAGGGAACAGGACATGGGTCCACAATGGATTGCCAGGCTGCTTGCTGTCACAGGGGCCTCCTGCCTGAACTACCCAATGCCAGGGTGTGGGAGTTCCTTATACTGTGCTTCTAAGGACTAGATCTGGGGCTGTGAACGGTTGTAAGTGCAGCGTTAGCACAGTTGGCATAGTATGAGTTGGCACGTAAGTGGAGGAATTCATCAGCACTTCTTAGAAGGCCTCTCCTTAATTTAGCACTTTCACCTTCTGCTTCTCTAACACTCCAGGTAGAACCACGTCTGGCCCGGCCATGCCCTGCCCTGGTCACGCAGTGTCCCTTTGCTTGGACGCACAACTGTTGGTCAGGCTCTGGTGACTAGCGTGGCGTGTTCCCAGGGCAGTGTGTTTGGAGGCTGCTTAGAGTGGAGACCATGCAGGTGAGAGCCTGAGACCTGGCAGACAGAGGGGGGACGAAGAAGGGAGGAGCCGGAGAGCCAGCCCTGCTCGGCTGGGGAAGGGTGTTGAGTGTTTCCTTTTGCCCTGTGGCTGATAGATATTATTCATGTATATTTATAACTCGTACATTTACAACTTTAAACATACTTTCACATACATTATTTCATTTGATTAGCCTGGAGTGTTCCTGTTTGTAACCTCTGTTTGATGAGAGGTGGGAAGACGGGGCATGGAGGGAGGAAGGGGACACCAGGCTCTCCAGCCATGTCAGCCAGCATAATGCGTGTGCGCTCATTCATTTATTCACTCACTCATTCATTAGATATTTATGGAACACTCTATGCTGGGCTAATGTTTCAATATTCTTTTGGGTGCTTATATTTAGTACTGGACAAGCCAGGCACATGAATAACTATATATTATTAGAAAAAGGGTAAGAAGCTGAGGAAGTGTGTAACTGGGAGATGTAACCCAATTTGGGGGAGACAGGGAAAGACCTGTGGGTTACAGAGGGATGGAGTCAATAATCAGTAGATACTGTAGCCAGATGACCCCTGAGATGAGGCTATTGTGGCTCAGGGAGGACTTGCAGCTCCTGGAGGGAGGTGACCACGTCACATCATACTGTCTTTGAACCTCACCTGCCTAACTTAGTGCCTGACCATTAGTACACAGTAGTGTTTCCTGAATGAATGAGGACTTTTCCCCCTGAAAATGTACTTGTTTAAACTCAGTCTTCTGTGTACTTCAAGCACAGAATCGTAGCACATCATTCTTTGTTTGAAGTGACTGTGTAATTGCAGTTTATCCCTAAGATTTTAGAGGCCCAAGGCCACACAGGAGGAAGACCCAGACCTTCTGATGCCCAGCACTGCTGCAGAGTAAGGCCAGTGGAAATTCACTGCACGTTTTTTGCTTCCTTGTTTTCTTCAGACAGCTTCTAGGAACTTCCATGGATTAGTTGGGAGTTGGGATGAATTTTGGGAAGCCCTGACCGTCAAACTGAGTTGGAATGAACTGCAGCTGTGGGTAGCAATAGTTTTTTTGGATCTGCTCTTTTTTTGTTTCCTTATTCAGGATTCGCTACTTTCCCCAAGGTTGAAAGAGGTACCTTTAGCTAGTCCGCTTGACACATGAAGACCCTGGTCTGTTCCCTTGTCTTACTCTTAAGAAATCTTCAGTTTCTCTTATTTTCTGTATTAGTTTACTTTTGCTACTGAAACAAATACCACAGTCTTACTGGTTTAAAACAATGCATGTTTATTATCTTACAGTTCTAGAGGTCAGAAGTTTGAAATGAGTCTTATGGGGCTAAAATAAAAATGGGTCAGCAGGCTGTGTTCCTTCTAGAGGCCCTAGGGGAGAATCTGTTTCTTGCCTTTTCCAGCTTCTAGAGACTGCCTGTGTTCCTTGGCTTGTGGCCTCATCACTCTGAACTCTCTATCACCACATCCGCTTCTTTGACTTTGACCCTCTTGCCTCCCTCTTATAAATAAAGACACTTGTGATTACACTGGGCCCATATGGATAATCCAGGATAATCTTCCCATCTCTCAATTCTTAAATCACATCTTCAAAGTCCTTTTGCCATGTAAGGTAACATAGTCACAGGTTCCAGGCGTTAGGACGTGGACACCTTTGGAGGCCCATCATTCTGCCCACCACACCTACCTTGTTTATTGTCTACCAAATAGGATAAGCTAAGTGGTGGAGGCCAGACCAAATCAGCAGGCCCTCTTAATTCCAGATCACATACTTCCCCCACTCCGTACTAGCTGCCTTGTATTGGGTTGACCCACATGTTCTCCTCTGATCCCTATGATGACCCAGGCAGGAAGGAAGCTTAAGAGATACTCCCCAGAAGCACTGGATGAATATCCTGCTCTTTGTCTACCAAGGATCCAAAGGTCTGAGAAGATGCTAGCTGGATGAAGAAAACAAGAGAAGAGGGGATACGATTTATTTATTATTATTTTTGCGGTACGTGGGCCTCTCACTGCTGTGGCCTCTCCTGTTGCGGAGCACAGGCTCCGGACGCGCAGGCTCAGCGGCCGTGGCTCACGGGCCCAGCTGCTCCGCGGCATGTAGGATCTTCCCGGACTGGGGCACGAATCCACGTCCCCTGCATCCCTCAACCACTGCGCCACCAGGGATTTTTTTTTTTTTTTTTTTAAAGCTGCACAGCTTAGAACAATTCACAAAGTTCAGAGAAGTTCTGCATGAGCCCATAGTTGATCTGACACACTGGGGTTGCTTGCTTGGAAGTTAACTGGTTGAAAGTTGAAGGGTGGCCAGTAATACTGAAATCAGGCTACTGGCTTTGCACCATTGGGCCTGCTGTGTGAATAGGTGAGTTTGGCAGCCAAATATCTGGTATGATTTTCAAGTCCATTGTTCCCAAATATTAATACCATTCCCCCCATTGCACTTTTTAGCTTCCTCAGAAAGCTGTGTAGTCAAAAGAGCTCTCAGTGAAGAATAATGAGAGTTGGACTCGAGTCCGCTTGACTTGCTGTGTAACCTTGGTGAGGTATCTGACTGCCATTAATTTCAGTTTCCTTGTTTATAAAGGGGAAAGGATGATACTTATTCTCTCTGGTGCTCTCGTTGAATCTGGGATAATGCATGAAAAAATACTTTATAAACCGAAAAGGACAATTTATATTCATCGGTATCATTTTTGTACATTCCTCTGGGTTTCAAAGCATTTCATAAATGCAGGTAAATACCCTGAGAGACACTGAGCTGCTTCATCTAGCTCCTTTTAATAGCCAGCGTCTTTTTCCAGATTTCCGTGCAAACATCCTTCGGGAGGCTTCCCCCACTAGGTCATTTTGTCTTCTCACATGATCTTGCGGTACCACACCTCTCTCTCTCGTATAGCACTTGTAGCAACTGTAGTCCCAGTGTCTGGCAGGGTGCCAGCCTTTGCTGAGTAGACTTTTGTTAGTGACTGAGAAAATTCATCTTAGTTGATAACCATGTGAGCATAAAGCAGTGAAACCCAGCGAGGCTCTGCTGAGGGAATGCCAGGGAGGAGGAGGGCTGCAGTGGAGTCAGACCTAACCAACAGGCTGGGCTGCAGAGTGGCAGCTGGTGTTCTGTTACTCTCTCACCTTTGGAACCTGTCGTAGCTGCTGCAAGGGAAGCCTCAGGTGGGGAAGGAGAGAGGCATCTTGCTGGGCCGTCAGGGCTGGAGAGAAGACAGATGTGTGGCTAAAGACCAGATTTATGGCTGTTTAAAAACCCAGGGGACAGATCCCCGCAGTAGAAATGTAGTGTAGCCTCACAGAGGCCATGCAGCTGGACCTGGAGGCGTATGTGCGTGCAGCCAGGTGCACTCAGAGTTGTGTGGTCCCCCATCCTGGCTCCTCTACCTGTGGGATGGGTAAATCCTCGGCCGCCCTGCAAACAGCTTTCACAAGCATGGGATCAGAGTTTGCCGCTGAGCAGTGACTTGATTTCTCAAGGACTGCTCAAGAGTGGTGTGTGATCCGTGGCCTGGAACAGAATGGGCCGGTGACCAGGAAATGGCCAAGCTCTCCCCTTTCCTACAGCTCCCTTCTGGTGGTGCCACCTCTTGCAGACATTTCTCTCACGATAACAAACAAACAAATATAAAAAGGTCCTGGATGGTCTTGGGAGAACAGGAATGAAATGCTCTTGGGAGAAGATCCAGGGACTGGGGGCACCGGTGGCTTTATGGAGCAGTGACTGGAGTTGTGAGTGCCTCACAGCTGCACTTGTGTTTCCCTCCCCACAGGCGTTAAGCCCCTGCACGTGGCCTCTTCATACGTTCAGCCACGAAATCTGTGTTTTACCTGCTTCTGGGAGGCTTTGTCCAGGAATCATTTCATCCCCTTTATGTGACTCTCCCCCTAAGTGGCTACCCTCACTATCATTTGCTCTTTTGTCATGAATTGTTTTCCTTCTCTTCCCAAATTCAGAGTTGGCAAGTCTACCTCCGAGCGGCTTAGATTGTAACACAGACCTAGCATGGCCCTATTAATTTCCTATTGCTGCTGTAACAAATTACTACAAACATAGTGGCTTAAAATAACACAAGTTTATTATCTTACCATTATCCTCCAGTTCTGGAGGTCAAAAGTCTGAAATGAGGCTAAAATCAAGGAGTTGGCAGGGCTGTTTTTCTTCTGAGGCTCTAGGGAGAATCTGTGCCCTTGCTTTTCCAGCTTCTAGAGACTGCCTGAATTCCTTCGTCCTTGGCCCCTTTCCATCTTTAAAGTCAGCAGTCATGTCACTCCAACCCCTGCTCTAACTCCGCTGCCTTCCCCTCACATGTATAAGGACCTTGATCATTACATTGGCTCTTCCTCCTTCCTCTGATGATCCAGGATGATCTCTCCCATCTCAAGGTTCTTTTTTTTTTTTTTTTGCGGTACGCGAGCCTCTCACTGTTGTGGCCTCTCCCGTTGCGGAGCGCAGGCTCAGCGGCCATGGCCCACGGGCCCAGCCGCTGGGCCCTTTCTAATTAGTGTGTATTGGACAGGGATAGTGGGGTCAGAAAACCATACAAGTTGGTTGTCAGACACACTTAAGCATCCAGTAAATGTTAGCTTTTAAAGACATCAGCTTTGCATGCCAATTATTTTTTTCCCTTAGTCTGTAGATGAGTGTTTCTCAAAATGGGTTCTGTGGCTCTCTTGGAATTTAGGGCTGTAGTCTCCAGGGTCTGAGTTCTTTATAAGAATTAAAAAATTTTGTGTTTTCATTTAATCCAGTAGCAAAGTAAAATAAGCCTATTCCAGACTCTAGGAAGGGCCATATTAATGCCTAGTGCTGCCAACTGTTTTACTGTCTACAGTTGTGTTTGTTTCCTTGTGTTGGCACCAGATAGTTCTGTAATTGTCATGCCCTGAAGAAAAAGTTCACAATATGTCTATAATGAATTCTCATAAGGTGAAGGACAAGTGACAGTACGACACCTTGTAGGAATTAAGATTTTGCAGTGGTGGGAACAGAAGAAAGTGGCAGAAAAATGGAGTCTGCGCATGGAGCGCAGGACTGCAGGCAGGGCTGCAATGCGGCCACGCTCCCCGGGGTGGCTCTCTGAGTTGCTCGTGGCTTGTGTGACTGCTGTGTGTTCTGATTAGTTCCAGGATCTTCTGATTTGTTGGCCCCTGTGCCATGCTGGTTGTCAGAATACTGTCATCCGATTTTGTGTGTGCTGAACTCCAAAGAACTTGGGTCAGGTACTCACCACATATCCCGGTTGTGAGAAGGGATATAATTTCAGTTGAATAACAAAATCTTCTCTGACATGAACATCTTTGCTTTGAATTTATTGGTTATACAATTTGTGTTTAATTTATGAAGTTGTAAAAGACCTGTGTGTGTAAGCAGTTTATATCCAGTTTTATGTCTTACATATTTAAGTGGTATACATAATTTGCCAGCACTTGTTTTGGTAACACCTTTATTGAAACATAATTCACACTATCATGCAACTCATCCATTTAAAGTATAGAAGTCAGTGGTTTTTAGTATATTCATAGTGTTGTGAAGAACCATCACCGTCATCAACTTGAGAATATTTTCATCACCCCAAGAAGAAACTCTGCACTTCTTAGCCATCACCTTCCAATCTCCCCCAGATACCCCCCATGCTAGCCTCAGGCAACCACGAGTCTACTTTCTGTCTCTATGGATTGTCTGTTCTGGACATTTCCTATAAATGGCAGTCATACAGTGTGTGGCCTTTTATGTCTGGCTTCCTTCGCTCAGCATAATGTTTTCAAGGTTTATCTGTGTTATGGCACGTATCAGTACTTCATTTCTTTTTTTACTGAATGATATTCCATAGTATGGATATACCATTTATTATTTATTCATTCAAATGCTGAGTGGTTGCAAAACTTGTTTTCTTGAAAAGGGGCCCAGACTTTAAAGTTTTAGAAAACATTTGATGTGGATTGAGCAGGGTGTAAAGGGATGGTGACAGTTGTTGTCTTCTCAGCCAAAGGAAACAAATCATTGCTTTTTTAGGTAATCTTGGGCAAGGCATTCTCATCAGTATAAAGAATGATGTACTGATAGGAGAACTTAATTTTTTGTCCACTCATTTAAAAAAACGTATTGAACATTGGGGTGCATATATGTCTTTGAATTAGTGTTTTCGTTTTCTTTGGATAAATACTCAGGAGTGGAATTGATGAATCGTATGGTGGTTCTGTTTTTGGTTTGCCGCTCCATGGCATGTGGGATCTTCCCGGACCGGGGCACGAACCCATGTCCCCTGCATCGGCAGGCGGACTCTCAACTACTGCGCCACCAGGGAAGCCCTCTGTTTTTGATTTTGTGAGGAACCTCCATACTCTTTTCACAATGGCTGTACCAATATACATTCCCACCAACAGTGCACTAGGGTTCCCTTTTCTCCACATCCTCACAGCATTATTTACAATAGTCAAGATACAGAAGCAGCCTAAGTGCCCACCAACTGATGAATGGTTAAAGATGTGTTTTATATATATTACAATAGAATATTACTCAGACATAAAAAAGAATGAAATCTTGCCATTTGTGACAGCGTGAATGGATCTGGAGTGAAGTAGAGTAAAATAAATAAGTGAAATAAATCAGAGAAAGACAAATGCTGTATGCTTTCACTTATATGTGGAGTCTAAAAAACAAAACAAACATATATAACAAAACAGAAGCAGACTCACAGAGAACAAACAAATGGTTGCTAGAGGGGAGGGGGATGTGAAACAGGTGAAGGGGATTAAGAGGTACAAATTACTGGAATATATTACAGTAAATCACAGGGATATAATGTACAGCAGAGGGAATATAGTCAATAATAGTGTAAGAACTTTGTATAGTGTATAATCTATAAAAATATTGAATCACTAAAAAATGTGTTGACTTCCTTTTATGAGCCAATATTGTTTTAGGCTCTGGGGATATAGCAGTCAACAAAACAAAGTCCTTGTCTGCATGGACAGGACATTATTTTATATTCTGGTGGTTGGGATGGAGGTAAAGGAGGAGACAATATACATATAATATCACACGTAAATTGTCTGCAGAAAAATAAAGCAGGGCATGAGTTTAGACAGTGCCAGGAGGTAGGGAGTGGAAGCTATTTTATGTGAACTGTTGGCAAAGGCCTCTAGTTTATGGTGACCTTTGAATCTCTAGAGATGTGAATGTGAGATAGAGAGTGAGCAAGCAAGCCATGTGAATATCTGGAGGCAGCTACCCAGACAGAAGGAACAGTAAGTGCAAAGGCCCTGGGGTGGAACTGGGCTTTGCAGCTTCAAGGAATAGCCAAGAAGCTCAGTGTGGCTGGAGACTCAAGAGTCCAAGCGCAAATGGTAGATTATTTCCAGGAGTTTATTCCTAGGAATCACATATCATGTGAATCTGGTTCACTTGGTACCTACCAAATGTCTGACCACACATGAGAAAATGCATTTATCTTTCCTCTGAATCTGCACCAGGTTGAAAAGTCACTTTGCATGAGGAGCTTTGGTTCTGCTCCTGAGGTGAACAAGTTTGGGGATGATTTTAAAACTGGGACAGAGCTGCTAGATGCATTATCTGTAAGCAGAGAAGAGGTAGTAAGAATCAGTTGTTATCAGAAGCTAATGCATGCTTGCTTTTAAAGATGATGACTGACTTTATTACAGCCATTTATGCTCAAGAATAAGAAATGATGTAATTGGGCTTCCATGGGAGCATTTGAATATTGCCTGGCGCAGCCCACAGTTTCTTGTGCTGACCTACTTAATGCTCGGAGGTCTTCTTGAAGCCAGTGAAGTTTATCCTTCACATCAGGAGGAGATGAAGAACCTCAGTTCATTACTGCCACCAGCCTCTGGGGACCTATTTGTTCATGTTCCTGCCATTAGTAAAAGGTTGCCCTGAGCATCCACTCCTTGCTTTGATGACTTCTGTGCCTTTTAAAAAAATATATACATAATATCATTTTAACCATTTGTAAGTGTACAGCTCAGTGGCATTAAATAATTCACTGTTCTGTACCTGTTACCACTATCTATACCTAAAACCTTTTCATCATCTCCAACATAAACTCTCTACCCATTAAACAGTAACTCCCTCTTTGCTCTCAGCCTCTGGTAACCTCTGTTCTGCTGTCTTTCTGATTTTTGCCTGTTCTAGAGTCCTCATGTAAGTGGAATCTCAGATAATATTTGTCCTTCTCTGTCTGGCTTATTTCACTAAGAGTGATGTTTTCAAGGACCACCCATGTTGTAGCATAAATCAAAATTTCATTCCTTTTTTATGGCTGAATAGTATTCCCTGCTGTGACTTTTTGCACTCAGCACATCATGCAGGCTTTGGTGTGTGGCTGTTTCCTCTTGGGACCAAAAGCAATGTATTATAGGACAGGGATGCACAGTCATGGAACAGAACATCCACAGCAGCAAATACTGAGGACCTGAGCTGCTGGTGGGAAACCTCTGGTCCCTGCTGAAAGGCCCAATCTTCACTTACGTAGTAGTTTATGGTTGTTAAAGTCATTTTCGTGTCCGTTGTCACCTAATGTCTCCAGTAACTTTTTATAACGTTATAAAGTTAAAGCACATATTATCCCTGTTTTATTACAGATAAAGGTCATCAGAGTGGAATGGCTTGCTCAAACTAATTATCTTATTGTCCTTATCAATGATGACCAGAGTTGATTACAGACTGCCGTGTGCTGTGTTACGTCAGGCTACGTGCAAAGTGCTTCACAAGTATTATATCACTTGATCCTCACCACAGGTGTGAAGGTTATCCCCTCTTATAGATGGGGAAACTGAGGCACAGAGAGGTTAAATAACTTGCCCAAGATCACAGAACTGGTAAGTGGGGAATCTAGGATTCGCTCCAGAGCTTGAATGAGGTACAGCTGAGTCTTGCCATGGTTCTGATACTATCAGTTTGCTTACCTCTGGGTCAGAGATCCTACAAGAACATGCTGACAGTCCCCGCTTTACCAGATATCAGTCCAGGCAGCGTCATCTGTGTCCCTGATTGTGCCTTTCTCCAGTCTGGGAACACTGCCAGACAGTGGGCATTATTTGATTTTTTTTATAAACTTCTTTTTAGATTTTGAGACTCATACATCCTGTGCGACACCCCCATTTGGTTATCCCAAAGGCATCTTGAATTCAACATGTCAAAAATGGAATTCATCATTTCTACAGTCTCTTCTCTTTGCTCGGAACCCTCTCCCCTGCGGTTTTTTTCTGTGATTGTTTCCTTATCTCATCGAAAGGCATCTTATCAATCCAAGAATGTAAGCTGGAAACCTCAGAGTCACCTTAGACTCTTCTCTGACAGCAGCCTTCGTCACCCTTACTGAGTTTGCCCCCTAAATATTTCTCAAATGTGTCTCTCCCTCTTCATCCCTCCCTGGGGGTACCCACGTCATTTTACAGAGATTGCGGTAGCCCTTCTTCGTAAAGGTTTGTCGCTGTGCCCTAGGCTTGTCCCCCTCCTGCCCATCCTCCACACTGCTGCCTGGCTCATCTGTCTAAAGGCACATCTGTAGGAGTTGTCCTGCTTAAAACCACGTGGCAACAGGTCATCACCTACAGGCTGGAGCCTGGACTTGGAGCAATGCACGAGGGGTTCCGCATGGCACGTCAGGCCACAGTGACAGTCCTGCCCTTCTTAGGACCCTGCACGTGTCCTGTTGGGGCCCACGTCCTTCTTGCTCTTCCCTCTGCCTGGGAAGCTCCCCGTTACCAATATGGCCGAAGTCTGTCTCCTCAGGATTCAGCGGAACTTCTGCAAATCCTGCACGAGCCAGTGTGGGCTTTCATCCTTTCTAGGAGCTTCCCCTCTAGAGACCTCTGTCTCTGCACTTAGACCACAAGGTATGTGTCTCCTTCAGGACAGGGACTGGTAATCATCAATGAGAGCCATGGGGTGAATGCTAATTCTTCTTTTGTAAAATAGGAACAAAGTCAACCCTGTCGGACTGAAAGGCAATGATGATGTCAGGTGCTTATTAGCATGTGCCTGGCCTATAACAGATCCTCAGGGGATATTAGCATCTTCTCTCTCCATCCCTGCTGCCTGTGTGACTGGAGAGAAACCTTCCCCAGGCATCCCCACACTAGCTCATTTGCTGGAATGTTTCCTCCCGAGCTGTTCTAGACTTGGGGGCAGAAGCCCTCTGTTGATTTCTCTGTTACACCACCGTGAGCAAGTTAACGTCTCCGAACCTCAGCCTTCCCCTGTGTAAAGCGAGGGTCATTTTGCCCAGTTTCCTCATAGCTCTTTCGTGAGGGTCAAATGAGATACCACATAGAAGGCTACGTAGATTGCCAAGTGCGTACACAGATAGGCGGCGTTTGGGCCCAGAGGCAGTGAGAAGGGTGCCACAAGCCCCTTGGTCCGGGCTCCTTGCTGGTAGAATCTCCCACTTGGCGCTGCTGTTCTTGGTGGACTCTGGTGCCTCCGTCCCCAGGTCTCAGTGGAAAACCTGCCACGTCTGCCTTTCCGGTGGGCATCCGGCCCTTTGGCATTGCATCAGTGTGAGAGAGAACGGGCGGCAGCAGCTGTTCCTGAGTCTTCCGTCTCCCTGGAGAGGCATTTAACCACGTGCGTCAGCTGTGGGAATGACAAATCACTTCTCCACAAGGAGCTCTGTCTAACCAGCCCAGATGGAATCACCCTTGTTCCTGCGATGGTTAGCGATTTACCCTGTTTCCTTAACCACTAACCAATTTGACAAGATTTGGCATTCTCCTTTGCCACTGTTAACAGTCTCATCACCCGAGGGCTTGTTAGATAGGTGGAGTGCACATCCTGGATTTGCCCTGAAAACAGTCATTCTGAGCTGTTCCTCCTCACGTAGCTTCTGTCCTGAGCTGCCAGAGCCCCGGGCCTTTGCTCCTCTCTTTTTAGAGGCCGTGGTCGGGAGAACGTGGACTCTGGGCTGCAGAGTCCCTGGCTTGCGTCTCTGCGTGGCCGGGACTTGTGTCCTGAGTAACTTAATCACCCCTGGCTGCAGGTGGCTGTGAGGCTGAGGGAAGTCAGTATCCCCGCTTTCCGTTCCCTCCAGCCAGCTCAGCCCTTCCTAAGACATCCCAGGCTCTTCTCTCTTCAGCTCCTCACGGAGGTGGGGCTCCTGCCTTTGCTGTGTGCTCGGGCCTCCAGGGCAGCCCTGCCACCTGCAGCCTTTCTGCAAGGGGGCCTCGCTGGAAGGGGCACTCTCCAAGCAGCTTGGACACAGAACTCATCTCATGTCCTTGTTCACAGCCTCTGCTTTATTTTATCATTTGTGGACCCAGGTAGGTCTTTGTTCATCCTGGCCCCAGGAAGAGCTGGAAGAGAAGACAGTTTGAATAGTTCTGGGTATATATGGGTCGTTAATATTTTAAAATTTGACTGGTAGCTCCTCAGTTGTTTGAGCCATTTCCTGGAAGAACCAGGAAAGGACAGGGAGGTAACGGTTTCATTTCATTTAGGTGATACTGATACCCAAACATCAGACACACAAGAATCAACTGTAGAGTTCAAAACTAACAATGACAGTAAGTCTACGGTAAGTGTTAGTTGTTGTGTAACAGGTACTGTTCTAAGCGTTTGGCCTACAGTGACTCACTTAATCGTTGCAATTACTTTATGAAGAGGAGTGTCAGTAACTTGCCCAAGGTCACACAGTCAGTAAACGGCTAGGATTCCAGTTCTGGAACCCAGGCTCTTGCCTGCTACAGTGTCTCAAAGGCAGACAAGTCACCACCAAGTCACCTCAGTTGAGATTATCTGCTAGTTGGACATGTGTTACTGCAGAGTGCAGCCTTGACCTCTCTGTTGGGCTTCTCCGTGCACAGAGTCCACATCGTCTGTATTTGTTCTCCTCTTAAAACTGGTCGCATCCCATCCCCCTTCTCTGAAGCTGCTGGCTGAGCCAGTCTGCTCAGGTCGGAACTTCCAAAGCACGCTGCTCCTCCCCGGTCCTCAGTTAGGCTTTGCGACATCAGTTGGTACAGCTGTGGAAGCAGCTGATAAAACAGGGTCAGGCTGCTTAAGGAGAGAGTGATAGCAGGGTCCCCAAGGGAGGCTGCCTGCTCACTTGAAAGAGCAAAGACCTAGAAGTCCACGTGCATCGTCTGAGGCTTGTGGGCACGTGGGTTGGTTTGTCCCTCCCTCCCTGCATTGAAAGACTAAGAGGCGGTCCTGGTGAAAGCTACTCGACAGAAGAGGGGTTCTGAGCCTACAAAAACTCTGCCTTCTCTGGATGGTGTAAAAGCTGCTTATTGAACAGGAGGCTTAAGGGGCTGAGGCCATGAGGGATCACCGTCGTGTCTGGCTTGGTTCAGGTTTAAGCTCCCAAACCCAGGGCTGCTTCGGATTGGCTAGTGTCCACCTGGTATGCGGCTTACGCCTGAAGTTTCTCTCCCACCTGGGGAGCTGGGTTTGGGCTGTCTTTTAAGCACTGGACTTTGTGGTCGAAATAGAAAGTCTGGCTCCCCCGGCTGGGATTTCTGAAAGAGTGACAGGTTGCTAACAGCCGAGTAGGATGCTAGGCGCCGCTTCCAGATGAGGGCCCTGTTTGGATGGGCTCTAGGGCAGCGCGCTGCCTTTTCTTGCCAGTGACCCTATGGATCCGGAGCCCTGGTTTGACTTCTCTTCTCAGCACGTTCTGTCTTCCGGTCAACGCTACCTCTCCCCCAGTTTTCTCTTTTACAGAAATCCTTTCTTTAAACCCCATTAGATTTCTTGGCTTGCGCATCTGGTCTTCATTTAGCTGGGATGACACTTAATTTAAGTAAGAGTTTGGCTGCCTTTAAACTGAACAACGTCACCCTGTTGAGGGCCCAGTGGGGAGTCAGTAGCCAGATTGTTTATTGAAAGAGATCATATTGATTTATTATTTTAATTTAAATCCATTTCCAGACACCCCTGCATTTAAGTGCATTAAAAGGGCACTCAGACTGCTCCTTTAAGAATCCAGTGCCCTCGTCTCCAGAGGGAGAGAGGAGTACTCATGAGCATATAGGTAGGACCACTGTATATGTGTGGCATATGACCTCATGGAGGAGACTGTGTTGGCAGAGCTGGAGGGCTCTGCCTGTCCACGCAGCACACTGTGTCTGGGCTGGCATGAGACCTGTCGTGTCTCTGCTCAAAAGCCTTCAGTGGCTCCCCACTGCCTATGAATGAATTAGGAGTTGTCAGCTGGTGGTCAGGGGCTTCCCCAGGCTGGCTTCACTGTGGGGGGAATTCCCTGCCGGTCCAGTGGTTAAGACTCTGTGTGCGCTTCCAGTGCAGGGGGCTCGGGTTCGATCCCTGTTCAGCGAACTAAGATCCCACATGCCGTGCGGCCAAACAACAACAATAAAACAAAAACCCCTTTATTTTCCATCATTGCCCAAGTCTCTGGCCGAACTGAGTTTCTTACTAGTCTTCAAACATGCGGTGTCCTTCTGCCTTTACGTTCTTCCCTTTCTCTGGAATTCCCTCCCTTTCTTACCGGGTCTCATTGTTCAAGGCCCATTTCCAATGAATATCTTTGCCATGAAATCTTTTCTGATTTCTTTCAGCTGTAGCACCCCCATTTGAACTGAGCCACCCTCTCTGTATCTCCTCAGGTATTTTGGCCTGCTTTATATTATAATTATTCTTATTAAATTGGACTGCCTGAGAGTAGTGACCCTGTGTTGGTCACATGTGCTCCCGACAGAATGGAACTCGGCAACTGGAGTAGTAACTAACATTTCCTGAGTGCTTTCTCTGTGCCGGTTCTAAGCACTGCACGTACTCAACTCAGTAATCCTCACAAAAGCTTTCGGAGATAGATGCTGTGTTTAGTCCCATTTTACAAATAAGATAACTGGGGTATAGAGAGCCTATGTAATTTGTCTTAGGCCACCTAGCTAGCAAGTGGCAGAGCTGAGGTTCCGTATTAATTGGGGTTCTCCAAAGAAACAGAACCAATAGGATACGTGTGTGTGTGTGTGTGTGTGTGTGTGTGTGTGTATGTATGTATAGAAAGAGACTTATGATGAAGGGTTGGCTTATGCAATTATGGGGACTGAGAAGTCCCATCATCTACCATCTTCAAGCTGGAGGACCAGGAAAGCTGGTGGTATAATTCCAGTCCAAACCTGAAGGCCTGAGAACCCAGGGAGCCCATGGTATAAGTCCAGGTCTGAGTCCAGAGGCCCAAGAGTCAGGAGTGCCGATGTCTGGGGCAGGAGAAGATGGATGTCTCAGCTCAAGGAGAGCAAATTTGCCCTTCCTCCACCTTTTTGTTCTGTTTGGAATCTCAACAGATTGGATGGTGCCGAACCACATTGGTGAGGTGAATCTTCTTTACTCATTCTACCAATTCAAATGCTAACCTCTTCTGGAAACAACCTCACAGACGCACCCAGAAATCATGTTTTTACCAGCTCTCTGGGCTACCCTTAGCCCAGTGCAGTTGACACATAAGATCAACTCTCACAGGTTTCCACTCAGACTGTCTGCCTTCCTGGTCCAGGCTCTCTATGACTTTGCTGCGTGGCCTGTTTCATAGCAGGTACTTGATTAATACATGTTTACTAAGAAAAATTGTACTGAACTTCAGAGACGTAAGTGAGCAGGGATAAATTAGTTTAAAAACAACGAACAGGAAGAAGTAAAATTAGAATCAGCAGGCAGGAAGAGAAGGAGGAGAGCTAAGAAGGAAGGAACAGAAGAGAGAGGAACACAGAAGGTTGAGCTAATCGAAGCTTGGGGCTCATGCTTTTGGAATCAGGTTCAAGGGGTGCGGGGTGACCGCACACTGAGGCAGACACAGGGATTGTCAGTTGCTATGCCTGGACCCTGGCACGCCTGGCACAGTCACCACACATGCTCCAGGTGTGACTTACAGCTTTTACCAAAAGGGATAGATGGGGTGGGGGTGGATGCAGATATCAAGCTCTCCAAGCTTACTGGTGGGGAAACTGAGGCCCAGAAGCATTGTGACTTGCCCTGGATCCCACTGTAGCAGCGGTGCTGACTGGAATTCGGGCCCCTGGTTCTTTCTGCTTTGTTTTCAGGCTTTGTAGAGAGTAACAGATGACTTTCTCTCACCCTTACTATTGTTGGAAAGGGTCGTTTAAGGTGTGTGGGGCTGCTTCTCCCCATCTTTATTCTGTCTGCATCTCTTAGGTGATGCATGTTTCCCTGTCCCTACAACTTCTACTTTGGTCTAGGCCCCAGGTATCTCTTGCCTATTGTGTTGTGGTCTTCTTGCACTGGGCTTCTGTACTTAGTTTTTATTGCAGCCAGAGTTGTGTTCTCTACTCCTCGTCTTAACTGTCCCTACCCCTAAACTCAGAGCCTTCTGGTTCTAAGGATCCTGCAACTGAGCTCTTAGATGATCGCCATTTTAAGGTCTTTCGTCAGAATTCTCCACCCTTTCTCTTTGAACTCATCTCCTTCCACTCACCACTCAATTTGAGCCTCCACTTTTTGGCCCCCAGTCTTCCTCTGAGAGTTCATTCCATCCCGTGGCCTCTCTCCTCTCCTCTCCTGTTGTGCCTCTTCTCGAGGCCTTATCACCATCAGCTGTGCCAGTCTCTTCTCCACGGAGCACTCCCAGTGCAGTGAAGGAAGGTTGATGGCATTCTTCCACGTCACCCTTTTTGGGTGATACATTTCTTCCTTATAACTCCTTAATCCTTTATATAGGAAGATGTCGTTTCCAAGGGGCCCGCTAACCAGCCCTGAGGTGGAGGCTTCAGCCAGTGGGCTGCTTGATAGTGTCACACAGGGAGACACATGCTCAGTGGGAGAAACTTCCTCGGGCCTTACTCAACCTGCTCACTGTCCTTTACCCAGCACAAACAAGACCTCTGTGTAAAGCCAACCAGGAGCTCAAGTTGAGAATGAACCCGCGATAGACAGTGGAGGAGAGGAAACCCAAGTGTCCACCAATAAATGGCAGCTAAAGGTAGACATATGTTGTGCCAGTTCTCAAGAAGGAAGAATAAATCTTAAGTTCTCACATTTCCTGGACAGCAGCGTAGCTGTAGCAATAGAAATATACATCATGAGATCCTGGCTTTGTCTGAATTTAGACAAATGAGTCACGGAGACTGAGACTTCCCTGTGGTAACATATAAACCCTTGAGAGAAGAGATTAACTCTTTATCTCCTTTATTGAAGAATGGTGTTAGAAACCAAGATCTGGGTGCTGGGTGTACGTGTTGCTACTGGGGTATCTTTGCTTGCAGCCCTCTCAGCTGATAGAGCAAGGAAATGTGTGTGTGTGTATGCTAACTCTTGTATATACACATGTTTATCAAGGTTTATGTAACCATCTGTATCTGTATTAAGCTAAACATAAATTCACACCGTGTCTCCAAATCTAATGTGAATCATTCTAGCCTCCTCCCTTTGCTTATCTGTAACTTCCTCTTCCAACAGGCTGAGAGTGAGAAAACCGGCTCCCACCAGCCGTTTACTTAGTTGTTCAATTGCAGCGTAGTGCTTTAAGAATTGTTAACCCACACCCCTGTGGGAAACGATTTTGACAGCTAGTGTACATTAACTGTACTTAACGTACAGTTCCTTTTGTTTTTAGTTTTATAGACATTCCTCGTTTCCAACTATATTACTTTGGTCAGCACCTTAACCCCCACCTCCTTAAGTGAGGTTGCTTCATCCATTTGTAATACATTTAGATTCTTTTGTCACAGTTTGCATTCTATCCCGGAATTTCCCCTTCTCTCTCATCCTAAATGATTTTCAAAAGTTCGTACACATTAAGGTTTCACTCTTGTGCTGTAAAGTTCTCTGGGTTTTTGACAAATGCTTGATGTCTTGTATTTACCTTTACGGTAGCGTACAGAATCATTGCACCACTTTAAGTAATCCTCCCGTGTTTCACCTGTTCAATTCCCTCTACTCCCAAACCCTGGCGACGGCTGATACGGATACTGTCTCTGTAGCCTTGCCTTTTTCGGAATGTCATATGATTGGATTCATACTGGCTCCTTTCATGTAGCAAGAGGCATTTAAGAGTCATCCATGTCTTTTTGAGGATTGATAGATCACTTTTTATTGCTGAATAGTATTCCACAGTCTGGGTGTACATAGTCTGTGCGTCCATTCACCACTCATCCCTTCATCCAATCAGTGTCCTTCATCGAGGGACATCTTGGTTTCTTCCAGAGGCTGGTGATTATGAATAAAGCTACTAGAAACATTAACATGCAGGTTTTTGTATGGACGTAAGTTTCCCATCAGTTGGATAAATACCTAGAGGAATGTGCCTCATTTGAATAGCTTGCTTTCAGCGTCTGCCTCCCCCTAGTTCCACCTGGATGATATCAGCACACTCTGAAAATTGACTAGTTCTCTCGCTGTGCTCTCTGTGTACTGACCAGCTTTTTCCTTTGTCTATAAGTGGTAAGCATTGCCGCCCCTGTTGCTGAGCATTTTTTTTTTAATTGGAAAGTGATATGGGAGAGAAGGGTGATTATGTGATTTGGTGCGGCCCTGGAGTTGGGGTTGGCTGAGCCCTGAGAATTACTCCATTGTGTTGAATAGGAGCTTAACCCTGATCTCTGAAAGCTGCTTTCACTTTACCTGGGTGTGGCAGTAAGCGCCAGTAATGTGGGGACTTTGCTACAGCCAGCGATTCACCCTGTGTGACTTGGGAAGGGGCTGGCCCATGCATGGTCCTTTCAGGTCTTTGGGTCAAGTTGGGGTAGCAAGTCTGTTTTACAGGTAGGTGGGCTGTGCTCCCTGGTTACTCTCTGGTATTCAAGTCACTGGGATGAAGGTGTGGTCAGTGTACGCTGTGTACACTGTGGTCAGTGTAGTCCAGCCTCCCTCCCAGTTTACCCGAACCTCGATTTGCAGGCAGGTTGCTGACCTGTGGAAGTTTTGGGTTTAGACATCCTGAGTTCACCTACTCTTTTTTTTTAAAATTATTTTTATTTATTTATTTAATATTTATTTATTTATTTATTTATGGCTGTGTTGGGTATTCGTTGCTGCGTGCGGGCTTTCTCTTGTGGTGAGCAGGGGCTACTCTTCGTTGTGGTGCACGAGCTTCTCATTGCGGTGGCTTCTCTTGCTGCGGAGCATGGGCTCTAGGCACGGGGGCTTCAGTAGTTGTGGCACGCCAGCACAGTAGTTGTGGTTTGCGGGCTTAGTTGCTCCACAGAATGTGGGATCTTCCCGGGCCAGGGCCCAAACCCGTGTCCCCTGCGTTGGCAGGTGGATTCTTAACCACTGTGTGACCAGGGAAGTCCCCACCTACTCTTTTAATTTAATTTTTAAAAGACATTGGCTGATTACCTGCCACATGGCAGACATTGTGCTATTTTAAAAATATATTATTTAATCCATTTAACAACCATATGAGGTAGGGTTTTCCATTTTTATAGATGAGGAAACTGAGGCTGACGAGGGTTAGCTAACAAGTGACAGAGTTGGCATTTTAACCGAGCTCTCTTGGTGTCGGTAGTTTCTCAGTGCAACACGCCATCTCTGAAGAGAAGCATGGTGGAGAAGATGGCATCCACGCAGCTGGAGAGGGTGGAGCAGAGCATCTTCTCAGGTTCACCAGGGATGCGTGTCAGCTTATGAACAGCAGAAGGAAGGGTAGTTCCTTTACATGTGAGAGGCAAAAGCACCTTGCCCAGGTGCTTTTAGTCTCCCGGGATGCTAGGCCTACTCTGGTCTATTTAGAGTTAAATTGTTTTCATTCTGGAAATCGTCAAACATATAAAAAGTAGAGAGTCTAGTAGAGTTGCTCTTATACTTACCATACTTACTGTGTGTCAGATACTAGGATTATCAGGATTTTGCACTTCTTGCTTTCTCTGTTCTTTTGTAGTTTGCTTTTGTTTTTTATTTGTACCTTTTCTTTTTTGGCTGGAGTATTTCCAAACAATATTGATGATAACAGGTTTACCGTTGGTTCATCTCTCTGATCTGTGTGGCATCTCTCTATCCTTTGGATGAATTTCCTACTATTGTGTATCATGTGGTGGTTGGTTATTTATTTTACTTACAGATTTTTATATTTCCATATCCTAAGCGTATGCCATGCCCTTTCCTAAGTTCTTTACAAATATTAACCTGTTTGCTCTTCATTGCAATCTGAAGTAGATATTTTTTTTTTCTTTTGCAGAGATTTAGAGGTTTTAGAGTTGTTTTTTTTAAAGAGATTTTTTTTTTTATTTGGAGATGATGAAACCGAGGCACAGAAAGGTCGAGTAACCTGCCTGAGTCACGCATGCAGTGGTCTAGCTGGCCTTCACATTCAGATTGTGTGGTTTCTTTGTCTTTTCTTTTTTGTAAAATTTATGTCTTTTATTTCCTGTTTTTACTGAGATGCAATTCACATACAGCTCTGTATAAGTTTGTTATACCACGTAATGACCTGACATACATATACTGTGAAGTGATTGCCACAGTATATTTAGTTAACATTCATTTCCTCGTATAGATTGTGCGGTTTCATAATCTGTGCTCTTCATCGCCATCCTGTACTAGAAATATGATTAATTCAAAAGCCATTACTGTTGTCTGTTCCCTAGTACTGCTAAGATACAGGAAGGAAAAAACTAGCTCCTGGCCTCCAGATGCTCCCAGTGTGGTTGGGAGAAGCACCTGGAGACCAGTAGCTGGAGCACAGAGGGGTAAATGTTGTAATAATTATATGTAAGATTCAGTGGGAGTGTGAAAGATGGATCATGCAGGACCTCCTAGGGAAGTCAAGGTCGGCTTCACAGAGGCTGTGATCCTGAATCTCAGGTCAGAAGGATGGCTAAGGCGGAGGAAATTCGGGCAGAGGGGGTCTCCTGGGCCTCAAGGTGAGAATACAGGGAGGGCTGGAGAGAGATGGATGTGGCATTGGACGTCTCGGGCAATACAGTCGTGAAGGCACTGACCTGCCTGCTGAAAAGCTTTGACTCTATCCTGCTGCTGGTGGGGAGCTACTGACGGATTTCAAGCAGAGAAGAAACATGGTGAGGGTGTGCACGTTAACTAAGCTCTCTCTAGGGGCATTGAAGGGGGTAGATTGGGAGAGAGCACGACTGGATGCCGTTTCAGTAGTGCTGGCAAGAAATGCTGGGCTCTAAACCAGAGTCTTGACTGAGGGAACGGAGAGGATGGATCTGAGAGGTGAGGACTAAGGGATCCTTGTTACGCAAGTGTTCATTATCTGAATTTCTGAATTATGGGGTTGCCTAGGAAATCAACAGTGGTCATAACATTAAATCTTTACTAACAGATTGATCACTTATAAAAATGGTCCAGGTGGTGAATGTACCCTAAAGTGACCCCCAGTGCCTCTTGCCCTCGTATAAACCCCTCCGTGATCGTCACATCATGTTAGACGCTGTTTTAGGAGACTGGAGCAAGATTGTCTCCTGCAGACTTTGAAGACGTGAACTGCCGTGTTTGGGGAGGGGGTGTTTATGTGGAAAGGAAATGTGGGAAGCTTCTAGGAGCTGCAAGTGACACCCAGCTGCTGGCCAGAGAGAAAATGGGGGCCTCAGTCCCGTAACTTCAGGGAACTGAATTCTACCAACTGTGTGAGCTTTGAAGGGGACCCCAAGCTCCAGAATGAAACACAGCCTGGTTGATAGCGTGATGACCTGTGAGACCCTGGGCAGAGGACTCGGGTAAGCAGTGCCTGGACTCCTGACCCAAGGAAACAGTCAGATACTAAATGTGTCTTAAGCTGAGAGTTTTGTGGTAATTTGTTACACAGCAGTAGGACACTAAGAGTTCCCTTTCAGTTATCTTCCATCTAACACTCCCATCTGCTGTTGACCATCCTCGAGGTCTGTCAGCCAGTGTTTGGCTTTCAGATATGGCAGTACCATGCAATTTCCATGCAAATATATTTCAGAGTGAAATTGCAAATCTTTCAAAAGGTGTAGGATTATGGATAGTCAATAAAAGGATTGCTGGAGCACTGCTCAAACCATTCTACAGACAAATGAGGACCAAGCAGGGTTAGACCCGCTCATAATTGGTGAGAAAAACAACCAGCATGCTGACAAGAAACCAGTCTCAAAAGAGAAAGATTTGAATATCTTTGAATATTAAGAGGCTCCTTTGAGAAAATGCAAGCCTTTAAATAATTTTTGCAGAGATTACCGCTTGTATAGTAGTGCTGTGTGAAAGTCAGAGGAGATGTGAAGGATGTCATGTTTTTGTGCAGTTTTGCTGCAGTAAAAGGGGGAAATTACAACAATAAATCAATAATTAATGAACTCTTAGTCCAATCTAAGAATTAATGCAAAATTCAATATAACTTAAATGTTTCACATTTTATATAATGCTTTACATTTTAAATAAGCTTATTTGTATGATTCTTTACTTCATTTGAAAAGATTGTCTTGGTCTGCTCTTTTATTTTTTTCACTATTTGCTGTGAAGGTTGGTTCCCATTTTCAGTACTAGCTGCCCCTGTGATGTTACCCTGCTGTGCACATTGGGACAGGTAGCATAGCCTTCTACCTCTGATTTTCAATAGTAGTGAGCATTTTCCCCTACCTCCCAGGGCTGCTAGGATCACTAGTAAGAGGATTATTGTGTAATTTCTAAAGTAACATTTTTGCTTATGTACACACAATATAAAAGCCAAATATAATAATGAAGAATGTCATGGGATTTGTGATTAAAAAAATACAAAACCTTATGTGTGCACATTCAGGAAAGAATTCATGTGTATCACCCACTTCCCTACTTTGGATTCAGATTTTAATTCTGAACCTTTGGCTGACACCTCCTTTCTCCTCTTCCAGGGGACACTGAGGTTCTGAGGTTACCAAGATGCGCCTGGAGCACATCCTAAAAGGGGCTGAACTTAATGATTAACTGTGGCCTGGGGGGCAGAAAAGCAAATTCTTTACTCCTCCTCTTTCTTTCATAGTTGCCTTTTCTTAACTTTTTGTTTACTTATATATTTATTTGCAAGCTTTAAAATAACACTGGTAATTATGACATCAAGATAGGGTAGTCCTGGTGTGATGGGTCTATATCCAGCCCCATTTGTTCAAGACCTCAAGAAGCACAGTGAAACTGCATTCTGGTTGGCACCATGTTATAATGCACGTCACTGGGCAGAAATCCTAATGCCACTGTGCTTGGTTCTGAGACGTTGTGATTGTCTCCTACAAATGAGTGTTTAAAACCTGTGAGATGTTTCCACAGAGCACTGAGTTATTTTTAAATAATGACTTCTGTGTTTTTGGATGTAAAACCTGATTCACATTTATTATATAAAAGTTTTTAGAAAAATGAGGGGAAAAAGAAAACAATTTGCCAGTAATCCCACTGGCCAGAAATAACCACCGTAAAGCCTGTTGGTGTCTCTCTTCTAGATTGTAATTTTAGCAAAAATGGAATATCTCTAACAATAATGAGATCTTGTAGAAGGTGTATTTTTTTTACTTAATATTTTATAAGATTAATGTCATTGAATAATCCTTTACAGCATCGTTTCTTTTTTAAAAATTTTTATTTTTTTATTTATTAATTTTTGGCTGTGTTGGGTCTTCGTTGCTGTGCGAGGGCTTTCTCCAGTTGTGGCGAGCGGGGGCCACTCTTCATCGCGGTGCGCGGGCCTCTCACTGTCGCAGCCTCTCCCGTCGTGGAGCACAGGCTCCAGACGCGCAGGCTCAATAGTTGTGGCTCACGGGCTTAGTTGCTCCGCGGCATGTGGGATCTTCCCAGACCAGGGCTCGAACCCGTGTCCCCTGCACCGGCAGGTGGATTCTTAACCACTGTGCCACCAGGGAAGCCCTACAGCATCGTTTTTAATGGCTGAATATATTTACATTCTAGTAAATGGATATAGTGTAATTTATTTAACCAGGCCCTCATTGTTTGACATTTAACTTGTTTCTAGCTTCTCACAGGTCACTGTCAGCATCCTTGTAGTTATGTCATTGGATACATTCAGAATTATTCCTTTAGAATAAATTACTAAATGGAATTGCTGCATTTAATGGTATGTAGCTTCTAAGGTTTTGGATACATATATTGCCAGATTGCACCCCTCCTCCCAAATATGGTACCCTTTGAGTATAATAAGAGTGTGCTGGGGCTCTCCACTGCTCTCTTCGGTGTGCAGAAATATGTTATAGACATGTGAAGCTAGTTGAAGAGAGGACGGACGTTGGGGTAGTTCATGGAAATACAGGTCACTGATGGTGAGCTGGAATCTGATTCAGAGTGGCCTTCCAGTTGCAGCAGGCGTCCAGAGCCCATGACCAGTTGCCTGCTGCCCTGATTTAAAATTTCCCGACGTCTGAGATGCCATGTGATGTGTTGGACAGAAGGCAGGCTGTGTATGCTCCTGCCTGATTGAGCTACACTCATGCAGCCATGTAGAGATCAGAAATAAGAAAGCATTGGGAAGAGTTCCCAGGGCCACTTGAATATATGGTAAATGCGGCATAACATCTCTTGTTATCATCCCTGGCTTGCCATTCTTACCTTGAGGAGACCTCTTCCCGGCAGGGGGAACTAGCAGTAGCCCAACATCGTGACCAATTTAATCACCCATTGATTTCCTGTCTGTCTGGTGGAGAAAGGGGCCAGACTCTTGAAAACTGGGACTGATTCTTGCTCATGTTAAGGACCTCAACAGAAATGGCCTCTGGTAATGTCAAAGGCACGCTGGAGTTTTCAGATAAAAGATGCTATTTTGTAAAAGCAAGTGATGCCCTTTGCGATCATTTTGCAAATTACCTGTGGCTTGCTGGGAAACTTGCTCAGGATTCTGTTCCACACACTTCTGCTTGATGAGAGAATTCTTCCTATGTTTCTGTTGCTGGAGTTGGGCCCATATGCAGTCTCTTCATGGGCCATTTTCAAAATGCTTGATTAATGCTCTACTGTTAATGTCCCTTATAAGACCTGGACCACTTGATTTATTGAAATGGAATTTTTAGAATGCAGGGGCAGCACTCATGTTTGTTGCACGTCCTGAGACCCAACTGCAGCAGACGTTGAGAATGGCTAAATTTTGTTTCAACTTTGGCGCAATAGAGCAATCTGGCTGGCAAGTATTAAATTTTTGGAAAGAATGACAGAAGTGGTGTGAACATAGGCTGCATGTGTAGTGGTATTATATGCCATCCTTGAAGTGCAGGAAGTTTTGTTGACCGATACCAGTGTGATAAACATTCCCATTTTTCTTCAAATGTTGAATAGTTGGCTGATACTAACATTATTTGAGTATTTTCCATAAGTTTGTATTTGCATCATAATATATGTGTTGTGATGTTTATAGCACGTCATTTTACCTGACAATAGAATGTCTAAGAATGGTCTTTTACGTATTGATTATTTTAGTTATTAATAACTACCCAGAAATTATCACTTGGAATTGCCATTATAAGAAGCCAAAATATCATCCCTATCTATGCAGACTTCATCTATTTGAAACATGGAAAAAATTTAAGGTGCTCATTAAGGTCTAATGATTTATTACAGAAAAACTGACATATTTTTGTCAGTGCTCTGCTAATTCTTATTTTAAACAAACTAATTTTCTATAATTTAGATGCAAAAGAACATGCCTTTGCATACAGAGCCAGGTTTCTCATACGTAAAGAGTTGGACTGTGCCCGGTGTTTCAACAAATACTCATTTGATCAACAAATATTTGAGTATCACTGTCTGACGGTATTCTAGGAATTGGGAAACAGATGGATGAGGTCTCTCTTCTCATGGAACTTGTGTTCAAGTGAGGAAGACTCATTATAATACAACAGTATGATAAACAAGGTGATATCAGATGGTGGTAAGTCTTGTGAATAAAATAAAAGGGGCGATGTGACCAAGAGCAACCCTGGGGGAGGTTGGGGTGATCATACTTCGGAGGTGACTGGGAAGGCCTTTCCGAAGAGGTGTAATTCAAGTTAAGGCCTGAATGTTGATGAAGAGCTAGCCATGCCAAGATCTGTTTATGGCTGAGGGATCAGCAAGGACAAGATTGAGAGGCAAAAATGGGCTTGGACTCTTCCAAGCAACAGAAGGAAAATTCACGTAGAGCGTGGTGGGTGAGAGTGACCTGACGTGTGATTGGAGAGGTGGGCAGGCCCAGATCATGGAGGGCCTTTCAGGCTGTGGCTAGTAAGGAGTTTCTCAACATTTTATAATCCAGGCCTCTTAGTTGACAGCCAATGAGGTTTTGTGGAGTTTTACTTTTTGTAATTGGTATTACACAAATCATGTGACTTTGACAGTACCTGCCTTACCTTCCCACCCTTCTCACCAATTCCATGTACAACATACTTCATCTCTTTCCTGTGGTAGCCCTGCAGATATCTGGTTCCCCAATCTCTCCAGGCTAAAATCTTTAGTTTTATCAGCCGTCCTTTCCTACTTGGATGGATTCTTCAACCCTAGGGTTTCTCTCTTCTCTGAACACATATTTTCTGAGAACTTCAGAAATTGGTAAAATTTTGGTGGTGTGATGGTCAGAATGGCCATCATCAAAAAACCTACAAACAATAAATGCTGGAGAGGGTGTAGAGAAAAGGGAACCCTCTTGCACTGTTGCAAGAGGAATGTGAATTGGTACAGCCACTATGGAGAACAGTATGGAGGTTCCTTAAAAAATTAAAAATAGAACTACCGTATGACCCAGCAATCCCACTACTGGGCATATACCCTGAGAAAACCATAATTCAAAAAGAGTCATGTACCACAGTGTTCATTGCAGCTCTGTTTACAATAGCCAGGACATGGAAGTAACCTAAGTGTCCACTGACAGATGAATGGATAAAGAAGATGTGGCACATATATACAATGGAATATTACTCAGCCATAAAAGGAAATGAAATTGAGTTATTTGTAGTGAGGTGGGTGGACCTAGAGTCTGTCACACAGAGTGGAGTAAGTCAGAAAGAGAAAAACAAATACTATATGCTAACACATGTATATGGAATCTAAAAAAAAAAAAGGTTCTGAAGAACCTAGGGGCAAGACAGGAATAAAGAAGCAGACGTAGAGAATGGACTTGAGGACACGGGGAGGGGAAAGGGTAAGCTGGGACGAAGTGAGAGAGTGGCATGGACATATATACTACCAAATGTAAAATAGATAGCTAGTGGGAAGCAGCCGCATAGCACAGGGAGATCAGCTCGGTGCTTTGTGACCATCTAGAGGGGTGGGATAGGGAGGGTGGGAGGGAGATGCAAGAGGGAGGAGATATGGGGGTATATGTATATGTATAGCTAACTCACGTTATTATACAGCAGAAGCTAACACACCATTGTAAAGCAATTATACTCCAATAAAGGTGTTAAAAATATAAAAATAAATAATAAATAAAAAATTTGGTGGTGTGAGGAGGGCAGTGGAAGAGTGGTAAGATATTAGGGTACGCAAAGTCAAGGGTTTTGAAAGCAGTGTCTGTTTCCAGAAGTGAGGAATCCCTATTGTGTTGCTTTTCTGGAGTCCTGAATGAGGAGGGGCCCGGCATTGGGACCCCCAATCTGACAAAATGAGACAGTTGTTCCCCTGCCAAGACCATCTACCACCCGTAACTGAGCTTGCTCATATCAGCATTATTTAAATCAGCTTTTCTCTGGGCTTCAGTTTGATGTTCTTTTAGCATTTCAGTGTTCCGTACCACTGACGCTTTCATACGACATTGAGTTTGGGAAGTACCCCTCAGTTTCTTAAGAGACAGGCACTGCTCTGAGAGTCTTTCCGTCCACTGTCCTCTACTTCAGCTTGCTAACTGGCTTCCTCCCTGGGTAGTGTTTTTCACGATTCTCTTCTGAGCATTCTTTTCCTGGGGTCTTTCTTGCTTGAGAGCGTCTTCTGCATAATGCACTGTAGTGTAGAGGTCTGGTGGGGGCAGCCACCTGGCTTTTTCTTTCTGTTTCCTCTCCGCAACTCATAGATCTTGCTATTATGAGGTTCCGTCCACCAGCCGCTTGCTGCTGGCCCAGTGTGGAGGTACAGTGGGAGAAGATTCCTGTGGTCCCCCGGGACTCTTTTTATGTATTCGTTGATTTACTGAGTTGCTTGAGGAGCTGTGTTTAGGCTGGCAGAGGAAGATAAGGAATTCCAGGAATTCTTTGCTGCTTTCTCCCAGATAGCTGGCTAAATTCCCTTCCCCTTCCTCCTCCATTAAAGAGGCCTGGGGGCAAGAGAGTTGAGCTCAGATTGATCCTGTAATTGACCTCTTTATGTTTGTCACTGACTCTTTTTTTTTAAATTCATGCTCATACCTAATTCGAGATTTTCTGCTATTTCTTTCTGTTTTTTTTTTTGAATGTTGGGGGTAGGAGTTTATTAATTAATTTATTTATTTTGGCTGTGTTGGGTCTTTGTTTCTGTGCGAGGGCTTTCTCTAGTTGCGACAAGCGGGGGCCACTTCATCGCGGTGCGCGGGCCTCTCACTATCTCGGCCTCTCTTGTTGCGGAGCACAGGTTCCAGACGCAGGCTCAGTACTTGTGGCTCACGGGCCTAGTTGCTCCGCGGCATGTGGGATCCTCCCAGACCAGGGCTCGAACCTGTGTCCCCTGCATTAGCAGGCAGATTGTCAACCACTGCGCCACCAGGGAAGCCCATCACTGACTCTTGATCCTTCTGATCAAGATGATTTATAGGCCCACTAATTTTAATAATGATAATAATAATTATTGTTGTTGCAATTACACCACTTGTTTAGCCTAGCCATTACCCTGTTCATTTAGAATTAGGTAATGTAGACCAAATTGCTTGCATAGATCCTGGCTTGGTGTTCAACTAACAGGTGTACTGCTACTCATATGGGGGTGATTGTCTCCTTGAAGTTGCAGGGATTATTTGGGGTTTTTAGTCAGTGACAGCTTTTTTGGTCTCCCAACTCTGTATCCTGGATTACTTGAATGGTCTAGGCCAGTGGTTCTCAAAGTGTGGTCCCCAGACTATCAAGCAGCAGACTCCCCTGGGAGCTTGTTAGAAATGCAGAGTCTCAGGCCCTACCTAAGATCTACTGAACCAGAAACTCTGGGGTGGAGGCCCAGCAAGCTCTTATAACAAGCCCTTTAGGTGATTCTGATGTCTGATCAAGTTTAAGAGCTGCTGGTCTGGGCCATCAACTTCACTTCTTTTTTCCAGGGATGTGTCTCAGACTCTGGTGTGAAAAGTTGCTACTCTTCAGATGAGTTGGTTGAACCTGGGCGGAGTCTCAGGAGAGGTTCTGAAAGGAGAATATGTGGTTTTGTTTTGGTGATTAGCTGGTTTAAAGGAAGACCTTTTGAGCATAGCATAAGACCTGGTGGGGCAGGCTTGGAGATGAAGTGGAAAGATTAGCAGAAGGCCATTGGGGATTATGAATTCAGAACAGGGAGCAAGTGACACTTGCGTTAGGGAACCAGGCTGAGAGGCACGATGACTGCCTTCACCCTCACAGAAAGGATGTCTCCCGCCGTGCAGCTGTGGCAGTGTGTCTTTAGGCCAAGGTTGCCTGTCTCTGGTCTGTGCCTCTACGGGCAATGCATGTCTGCTCATCTCAGTTTCTCTGTGCTTTCACTAATGGCCAATCCCCCCACCCCTCCCTTTTTCCAATTTATTTATTTTATTTATTTATTTTTGGCTGTGTTGGGTCTTCGTTGCTGCATATGGGCTTTCTCTAGTTGTGGCGCGCGGGGGCTACTCTTCGTTGCGGTGCGCGGCCTTCACGTTGCGGTGGCTTCGTGGCTTCTCTTGTTGTGGAGCACGGGCTCTAGGCGTGGGCTTCAGTAGTTGCAGCATGTGGGCTCAGTAGTTGTGGCTCGTGGGCTGTAGAGCGCAGGCTCAGTAGTTGTGGCGCATGGGCTTAGTTGCTCTGCGGCATGTGGGATCTTCCTGGACCAGGACGCGAACCCGTGTCCCCTGCATTGACAAGTGGATTCTTAACCACTGCGCTACCAGGGAAGCCCCCAGTTCCCCTTTTGATTTGGGTCTGTGTAAAAATGGAGAGAGATTTTTAAATAATTTAATCTGGTTCTAGTCAGGTTTACTAGCCTTGGCAGCGTTCTGTTTTCCTTAGGTGATTTTGTGTCTTTCTACATGGATCTGATATGTGTTTGACTTTTAAGTTAAATGCTCAGCAGGAGACCGGATGTGCTTATTAACACCTTTTTGCCTGCCTCCCTTATACAGACTAAGGAAGAGACTTGAGAAGGGATCTGGTCCCATCTCCTGATTGCAGCCAGACCCTCTTAATGCCCCACTCTGATCCCTGGTGAGTAACTAGGATGTGCCCATATGCAAGGAACCGACAGCTTCTGCTGAGAAATTCCTGTGATGAGAGAGCTCACCACATCAGGAGATGTTGCAGGAAAGTTCTAACAGTTAAAGGTTTTCCTTATCTGCTACTGAAAAAATGACTATCGGCCTGTAAGGAAATACCGAAATGCCTAAGAAGTCGTCCTGACGTGGCCGGAAAGCAGCTGAAGTTGGGAGCCTGGATTGTCCTATAAGAATGGGCGGCTCTAGATCCCCTGTATTCAATTCCACTTAGCAGTAGGTTGTCTGTTTTGAAATATCATAAGGGTGACACTTCAGGCCTCTCCTATCCTGAAGTGGAGGTAAGCTGGCATGATGGGAGATAAGATTCTGGGCCATTTTGTACTGTAGTATGTCTCAGTGCCCTGGCTTAAAGGGAAGAGCCCAAGCCACTTGTAGCCGATAGGCATGCGGACTTGCTGAAAAGCCCGTAGAAGAGATAAAGTAGGAATGGCCTGAGGGTTAGAAAGGGAACTGGACAAACGATTCAGGCCTGAGCAGAGGGAGGAGGGTGTTCAAGAATTTGTGCCGATGGATAATTGTGTGCTTCCTTTTCTCTTTACCATTTACTAACTGTCTGTTTTGTTGAGTAGCAGCCGGAAGACTCTAAATTCTTTTGTCTGCCATCTGAATAATTTAGTTGGGTTGTCTGTTCCCTTCCCGGACAATTCCCTAAAGAATCTCTCCTGATTTCAGAGGAGCCGGGGAACAGGGACGCTTCTCAGAAATCAAGCCAGATCTTTTCTGTTTCTTCCTGACCCGCTTTCCAAAGCCTGGGACCCTTCTTTTCTCACCACCCCCGCTCCCGACTGTATTAGATTCTGCTACTTTATTTTCCACTTCTAGATGGATGTTTCTTTTCTTTCTTTCTAATTAAGAAATTACCTTGCCATCTGAGCTATTGGCAAGTATTGGCCAGAAGATCCGAGGCAAATCTGCCAACTTACTGGAGCGTGGCACAGCTGCTGGGACCGCCCATCTCACCGAGTCTGCAGAGATGCGGGGCTGTCACTTCAACAAGTGTCAGATATACACACTCTGCACGCAGAGCTTCCCATGCATAGCCTTAAATAAATATCCCAGAAGGATCTGCTCTGTTTCTCATCTCTGACTCCCTTTTCCATCTCCATATGTTTTTGAAACATGATTTCCCAACTTCCCATCACCACCTACCTAGACCTCTATATATTCCCTCTCTTTTCCCTCTCCAATGAAAGAACCAAAGCATCCTTTACTGCTTTAATAGAGCAGATAGTATATTCCCTTGCCCATGACCAGTTTGCAAGACTGTTCTGCCCAGCCTGGCAGAGAGCCTGGTTGGTTCATCTCTGTAGGTCATGGGGTTTGGATTGGTTTGGGAACCCCTCTCTGACTGAGAAGAGGCTCCCCAACATATTGAACTAACTTTCAGTGCTGGCCGTGCCCTTTTTGTTTTGAGACCTTTCTCAAAGGGCACTGTGGTTTCTCCTTCCTTGTTGGAAGTTCTGTATCTGTGGAAAAGTTCTCTGTAACCTTTCAAGGTTTGTACTCTGTTCCAAAGGGGCTCCTGGAAATGAAAGTGGTCTTTTTTAAATTAAATGATCTCACAGATGATCAAAAGGAATACATAAAAACTGTACTGTGGGGTTGGCAAGGTTGTCAGTGTTCTCTTTACCTTTGGTCTGGGCTCATACACTGGTCTGAGACAGTGTCTCACCAACAGCCCTTGGCTCTCGTTGGGGATTGGGGCTGGAGAGACACAGAGGGGAGGCAGTAGGGGGATATTAATGCTTTGAGGAAGTCTAACTTCTTTTTTTTTTTTATCTTAGGAGAGGTATTTGAATTCGAGTTGAGACATTCAGTCCTGAAAAAGTGAGCTTGCAGAAACTGGATTTGATGTCCAGCGTTATCTTGGAGGGTTTGGCCAGTGGGTCGCTTGGGTGTGTGTTACCCGATTGATGCTAGGTGGCTCGTCTGCGTTGGAATTGCTCGTGGCTAGTACTAGAGGGAGTGCCAGAGATGGTATTCTCTGAACACAGGCTGCCACTTAGCAGTTCTGTGATCTTTGTGAAGATTTGCTTCTTCTCTGGTTGAAAAGAGGTGGGAGCAGTGACTAGAGGGTTCTCTGAGGATTAAATGAGTACTAAGTATAGTGCTTGGCATGTGGTAGGTGTTCAGTAAATGGAAGCTTCCATTAAGAATAGCAGTATTGATAATATTAATACCAATATGGCTATTTTTCTTAACAGCATGAAGTTGGTGCCCCATCTTTACTGTCCCATAAGTCCCTTGTTCTCATAGCACTTATCACTCTGTCCTGTAATTGCCAGTGTACTTGCGGTTGCTCTGTGAGGCCATATGCCTAGGTCCTTGAAACTGCTGTCACGTTTACATTGTATCCCAGCATCTCCAGCATGGAGATGTGCTGGCAGCTGTACTGTACCAGTAGACTGCCTGGCACATAGAACGGGCTCACTAGGTACCAAATAAAACATGAAGGAACTCTTCTAATTGACTTTCAAAAATGCATTCCCAGACTTCCCACTCCCCTACTCTGCAGCGTGTCTCCTGTACCTCATGCAGGCTCGGTGCCTATCTGAACTCTTCCTGCTTCCCCAGTGACCATATTAGTCGCCATTTCCTTTATCCACACCTGCCCTCTTGTTGTGAAATACTGTGCATCTTCTCTGTTGCCATTCTGCATGCTTTTTTTCCCTTCCTGTGTTCCTTCTCTTCCATGATACATTCCCACCCGCTCCAGCCCACGTCCATCCCATTCATGCAGTCCTGTTCCCTTTACAGCCTGTAAAGCCTTGTTGTTCTTGAATTTTTGTGTGATAGCTTTATCTTTCCAACTAGATTGTCAGCTTCTTGAGAACAACCGTATGTTTATTGTGTCTGTCTAGTACAGGTTCTAGACCAGGGCCTGCTACATAATTGCTTCTAAATAAAAAGTAAGCCATTGTCAGAATACCTAAATGAATTAGACTGTTGGACCAAAGGGGTAAATGAGATAAGAATGTCTTTGCTGATGGAACACAGTCTTTGTAGTTAGTTGTGCGAATGTGGGGGTTGAGGACGGGTACCAGCACCTAAATTTTGTGTTAAGTTACGGGTTTTCTGTACTCTGTCTTCCCAGTTCCTATTTCTGCATTTTCCAGTCAGTTCTTCTCCTGAATGGGACTTGGGTGTGTCCTCTAAGAATTGTAAACTGTGATATTTAGACCAGTTGTGATGAAACGAAGCCTGGCTCTCATTTGGCAGTGTTCTCGTTCCGGGAATTGTAGAACTGAAGTGCTGAAAGGACCTGAATCTTCTCTTAGGTTTATGATCCTGCTGTCTTCCTCAGGTGCTGGGTCTTCACTGTCTTTCCTCCTGATTATTTTATTTTTACAGAATTTGAAGAGTTCACACTTCTTTAAAGGTACGAAGGAAAATGTAAAATTTAAGCTTGTCTACTGTCTCTGGGGAGGAAGGTAACATGTTTCGGTGGTGATAAAGGAAATGGCAATGGCTAATGGTAACATCGAGGTTTGCCATTTATTTAGTGGGTTTTATTTATCCATGCTGTGTTCATTTCTTCATTAGCTTTATCACCAAGCTGTTTCACTATGGAACTATGATTGGTTGCTTCATGCAATGTTTTTTTGCGGCCAGAGGTCCAGTGGAGAACTCTGTGTCGGGGGGTTTCAGGAGATGTGGTGTGCAGCACATAGTAGGTGCTTTGTCAGTGTTTGGGAATGGATGCATGCAAATGGAAGACATGCCCTGCAGGAATGTGCAGCCTGGGCTGGGACTGCAGTGAAGCAGCGTGTGAGGGTTGGGGAGAGTGAGGGGTAGAGGGCACTAGTTCCCGAGAGGGAGCCAGCCTTTGCGAAAAAAGAACAGGAAGGAGATGCTGGAGGAGCATCCCATCACCACATGGACGGTGGAAGACAACCTATAGTAGAAATAAATGTGTTTTGAAGAAATGCCATATAGTATTCTATTATAGTGGATAAATATTTAAATAATTATAAATTTTACAGACTGACAACAGGGCCGTTTGGAGGGAGCAGACTGCCTGGCATTTAGCAGGCAGTCAGTAAACATTTATTGAGTGAATGGATTCAGGGCAGAGTGGGGCTGGAGGCCCCAGGGTTTTTGTTCCTCTTTTTCTTTTTCACGCCCAACCCACTGCTGGCTCAGGCAGGAGCTTTTCATTTTCCATCTGTAACCAGATGAAAATTGTGAAGAGTGGTTAAAAGAGTTTATTGGTAGTTCCTTTTTTTTCTCATTCCATTGTGAGTAAGGAAGGCCATGTACTGTGTGGACGTTTACTGGCAGGTCCATAAAACACACGTTTTTGAGGGCAGAGTCCATGTCTTTGAGTAATAATTAACTGCTCATGGCATTGTCTTTGGTGCTGTATGGTAAACAATCAAGAAATAGCCTGTCTTCAATGAGAGTTTTCAGGCCAATGCAAAGACCACACACAGACAAACCTGGATAGTGGTATTTTGACTAAATACAAGCAGAAACAAAAGGGAAAAAATACTGCTGGTTTTGTGTTGCCATGTTTAATTGCATGATGGTGTCGGCTTCCCTTGAAATTCCTCATGCCTGGTGGAGGGCACGCAGATAATGGTGAGAAGGGCAGAACAGAGGCTCTTGGCTGCTGGGTTTTCAGCTGTAGCTGAATCTCCCTTGGGAGTTTTCAGGTCTGAGTCTCTGTTAAATGGAGCAAGTGGATTGAGCCTGGTTTGTCCTTAAAAGAAGTCTCTAAGAATTAAGTAAAAGCACTACGTGCTTTTCAGTTGGAAGCCTGCGGAGCAAGAGCCTGGGAACACAGATTTCAGCAGTCATGCAGTTTAGAGTTCCTCTTCCACAGCCCTCCTTCAGGCTCAGGAGAGGGGAAATGTCTTGTTTAGGGTCACTGAGGGCCAGGCCTAAAGACTGGGTCTGCTGTATTTTCCTCCCTGGGCTCCTTCTACCACTAGGTGCCAGCTGTCTGGAATGTCACTTTTCTGAGTGAGGAAGCAGAGATGCCTGGCCTGAGCGTGCATTGCAGGACTGCAGGATTGAGCGCGCTTAACCTTCCTGGTTGTCTCCTGCCTGGGGTCACGCTGGCCTCAGGTTAACTTGTGTTCTGGGGCTGCTTTTCGGGCCTCTGAGGGAGAGAGCTTCACAGCACGGGTGCGAGGAGGACAGGTTGCTCATTAGCCTCACCTAGAATGTGCCCTGAGGCAAGGTGGCTCTACTTGTACCCTCTCCTGCTGGCTGCAGGGCAGGGTGGGGAGGCGTTATGGGACCCCACAGCCTGAGAGCTTTGGTGCTGCCTGCTCTGGGGTCGACCTGGAAGGCATTATAAGGAGATGGTGAGGGAGGGATGAGCGAAGGGATGTAGGAGAGAGTGGGCTGTCCTGATGCTCTTTTAGGGGCTTAGGGAGGGAGCCAGGCAGACAGTGACTTTTTTTTTTTTTTTTTTTTTTGTGGTACGTGGGCCTCTCACTGCTGTGGCCTCTCCCGTTGCGGAGCACAGGCTCCGGACGCGCAGGCTCAGCGGCCATGGCTCACGGGCACAGCAGCTCCGCGGCATGTGGGATCTTCCCGGACCAGGGCATGAACCTGCGTCCCCTGCATCAGCAGGCGGATTCTCAACCACTGCGCCACCAGGGAAGCCCCAGACAGTGACATTTTAAATACAGACTGAGTTGTCAGGCCTATAATCTTCCCAATGGTCCTCCTTATTTTCTAGTATTCTGAGTCATCTGCATATGACTTGGAGGTGCTGAGACTTAAAATTTCTGATCTTTGTCATATCCTGTCAGTCTAACCTTTTGTGATTTTGCCCTGGGGGTGAACAGAGGGCAGGAGCCAGCTCCTTGTCATCACTGAAATGTCCCTGCAGTGGCATGTGAATCAGATTTCAGATCCGTTTTTAAGAAACTTGAAGCCAAAGTCAACCCCAGAAGAGCCCTGAAGGTGCTGCAATGTTCTGGGTGGTCCTTTGCTGACCTGACTGAGAAGATGGACCTCAGGAGGGCCTGGGAACCGCTCGTGTTTCTCCCCGAGGCTCTGGAAGCAGGGACATCAGCCTGATGTTTGTTGGTATCAGCTCGCAGCAAATCTCCAAGTGATTCTGTTGCCTCGGATTCAGATTTAATTCCCTCATTCTTAAGTTGATTTTATTGACCTAATATTTATTGAGAGCCTTCCCTATGCCTTGCTTTTTGCTGGCATTGGAGATAAACTGGCAAGCTGGGCACACTCAGTTCCTGCCTGGGGAGCTTAGTGTGTAGAGGCTGGAGGAGACTGTCTGGACCAACACCCTCACCCACTGTCCCCCCCCCATTTAGATGTGGCCTCTGAGGCCAGAGAGGAAGAAGTGACTTACCCACAGTCTTAGGGTTCGGGGCCTTGTTTTCTCAGCTAAACAGTAAACAGCTGGAGGGCAGGATCAGGTTTTGTTCTTCTGCATGTGATACCCTGCAAGTAATAGCCACTCAGCAAATACAGATTGATGGATTAAATACGGCAGAGATGTTCCTTAGCACTCCCCTTAGTTGTACAGCTTCCTCATCGCCGGGTGAGTTTCAGTCCCATGCCCTACAGGCTGGTGGTTTAGTACACCCTCACTGTGTCTCACCACAAATGCAGCTTTAGGTTACATTTGACCATCAGATCTCCTAGAATCGGCTTCTGAAATTATGTGTTTGAGCCTGAGGCAGGAGGAGACCAGTAGGAGATTTTCCCCTCCTAATGGAGTCTTGCAAAGATATCCCTTAAAGGCTGGGAGAAGGAAACAGCACCATTTATTTTTAGCCTTTCTGCTGCGCTGCTCTATGCTAGTGGCTTCCTCACACTGCGCTTGTTTTATTTAGTCCTTTAAACCTTCGTAAGGATCGATAGGTGGTGTGATCCTGATGTTGCTAAGGATAAAGAAGAGCTAACTGACGGCGGGCTGAAGCCTGTGTCACTGTGCCTTCCAACGTTTTCCCCAGCCCCTCTGGGAAGTGTAGACATGTACACAGGAGCTTTGAGTGGCTTCTGTGCTTGCTTTTCCTGAGAAGTATTTGAGAGACTAGAACTCATGGAAATTCCCGTGATAATCCCTGGAGAGCAGAGCATGGATTGCTTGTCTTGTGTATGTGTATAAATCTTGCAAATTCTCCTGCCCCTAGAGTGAGTGCTGATAGACCGCCAACTTCTACCTCCCTCCACTCCCCAGGTACTCCTGTGCTGGGATACCGTTGAATGGACTGATTTTCAACGTTTAAGTATTTTGTGGCTAGTACACATAATTCTGGGTTCGAGGACAGTTGCAATAGTCTGGCATAACTGATTTACCTCCTTGAAACGAAGAACCGTGAGTTCAGTATGCAAATGCAAATTAAGCCGGATACAAATGATCACTTTGGTCCTAGAATCCAGAGGGCGGTTGGTGCATTCAGGTTTGTAGAAGGAAGCAGTGGCTGGTGGTAGAAGTCAAGTACCTGGAGATGGAAGCTGTTGGCACCGGGGACAGTTTACCACGTGAGATCTTAGGAAACCCATCTCACTTCCTTCGCTTCAGTCTCTCTATCTGTGGTTTAGGAGAAAAAATTACTTGCTGTTTGATATCCCTTTCTCAGTGCTGCCTTATGGAGAAGAAGTTGTGGTGCTGCAGGGGAAAGGAGCGCTGTCGCCCACACAGGGTAGAAGCTTGTGTGTGAGGCCATATGTAGGTACACAGATATTTGCACGTGGATAGTTGGTGGTTTTCACCCTAGTGGTCTTTCTGTGATTTCTCCCATCAGGCCCAGAATTCGGCTTTTTAAATCTTTCCCTGCACTTCACTCAGGATGACACAGAAATAATACCGATGCGTCCCATTTCACCTCCCAAAAGCCTATTCATGTTCTGAGATTGGGAAAGGGGCTCTTTGTGACTCCTTGGGCTTTTTTTAGGCTACGCTCCCTGGGCCCAAGGAAACAGGTTGAACAGAAATCTGGCTCAAGTCCCACGTATTTTGTGAGGCCCTGGCGCCTGGCATTGGGGGCAGAGGATTATCTCCAGAGAGACTTGAAGCTCAGGGCTTCTGCTGCATCTTCCCTGGCACTCCTCCCCTGGGGTTTAGAAAGCTCTAGACTTCATTCTGAGTGGAGCTCAGAGTGACATCACCCCCGAGGAATTCTTTGGGGGATGTGGGAGGATGACTTCTGGAGAATCAGGAGTTCTCCAAAGAGAGAGGAAGTATACATTGCTATGGTGAATTCCATCTTTGTCTTAGGAACCTGAGCTGCTCTGTTCACTCCTATCCTGAGCTAGAAGGAAATGGAAACTTAGGCTGAATTAATAGAGATGCTGTATCCAGAATAAAGGAGGTGAGAATCCCACTCCCTCAGCACCAGTTGTTAGACCCCACCTGGAGCATGGTGATGAATTCAGAAAAGCACATTTTCCAAGGGATATGGGCACACTGGAACATACTTATAGGAGAGCGGAAGAGCCCACTCTGGTCTGTGGGGATGGCTGGGAATACAGTGATTTTTAACCTGGAGAAGGCAAAACTCAGGCTCTGACTGGGTTTTAAATATTTGGAAGGCTGTGCTGGGGATCCATGTGTGGTCACAGAGGTCCTTACATTGGAATCACAGAACTCTTGGGTGGAGGCTTTAAGGGGAGTGATTCTGTTTAATATGAGGAAGAATGAGTTTCGTTTAGAGTGGTATTTTTACTGTTTTTTCCTTGACCAGCAAAGTGATATGTTAATTTTGGAGCATTTAAGAGGAAAGAATAAAAAAAAATTCGTGAAGTATCTGTAATGCCCCTATTGAGAAGCAGCCACTATTAGCGTTTGGCACGTTATCTTCTAGTATTTTTGTGTATTTTATTTTTCTTTACAAAGTTGGAATAATAGTGCATAAACAATTTTGAATCTTAATGTTTTTTCTTTTGGCCACGCCATGCAGCTTGTGGGATCTTAGCTCCCCGACCAGGGATCGAACAGGGGCCCTCAGCAGTGAAAGCTCGGCGTCCTAACCACTGGACTGCCAGGGAATTCCTTGAATCTTAATTTTTAAGAATGATTTCAGGCAAAACATTTAACTTCACATTTAATAATTTGTGGTAAACATAACATTTTAATGGTTTCATAATATGCTATCCTAAAGGTATAATGTAATTTGATCTAACATTTCCTCCAACATGGGCCATGGGCCACTAAATTTATTTTGCAGTTTGCGCTTTGCACTAAACATTATGTATAATAAATCTTTGCATGTGTTTTAGATTATTTGCTCAGGTTAGACTCCTAGAAATGAATTTGTTAGGTCAAAGTGTATGAACAATATAAACTGTTGATATATATTGCTATATGGTTTTCCAGAAATACCATTATACCAATTTATACTCTGTATCAGTTAATACACTTTTGCTCCAAATGATCAGAAAACTTTAACTGCCATGAATAAAAAAGGGATGTATTGGCTTATATTACTGGAAAAAAAGATGTAGGGCTAGAATTTAGCTCCAGGTGTGCATGGATACAGGGACTCAGCTAATGTCTCTAGCAGTTGGTTCTCCCTCCTCCCCCATCAGTAAAAGTCTGTTGGCTACTCAGGGCAACTGTTTGCGGTGGCCTCTGTGTGTGTGTGTGTGTGTGTGTGTGTGTGTGTGTGGTTATAATTGAGCTTTGAACGAGGTATAGTGTTGCCATGACTGGCACAGGCAACCTCAACCCAGGGAGGCTATCAGGGGAATCTGCTTATTTCTTTGGTCCCATTTGGTCTGGTTTGGCTGACATGAAAATTTTTCCGCTGAAGTTTTTTTATTAGACAAAGGAGGTGGATTATAGAGCCTTAAGGGGTTGTCCCTTGGTCCATCTTTCCATCTCTGTGCTTGTCCATATGTCCCTTCATTCATCCAGGTAATGCATGGATGAATAGGAGTTAAAGGATGTGAATTCTCATCCAGGTTCCAGCACTGGTACCCTAGTGCAGTGTGCCCTAATGGCAGTGACCAAAGCACAGCTGGGATCAGGGAGCAGTTTCTCCTCCTGGGGCACATCCTCCAAAGCATCTGCTTTCCAGCAGTTTTTTTTTTTCTTTTTTTTTTTGGCGGTACGCGGGCCTCTCACTGCTGTGCTGTCTCCCCTTGTGGAGCACAGGCTCCAGACGCGCAGGCTCAGCGGCCACGGTTCACGGGCCCAGCCGCTCCGCGGCATGTGGGATCTTCCCGGACCAGGGCATGAACCCGTGTCCCCTGCATTGGCAGGCGGACTCTCAACCGCTGTGCCACCAAGGAAGCCCACCAGCAGTTTTTAAAAGGTAAAATGTATAGTGAAAAGTTGTTAGAGGAAGTAGTGTGGAAGCCAGACATGGAGCCACTCAGGGAATGTAATCAAAGGGTACTGTCTCTCTCTCTTTTTCCAGCTGATTTGCAAAGTCCACCCCCAAAGTCACTCACTAAGACTTTAGAAGCTGATTTTGCATCTGCTTTCTGAACATCTCCTCATTATTTAAAGAGGGCTAATGTACCAGTTCTGCCTCTCTCAGAGGGTTTGGGGGTTGGGGGATAAAATGAAATGAAAACGCACGTGATAGCACCACATAAATGTAAGATGATGTGTTAAGGATCGAGCACCTAGGGCGTCAAAGCAAGTTCCACATCCCTTCTGAAAGGGGTTATTATGTCCCATTCAGTAAGGCCCCAGAGGAATTGGTCTTTTTCCTCTTTGGTAGAGAAGCCCAAAAAAGGAGGTTGGTAGGATATTCAAGAACCACTGAGTCTTTGCACATAAAAATCCGGACCTCAAAAAGCGTGAAATAAATGCGGATTCTTCTTCACATCCATTGCCACCACAGGCCCCCTTCAGCTTGGCTTATGTTACTGCAGCAGCTTCGCCTTGCAGCTCTCCTCTGCATCTTCCATAGACTGCTCTTTCTAAAAGCGCAAGTCCCATCCTGCCACTTGCCCTGCTTCAGCCCTGCTCTTGGGGTGCGGTAAACTCCTTCATGTAACTGAAAAAGGCACATAGGAGTGATCTGGGTCCAGATCTGATTTCGCCACTTTATTTTTTCCCTTCCTTCTTTGTGGCTGTACATTAGAGTGGAACTTCTTTCGGTTACACCATGCCTTCTCCTGCCTTCAGACCTTCCCGGGTGTCGTTTATTTCTTCTTAACCCCCAACCCCCAAACTTTGAGTCATCTTTCAGATTTCAGCGTACATGTCACTTCCTCCAATTTTTGTCCATCTTTTGACTGGGAGACTGAATGGCTAGTCACTAATGGTGGAAAAGGTAAAAACGGCTTATGCGTGTGCTCTGTGTCTGGGCAGGTGGCGGCTGAGTCTGGAACCCAAGTCCAGCAAATGGCCAGTGGGTGTCGGAGTGGTGTGGTCACTCTGAGCACAGTTCACAGTAGGAGCTGGGAGGAAGGCGCTCCATGTCAGCCTGTCCCTTTGGCATTATCCTATGCGTGTCTGCTTTGGGCATGTTCTGTGTTAGTGCTTTTGCCCCAGGGTGTGGAGTGCCAGCTTTTGATCAGTGCAGCGGCCCCCAGCTGTCTGAGTGGTTTTCAGAAGGGAGTGGGATGGAGGAATGTAGGTGTCAAGCTCTCACTTTTCTTAATTCTTAGAAATCATTATGAATCTGAATCACTGGGTTGGTGATGCTGCAGTTCTCTGTGCACACATGAGGCTGTGGGTGCTTGTGTGGGATGTGAGTGGATGGTGATTTGTTTATGGGTAGGACTGGGAAACTTTGAGAGGAAGCTGCTAAAATTTATCTTAGGTTTTTGCTGAAGTGAATAAGAAAATATCTGGGTTCTCTATACAACCAAGCATTCATGAGGCTGAAGGACACAAGTTATCAGAACTGTTTTGATACCTCATTTAGCACAAATATATCGCCAGAAATCAGAGTGCTAATCAGTTGGTTCTGGAGACAAAACAGGACCGATGCCCAGCTTCTTAATGGATTAGAAAGTGAAAAGAAGCCTTGTGAGCCCTGGACAGGAAGCTGGTTCCTGGTGTTTATTTATACTTTCATTGAGCAAACGTTTATTGATTATTGTGTGTTAGTCTCGCTTGTGCTTGAATACACGTATTACCTCATTTCTTCGCACAGTTCCGGGATCAGTTTGAGTTTTATTTTAGGAGTTTTTAAGAAATACTCTTGAATTTGTTTTCGATGGTGTGGCTGTTTATCTAATGGGGAGTGGTGTTGGCTTGTGCTACATGGTTGCAAGACAAAGCATTAGAAAGGAGCTTGGCTCTCTTTTCTACCTGCCATACCACCTTTTCCCCCACTCTTTGGAATGAGAGTCACTGTTACGTGAATGGGGACCAGAGGAAGCACAACTTGTTAACAAGCAAGATACTTCTTGACAATGGGATGCAAAATTAGAGTTTTCCTTGCCTCGCTTTCTGAAAACCACTCTACTGTTGCCACGCTCGTGTTTCCGTTTCTGTTTTTCATCCAGGATGACATCACGTCCTCTCCAGGGAGTATTCTAGTGTCATCACCATTGGATCTTTCTATTAAGAAAGACTTTGGAGGTCTGCAGAAAGGGTGATTGGCACAGAATTATAGGTTGGGGAATTGTAGCTGTCTTGCTGTAGGTCAGCCCGGTTGTAATTGCTAGCTCTGCTGTGAGAACCACCCTGCCAAGTACTGAACTCTATAGACGACCTTGCTCTGTAAGCAAGTAGTGCTTTTGGCGCCTGTTGGTGGCTCTTTATTGCTCTTGTTCAGATGTCTCTTGCAAACTATTCTAAAGGTTCATTTCTCCCTCACTTTAAGAGGATCATTTCAGACTTATTAGACTTGTGGTCGCTCTCCTAAAGTATTAACCAGGAATCTAGATATCAGGAATCAAAGTTGTGCATTTGTTTGATCGCTCTACCTTAGCAGAGCAATTGCTTATACTGCTCAAGTGAAGGCCACTTTGTGAGGGACCTGAGATATTCTGTTTACATGTTGGAAGGCAAAAACAGTGGCATAGAGACTTTCAGGGAATGTTATCTAAGTAACTGGAAAACTCAGAGGAGCAAGGAAGAGAAACAGTGTTGAGCCAAGTGGTTCGAATAGGATAAAGGGATCTTTAACGCAGGGAGCTCTGGAAAGGAAAATGGACTAAGGCATTTTAAACCTATTTCCTTTGAATAAAAATTTCATATTTTTCTGATTCCTGATTTATAGGCAATCTGACTTCTGTGGGTTGATCAGATCTGTAAGAGGATAGTATATTAGTCTTCTTGGGCCGCAGACTCATTTGCCATAACAGAATCCCACAGACTTGGGGGCTTAAACAACAGAAATGTGTTTACTCACAGTTCTGGAGGCTGGAAGTCGAAGGTCAAGGTGCTGTCAGAGTTGGTTTCTGGTGGGGCCTCTTTTCCTGGTTTTTGACGGCCTCCTTCTCGCTCTGTCCTCACATGGCCTTTCCTCTGTGCGCACATACTCTTGGTGTCTCTTCCTCTTCTTATAAGGACGGGAGCCCTATTGGATCGGGCTCTACTCTTAGGACCTCATTTAACCTTAATCAGCTCTCTAAAGGCCCTGTCTCCAAATACAGTCACATTGGAGGTTAGGGCTTCAACACATGAATTCAGTCCACAACAAATGGGAAGACCTTATGATTTAATTCAGGGGTCAGAAAACTAGCCACCCCCCACCCCAACTGTGTTCATAAAGTTTATTGGAACATAGCCACGCGCATTCCTGTTTTGATGATCTGTGACCGCTCTTGCACTACAAGGACAGACTTGAGTAGTTGTGATAGACAGTCTGTCCTACAAAGCCCAAGATATTAGTTATCTGGCCTTGTACAGAAAGTGTGCCAACCCTTGAAATAGGCTGAGCCTGTTCTAATAAGAGAAGGGGATTGTTTTTGTATCAGATTTTGTATCACAGTGATATTTTAAAATTGACATACAAGTAGGCATTATCTGTTTACACATTAAGTAGGAAAGGAACAGAGAGTGAAAATTGCCCTATGGCTAAGGTGCCATGCCAAGTGGTTGGTACCTATCAGGATTACTGGAAAGGGCAGCTGTGGTCAGAAGACCTTGCTGTATGACCATGGGCCATTCACTTCACAGCTCTGAGCCTCAGTTCTTCCACTGTAAAATGGAAATAAGGTGACCTGTCTTACAACATGATTGCTTGGATCCAATGAAATGAAGTCCCTAGAGTGTCCTGTAAATGGTGGGAGGACTGTATAAATAGGAGGGATTATCCAGCACCTATTTGTGCTGTTGCAGCTGCTGCAGATAATGTGCCCAGTAAAACTACCCTATTATTTAGAGACTGAGAGATATTTGGATGGTGGTAATGTGCTGCTCTAGAAAAAGCAGTCGCCAGTGGGATTTTTATCACATAATTAGAGGGTCTGCTGAATGTGCTAGTGAAGAGAAGCCGCTGTGTGCTGTTGCCTTGTGTTAACGTGGACCAGGGATCCTGAACGTTTTCCCTGAGGATGTCCTAGAACAGCATCCTTGCTCTCTTCCCTTTTGTGATGCTGCCTCCGGCCAGCAGAAATTCTGGGAAGTCCTAGACATAGTGCCAGTGCCACAATGGCCTTAGGGGCTGTCACAAAATGACCATCTATCCACGGGACACCAATGCTTTTCACATTAGATTCTGGTCAGCTACCTCGCATGTAAATCTTCTGAAAGGAGGAGCAAGCTGGAAAGCTGGGCAATGGTAGGAATCGAGAAGGTCTGAGGTTAGGATGAGAGAGAAGCAGAGCTGTTCAAGCTGATTCTTGGTCGACTCATTTGTTCATTTATCTTTTCATTCCATCACTCAGTTTCCTCATATTAAGAGTGGTAATACGGGCTTCCCTGGTGGCGCAGTGGTTGAGAGTCTGCCTGCCGATGCAGGGGACACGGGTTCGTGCCCTGGTCTGGGAAGATCCCACATGCTGCGGAGCGGCTGGGCCCGTGAGCCATGGCCACTGGGCCTGCGCGTCCGGGGCCTGTGCTCCGCAATGGGAGAGGCCACAACAGTGAGAGGCCCGCGTACCGCCAAAAAAAAAAAAAAAAAAAGAGTGGTAATACTATGTACTTTCCAGGGTTGTGGTAAGGATTGAATGAGGTACTGCTGATAAAGTGTGAAGCAAACTATCTGGTGTGGAGCAAATGCTCATTAAATGGTAGTTCTTGTTTTTACTGTCATTTTCTAATGATTTCATATTCATTCCTTAACTCCGTATCCTGTTGCAGACATTGATGAACAGAGATAGGAGATAAAGATGCATAGGTTCTGCCCAGCCTTGGCTTCTGTGGCTAGCCGTGGTTCGGGAGAACCAGAGGTGCTCTTTGTGCGTCCATCAGGTGTGCATTTCTCATGGTGAGGCCAGTGCTGCTGCTGCTGTCTCTTAACTCAGCCTGTTCACCTGCCAGAGCACCCCCAGCTTGCCTGTCCAGATCTCATCTTTCCTCCAAGACCAAGCTTGGGGCCCATCTTCTTCCTGATTCATGCTGGCTTACAGGCATCACATCCTTCTCAGCATCCTGAAGCACTTATACACCCAATTTAACTTTGGATTGCATCCCACCTGTATTTTTATCATTGCTTTATGTAGCCTTGAGAGAAGATACATGTCTTACTCATCTTTAATTCTTGAGCGCTTATAACAGTGCCTGACACATGCATATGCTCAATAACTATTGAATTGGATTAATTCTGATTCAATGTAACCATCATTTTTTGAGCATGTACTTCTGGGTTTCTCAACCTCATCCCTACTGTCCTTTTGAACCAGACAGTTCTTTGTTGTGGGGACTATTCTGTGCACTGTAGGACGTTTAGCAGCATCCCTGGCCTTTATCCACTATATGCCAATAGCACCGTCCAGTTGTGACAACCCAGAATGTCCTCAGACATTGCCAGATGTACCCCGAAGGGCAAAAATCACTCCTGGTTGAGAACCACTGATTTACTGTGTTCTAGGCACTGCCCCTCCCCGCCCCCAAATATTTCTTTTGTCAGAAAACTATTTTGATTGGCTTTGTTTTTTGTTTTGTTTTTTATTTATTTATTTTTGGCCTTGCTGCACAGCTTGTGGGATCTTAGTTCCCCAACCAGGGATTGAACCTGGGACCATGGCAGTGAAAGCGCCGAGTCCTAACCACTGGACCGCCAGGGAATTCCCAGCTCTGCCTATCTCTTGTCTTCTCAGTTAGGTTATAAGTTCCGGGGGCAGAATTTTCTTTATCTCCACAATGCCTGTGTACTGGCCATAGAGTACACGTCTAATTAATAGATGTTTGTGCACTCAGTCTGCTCTGCTCATTTTCCTCGTTGCACCGCCTTCAGCTGAGGCCGGGAAGAACAAAAAATTCAAGGCTATCTTCATTATCCTCAGTTAGCATGCATGAAATAGATGCTTAGAATTTCCTGGTTTTCATTTCGCCTTCCTTGCTCTCAGTTCTGGAGTCTCCTGCTTTCTGAATGCCAGTACTGTAAGCAAATGAGCAAATCCCACATCCCTTGTTCAGATTTCCTTTGGAAAAAATTGATTAATATAATAGACTTATGGGTACATTTTTTTCCTCTGGAATCTCATTTATGGCCTTAAAACTCCACAAGGCCTCTGTTTGTTGTTTTTGCACAAGGTGGTGCTGAATTTGCTTAAGAATAGTTTCAAGAAGTATTTGCTCTGCCCTTCCAGGGATGGACACCAATAGGTGGCCCAAGTGTCCCAGGGACTCAGTTTTACATGTACGGTTGTACCAGGGTAAACAAAGGCTAAAGGTCTAAGTTTTTAAGTTGGGAGTGTGTGTGTTTGTGTGAGTGTGTGTGTAGTAAGGTGATAGTGAGGACAGAGCAAGTTTCTGTTGGGGAAAATTAGGAGAAGTGGTGTTCCGGGAGAATTCAGTACAAAGAGCTCTGGAAATGAGAGCTCAGAGCTAAGCTGGGATACACCACTAAGTGGCTATGAGGACCTGGGCAAGGTAGTAACTCCTCTCTGGGCCTGGCTTCACCTGTGAAGGGAGAGAAATGAATTAGATGATCTTTACCATCGCTTCTACCTCTGAACATTTATGACTTGAAAATTTTAGCCTGAAGCGCACTTCTTTCACACTCATGGAAGAAGACTTGATTAGAAGGTTGGGCCAGGGTCTCCCAACACTTTGTGAAGACTACTCTCTTGCTAGCCATCTTCAACTTTTGGAAAGGCTGCCATGAAGCTGAGAGACTGGAGTTGTTCTCTGATATCTTGAGAGTAGAACCAGGTGATAGGAAGGCAGATTCTGGCTCAGTCGAAGACTTTTCTAGCTATCAGAGTTGCTGGAAAGTGAAATAAGCTTTAGAGGGAAGGAGTTTCATCACTGGGGGTATTCTAGCTGAGGGGATCAGCCTTGCTTGGCTGAAACTGAGTTATCAAATGAGTGATCAGACTAGGTGACTTGAAGTCCTTTCTGACCCTGTGAATTTTTTAAAATTCTGTTTTGTTTGGTTTTTTTAAATTATTACTTATATCTTGAGGTCCTTGAAAAGGGAAGGGGAAGAGATTCCTTGGTGGAGATGGATGTTAAAGGGAGCCTCTGAGGCAGAGAGAGCCTTGCTTTTAGTTAATTTTTTTCAGAAACAACTTTCAAGTGGGGTGTGGCCTGAAAGGTAGGCGCTCAGAGATGTGTCAAGAAAATCTTTGTGGTGCACCGGCCGTGGGGCCCCAGCTTGACTTTCATGGGCCAGGGACCGGCCCCCACGCTGAACCCACAGCTCTGCTTGCCTCTCTCGCTGTGAGCTGTCCTGCCTTACTGAGCAGCAAGCAAAAGCCATGCTGTTTCCCCTGCCACCGTCTGTCTGTCTCCTCATGGCTCTGAATCAGCTGTCATGGGAGCTGGCTGTGACTGAGAACCCAAATTAATCCACTTTCTCTGGAACTGATTTCTTCCAGGCCCGTGTCTCTCACGTTGCTGTGCTTTCTGAGGCCAGCATCTTTCTGTGAAGTCCTTGCTTTCCATTTCTGGAGCGTTTTTGTAGGACTCCACAGAGCGCCTGCTCCCCTCTGTAATTGACTGGATATATTTATGCCACTTGTAATTACCTCGAGGTAATTGTCTGCTGAGGCCACGGCAGTGGCTCCTCTTGGGGGCCTTCCCCGGGCATTTGTGCCCGTGCTTCCCTGCCTGTGGAATTGGGAGGTCAGCTTTATTTGGATGGTAGGGCGAGGGTGATATACCCAGATTGTTCCGTGACACTGCTTCCTCTTTCCACTGACTGCCTTTATTTCTTCATCTCTGCTGTTGCAGACAACCAGTGTTGCACAGTGCATGAACCGTCTGTCACGGGCTGCTGAACTAGCTGGGTCCTAAAGCACCAGGTGTCCTACCATTTGAAGGAAGTTGGTCAATCTGCTGCTCCCCTGCCCTTACCCTACCTCTCACTGTTGTGCTCTTACTGTTTTCATCCCTCTTCTCATCCCACCCATAGTTTTACATGGAGATGATGAATCCACTGTGGACCCTTCTGGTTTTGGAAATGAGGGCAAATGGCATCTGACGTTGGGAAGAGCTACTTGGATCTCTTACTTGTCTTAGCTCAGGTTGCCATGACAGTACCGTAAAATACCATAGGCTGGGTGGCTTAAACAACAGACGTTTATTTTCTCACAGTTCTGGAGGCTGGAAGTCCAAGATGATGTATAAGCAGGTTTGGTGTCCAGTGAGAACTCTCTCCTTGGGTCGTAGATAATTGTCCTCTCTCTGTGTCCTCACATGGCCTTTTCCTCAGTAGATGGGCATGGGGAGAGAAAGATCTTTCTTCTCCTTTAAGGCTATCCATCCTACCATCCTATCAGTTAGGACCGTACCCTTAAGACCTCATTTAACAATAATTACCTCCTAAAAGCTCCCTTTCCAAATGCAGTCACTTTGGGGGCTAGGGCTTCAACATATGAATTCAGGGGGACTCAGTTCAGTCTAGCACTTACTTATTGGTGATTTTAGATAGCTCCTGGTTAAAGAACGCTGACGAAGGTCTAGGGTCTCTAGATACTGCGCCACCAAGGGACTGGCATGGTTAAGAGCGCCTGGACTTGAGTCAGATATAGGTTACAAGGAGTGGCTTATGTTTAAATTCAGTACGTGTTGCCCTCCTCTGCCAGAAGATCATTTTACGGAAGACAAAGCAAAGACTGCAAAAGTTCTGATGGTTGGGTATGAGGTCTTAAGACTAGTCAGTGGCAGAGCCAGGAGCATAAGCCTGTTTACAATCCTTCATCGTTATTAGAGCTGGTGAACTTCCTGGGAGAATGTAGAAGGGAATGCTTTGCTCATTTTGTTGAGTAACCTTCCCTAGCCTTGCTCTCTTGGGGGGTGTTCTTCATTTCACACTTGAAGGGGTGGGGAAAGAGTGAGATAGTTCATTGCATGGGCCTCTCTACAAACTGGGAAGGTGTTCTATGACATTTAAAGAACAAGGGACTTAATGGCTAGTGATATGAGCAGGTCTTCTGTAGATTCCACCTGTTGAACTTAAGGCCTCTCGCTTAGAACTGACACGCTGGTTAATCTCACTCTTAATTCAGGTGACACGTAGTAAATATTTAGCACTGTGCTGGATGCTGGAATATAATGGTGAGGAAAGTGGGCTTGCCCTGCCCTCATGGAACAGAGTCTAATTTCTGTTCTCTCTATCCCCACGTCCTCACTGTGCCCTTACCTGAAGCAGGAACAGTTAGGGGTTCTAGCTGCGGGTAAAGGCCTTGGGAGGGAGAGCGGATGGGGTGGGGAATAGCTTAGGGGGTGGCTGTGGAGATTGACCCATACATTCTCCTCCTTCCTGATTGGAGTCCCTTCTATCCTGGCTGCTCCCTGGAACTTTAGCTACTGCAGTCTAGTTTCTTTTTGAAAAACTGTACAACATGATTTGATATACATATATACAGTGAAATGATTACTAGAGACGAGCTAGTTAACATCTCCTCACAGTTACGTTTTTTTTTTTTTTGGTGTGATGAGAACACCTGAAATCTACTCTTTTAGCAATTTTTCAGTATTCCATACAGTATTATTTAACTGTAGTCATCATGCTATACATTAGATCTCTAGACTTATTCATCCTACCTAACTGCCACTTTGCCCAGTGTCTCCCCATTTCCCCCCACCTCCCTGTCCCTGGTAACCAGTCTGCTCTCTGCGTCTATGTATTAGACTTGTTTTAGATTCTACACGTAAGTGAAATCATGCAGTTTTTTTCTTTGTGTATCTGGCTTATTTTACTCAGCATAATGTCCTCCAGGTTCACTCATATTGTTGCAGATACACACACACACACACACACACACACACACACACACACACAATGCTATTTCTTTATCCATTCATTCATTAGGAGACACTTAGGTTTACATACATATATATATATTTTAACATCTTTATTGGGGTATAATTGCTTTACAGTGGTGTGTTAGTTTCTGCTTTATAACAAAGTGAATCAGTTATACATATACATATGTTCCCATATCTCTTCCCTCTTGCGTCTTCCTCCCTCCCACCCTCCCTATTCCACCCCTCCAGGCGGTCACATAGCACCGAGCCGATATCCCTGTGCCATGCGGCTGCTTCCCACTAGCTATCTACCTTACGTTTGTTAGTGTGTATATGTCCATGCCTCTCTCTCGCCCTGTCGCAGCTCACCCTTCCCCCTCCCCAGGTTTACATATATTGTCTATTGTGAACAGTGTGCAGTGAACATGGGAGCACAGATATCTCTTTGAGGTATTGATTTCATTTCCTTTGGATATATACCCAAGAGAGGGATTACTGAATCATATAGTAGTTTTACTGAGGAAGTTCCATATTGCTTTACATAGTGGCCGCACCAATTTACATTCACACCAACAGTGTACAGGGATCCCCTTTTCTCCACATCCTTGCCAACACTTATCTTTTGTCTGTTAGTTTGTTTTTGATAATAGCCATCTGAACAGGTGTGAGATGATATCTCATTGTGGTTTTGATTTCTATTTTCCTGATGATTAGTGATGTTGAGCACCTTTTTAGGTACCTGTTGGCCATTTGTGTGTCATCTCTGAAGAACGTCTATCAGGCCCTTTGCCCATTTTTTAATTGGGTTGTCTCTTTTGCTATTTAGTTGTCAGAGTTCCTTATATATTTTGGATATTAACCCCTTATCAGATGTATGGTTTGCAAATATTTTCTCCAATCCATAGATTACCTTTTCATTTTGTTGATGGTTTCCTTTGCTGTTTATGAGCTTTTTAGTTTGATGTAGTTCCTCTTGTTTATTGTTGCTTTTGTTGGCTAAGCTTTTGGTGTCATATCCAAACATCATTACCAAGGCTAATGTCAAGAATTATTTTCCCTAATGTTTTCTTATAGGAGTTTTATGGTTTCAGGTCTTATGTTTCAGTCTTTAATCCATTTTCAGTTGGTTTTTGTGTATGGGGTAAGATAAGATAAGGGTCCCATTTCATTCTTTGACATGTGGATATCCAGTTTTCCTAGCACCATTTATTGAAGAGACTATCCTTTCCGCATTGTATATTCCTGGTGCCTTGGGTTTATTTCTGGGTTCTCTCTCCTATTCCACTGGTCTGTGTATCTCTTTTTATGCCAGTACCATACTGTTTTTGATTACTATAGTTTTGTAATATAGCTTGAAATCAGCAAGGGTGTTGCCTCTAGCTCTGTTCTTTTTTCTTACGATTGCTTGACTGTTGGGGGTCTTTTGTGGTTAGAATTGTTTTTTCTATTTCTATGAAAGTCTAGCTTCTAAACTCTCCTGGGAGTGCTCTGGCAGTGCAGGGGACAGGGTTGACAAGCTCAGCTGCATGTGGCAATACCAGTTACTGGATGAGTCTAGAGGCTGTCCCTTCAAAGTCTGTTCATGACTACTTTACACGCAAGTGACAGGCTTCTGATTCTTGCTCAGTGTAACCATTTCTGACTCTCTTGAATAATATGGGTGGAACAGGAGTTGTGTGGAGGCAAAGCAGGTTTAGAGGACATCTGGGGGGCATCAGGGCAGGGCTGGCTGCCTACCTCCCCTATCTGGAGGAGTCTAGGTACAGTTAGGGAATCCAGCGTTACCTGAAAACCCTGGCACGTTTCCTTAGGACATGAACTTATGATCATAGCCTCCTTTTGCTTTATTCTCCATACATATTTAAATACCCTGGCAACTCTCATCCTTAGTGCTAGCTGTAATAACCAACAGCACTTCCTCTCTCAGAGCCTTTCTAATAATTAGCTTCTTTGTTCCGCTCTTTTAATCTAGCGGTAGGAGCTGGGAGCTGCCTGCTTAGGAATTTTTGCCTTAAGTGAGGAGCCTTTCCCCCTGATCCTACGCAGGCATTTTTGCTATGGTCGGAGTTGCGGAATCCAAGAAACAGAGACCTTTCACCTCCACCTGGGTCATGTGCTTTTGAAAGAGGGATGTGCTCACTCCTCCTCCCATCCCCTACTTCCTGTGCTCCCTGTTGAATTCATTTGACATGCAGTTGCCCAATGCAGTCATACCTGACTAATTGGATTGTTTTAAAATTCTCCTCTGGATGAATTATGAGCTTTCTTGACTTTGGTCAGGCTGCCTGGAGTCAGTCCTAGCCTGGGCAGGTGCTGTGCCAACTTCCCGGGCATGTGCCTGTGTCGGCGTATTTTACTATTGACCCGTAGCTCTGCCTTGGAAATACCAAGCCTGGAGCTCTGGAGAAGGCACCGCCACTCCTCGTGTAGTTCTGAAAGGCTGCCTTTGTCCTGAGGAATGCCTGTCGCAATGAAGCCTGGTAAATAGACAGCTCCTTTCTCCTATAAATTAAAATGAAAGAACCTTGCCTGCTAGAAGTAACTTTACTTGTCTCTTCTCATCATCTTTATTCAAGCTTATTTAATGAATATCTATTTAAGACCTAAAATCTAGCAGCATGCCAGGCACTACAAAGTGGGGGGGGGGGGGCGTAGAAGTAGAAGTTTGTGGTCCTTGCTCTTTAGGACCTAAGGCTTCTTGATGGACACAGACACATGTCCCTGGAACCATTAAGGAATATATAAAATGGACTTCAACGAAATGCCAAGTGTATGAGTTGCCTTCTCTGGTTGCCTTATGGGACCAGAGCTTCCTTTTCCCCATGTTTTCCATAGATACACTTTTATTTCAGTCCCTTTAACATTTCTTTTTTGGTTCATTTGTTCATTTATTCACTCACTCATTCAGTGAGCACTAATTTAATGCTTACTCTTTGCCAGGCACTGTGCTAGACACTAGAAACAAGGAGGTGACTCTAAGACATGGCTCTCAACCAGCTCACAGTCTAGCTGGAGAGAGAGGGAAGGAAGTGATAGTGCACAGTCGTAAACGCTGTGCTCAAGGCAGGGATAAAATGCCACGTGAAGCAGAAGACGGAAGAGTTAATTAGCTTCTAGGTTTGATTTTTACTGTCATAATTTGTCTTCTGTTAAAAAATAAATCTCAGTGTCCTTATCCTTCCACCATTCAAATGGCTGATTAACCTTTCTTTCTGCCAACCTGCACGTCTTTTTAATTTTTTGAAATATCACTTTCTTCATTAGTCAGCTATGTATTCCTTTGCCTTTCATCTTATATAGTTGCTCCTTTTTTTATTGTGTTCTTGAAGCACTTTGTAGAGCTATAGAGCTGTTTTACTTAATTTTCTGTATGGAATGATCTACTCTAGCCTTCCATAAAGAATGGCTGACAGCATGTGAGAGTTTTATCTATATGCGGAAATGTGTTTATTAGTCATATTTCTCTATTTCTTTGGCCTCTTATAACTGCTTTGAGTTACTGATTCACCGTTGTTATTTCTGAATTCTTAAGTTTTTGGAAGATGTTACTTTTCCCCACTCTAGGCCAAATCGGTGAATAGAGCACCGAAAACAGAAAACTTTAATAACGTAAAACAATATTCCTCTGGCTCTGTCCCTACCCACCACAGTAGAACTTTTATGCTGCTTTCCCTTGAAGCTTCTCCAAGTATTTCTGAGCACCCCTGGGAGGTGCCTCATGGGTCCTGAAGGCCACTTCCTCTTGAGTTCTGTATGTGGTGATGACCATTCCTAGCACTCAGCCTAGCCCTGGGGCCCAGAAAGTGCCCTGCTGGGGCCCTCGGACTGGGTCTCCCTGATGCTTACCAGAGTTGGGCCAGTTGGCACCCTACTGCGGTCATGCCGCTGGGCTACTGAGTGCTGTCTTGTTGTGCCACACTGGTGATGCACTGGCACCTCCGGGTGGCAGCACCGTGCTGTGCCCTCCACCGAAGAGGTGAGACGTTTACTTGCGGCTTTGGGCTAGACCCCTTTCGTGAGCCCTGGGGCTGTGTTGTCTGCTGTGCTCTGAGGTCCTGAAATTTGGTCTTTTCCTAAGATGCAAACATGAGTGTATGAATGCCAGGCCCGAAAACGGAGTGACCAGCACTGTGCTGTGCTCAGAACTGCTCTGCTCCGTGCCCAAGCCCTGTGAACTGGCTCAAGTCTAAGGGCCCCACTCTCTCCCCGAAAGATACATTCACTTCCAGAAGGCCCTTTCGTCCATATTCCAGATGGTCTTCCAGCAGATTGGCCCCTGAGGTCCTTCACCATGCCCAGGTAGGCTTAAATCCTCAGGTGAAGGGACCTTAGGCTCAAACTGGCACCTTTCAATATTTATAAAGCACTATAACCTTCTTACAGAAACACTGGAGAAAAGAGGAAAGGAAAAATGATAACTCATGACTCATGATCTTAGCATCCTTGTTTTGGTAGCACTTTGGAGGGTTTTCATTAGCTCGCTTTCTCAGCATGTATCCTTTGCTTGATTATACTTGCTCTTCTTTTGCCACCCTCTGGTTGGAGTCCAGCTTCTCTGTGTGTTTGCCCCTCTGTGGGACTGTAAGTGGAGGACGGTGCAGAGCCTCAAGTGTACTTCCGTTTCCTGCCCGAGAGCTCCAGCTACACTTTCTTCTTCTCCCTCATTCCTGTCATCACTCTTCAGAGCCCATTGACATGTTTTTTGTTGTTGTTGTTGCGGTACGCGGGCCTCTCACTGTTGTGGCCTCTCCCGCCGCGGAGCACAGGCTCCGGACACGCAGGTTCAGCGGCCATGGCTCACGGGCCCAGCCGCTCCGCGGCATGTGGGATCTTCCCAGACCCGGGCACGAACCCGTGTCCCCTGCATCGGCAGGTGGACTCTCAACCACTGCGCCACCAGGGAAGCCCCCACCCATTGACATTTGGTTACATTCCTTTCCCTTCTCTTCGTGATGCTCATCCCCGCACTGCTTTCTCCAGGTTCTTTCTCATTAGTTGCTCACCACCCTGAGCCACCTGTGTCCCATTTCCACTCTTATCTCTGCTGGTGGCCTCATTGGGCTGATGTGTGGTGGGCCCACCAGCAATAAGGAAAATGCTTCTTTATACAATTGCTGTGAGAGGAGAAAGTCTAGGGTGGGGCTGGAGATTGTATCAGGACCAGTGTGTCCTTACCTCTGCCCTGGCCAAAGCAGGGTGGGGAAGTGCCGCTGATGGGGGCATGTTGATGACACCTAGGAAATTTCTTTTCAGTGCCTAGACAATCACTGGACCATTTACTTCTAGAGTTTGACTCTTGGTCACCTGCCTTTTAATCTCAGCCCTGCCCCTAATTCCCACTCTATACTTTAGGCAGGTCACTTAACCTTTGTGCTTTGATTTATTCATCTGCCAAATGGGAATATTAAAATTTGTCCTATCAACCTCACAAGTGTATTTGCAGATAGCATGACAAGGCTTTTGTAATTCTAGGAGTATAATTGACCCTTGAACGGCACGGCTTCGAACCGTATTGGTCCACTTGTATGTGGATGTTTTCCTGTAGTAAATACTACAGTACTACATAACCTGCGGTTGGTTGACTCTGTAGATGCAGAACGGTGGATACAGAGGAACTACAGATACAGGGGGCTGATTGTAAGTTATATGTGGATTTTCAACTGTGCAGAGGGCTGAGGCCCCTAACCCCTTTGTTTTTCAGGGGTCAGCTGTACTATGGAATGTAAAAGAAAATACTTACATTCAATAAGAGAGGTGTAAGCATTATACTAATAGTATTGTAATATAAGAACTGACTCTGGAACCGGGTAGCCTGGGTTCAAATCTTGATAGTACTGTTACTAGCTGTGTGACCTTGGGCTAGTTTCTTAGCTTCTCTGTGCCTTGGTTTCCTCTGCTATAAATGTTAAAGCAGGGTAACCGTACTTTATGATCCTGTGGTTATGGTAGGATTAAATGAGTTAACATTATGTAGCATTTTTAAAGGAGGGCTTGGCACATTTATGAGTTATTATTGTGGGTACTGTTATCATTTATAGAGACACTCTATCATCAGATCTTTTCCTGCTGGTTAGAGAAGGGGCCCCAAGTGAGTGACTTAGAAGGGAGGAAGGGCATTCATGTTTATCTGGTGCCTGTTGTGTGATGATGGGTACAGCTGGTACTTCTGTGTGTCATCTCCTTAGATGAAGAAGCTGAGCCTCAGAGGACAAATCTAGCAAGATCAAATTTTTTGTCCAACTCCACGTTGGTACTCTTTTCATTGTATTCTACCACTTCCCATTTTGGCCCTGACACGTCTGTTGTTAGTATCTGGGTCAACCAGCAGTGTGTTTGAATGAATATGGATGTCCTAATTATTGTTGGTGCCAAAGATGCAGAGTGAGTGTATGTGGCTGACTCACTGGTGCCAGAGCGAAGGGCACAGCCTCCCTGTTAACTCTATGAATGTAATTAAACGTGCATGTACACTTTTCTCTTTTTCCCTATTATGTATATTTCTCTAATTTGATTGGCATCAGGTTTTAAAATTAACCTTTGGCTTCTCTGCTGGCTGGTTTATGACCATGATTGGAAATGACATTGCACCAGTTTCTGAGTTACAGCAGCTTCCTTCCTACCCGTAGATACAGTGGTAGCAATAATAATAATGGCCTCCATGGATCAAGCATCTGGGAACTTTACATAGTCTCATTTTACTTCTCATAAATAACTGTGAGGGAGGCAATATTATCCCTCTTGTTAGATATGAAGAAAGTGAGTCTTGGAGAGACTAACATCCTCAGGACGTCACAGCTGGAAGTGGCCAAGTTGGGATTTGAACCTGAGCCCTACCACTGCGTCCATCAGATAGATCAGTTCTACTTTTGACTTAGTTTGAGCTTCCAGGGAAGATTCTGTTTGAAACCGTTCGGAGACTTTAAACATTTGAAAACCACTGCTCTAGGAGCAAGAATCTGGCTGGGAGCCTGATGACCGGAGTTCTCGCTTGGGGTTGATGGGAAGTCACTTGTCCTTTACTGAGCCTGTTTGCCTATCTATGAAAGTGTAGCCACACCATCAACCTCAAAAATGTCAGGCTAATAATGAGTGCACTGCCGCGACAGTGTTTTGAGCTTTCTTACCCACTTGAAATCAAGCCTCTCCGGTTGTGCCTTAAGCGATCACCCTAAGAATTTCATAATAATGATGACAGGTGTGACTATTATCCCACTGTTGTTCACACTCCTACCGCCACCCTGGGCCAGGTCCTGTAGGTGTCATTTTCCGGCAGGTCTTGTGAGAACATCTTCAGGATTGATTAGGTGCTCGATGATCTCTGGGGGAGGTGATCACACGTGTGGTTTGCTAGTTAGCAGGAGTACCTATTTAAGACCAGTTTCCCTCACTGAATGGCCTCCTGACTCCAGCCTCCTGCTGTTCCTGGAATCTAGCCTCTCGGGGAGTGGGGCAGGTTGTCAGGAGTGTCCAGGCCAGCCTGCCCCCTCTAGCCCCATCCATTACCATCATGGGGCTGCTGCCACATGCTTCATCTGCTGGAACACAGATGCAGTTCTGAGTACAGTGGCTCCCACTCTGCTTTTGCAGTCACTTTCGAATTTCTCTTCTCTGCCCTACCAGAGCATTTGCTGATGACTTGGCCTAAAACAGTTTTTCAGGTACAGTTTTTGGAGTCTTACGACATACCCAATGAGCCCGGGAGGGAAGACCTCTTTTATAACAGCAGCATAGTATGCAAGTGTGGTGTTGTGTCGTGCTTAACAGCTGGGTGGGGAGCATTCCAGTTACACCGTGTTATGAAGCGTGACTCCAGCATTTACCAGCTGTCTCTCCCTGAGCAAGCTCCTCAGTCTTCCAGGTCCTACGTCTGTACTAGTCAAATGGGGATGAGAACACCCACTTCACTATGTTGTTGTGATAGATGACATAAAGTATGGCCAGTATTCCAGCAGTGCCTGGTGCATGGTAGATGCTTAGTAATATTAGCTGTTAGTAGCTAGCAGTTGTCTCTGGGGTTGGGGGCAGTCAGACGTAAACCCCAGAATTATTTGTTTAAGTGTTAGATAGGCTCCTGTTTTCATTTTCCTTTCATCCCATGGGCCCCAGGAATCTGGTCCTTCTCTCTCTCTCTCTCTCTCTCTCTCTCTCTCTCTCAGCATCCGTCATCTATTACCTGTTCTTCTACCCAGGTGCTAGGGATCAGAGCCGTGGCTCTTCATTTATCCTTCAGTCTCTGTGTCTCCTTCCTTTCTCCTCCTACCAAAAAATCTTTCCCTTTTTAAAGAGTCACTGTTGCTGGCATCATCAAGGAAACAGATGGGGCACAATAACTGTTCTTTCGAATAACACCAGAGATAGTGTTAGATGTTAACCTTCAGAGTGGTGTGTTGCCCCTGGTGGGAAGGACTGAGTTCTAGGGAGAGTAGCCCTGAGAACGTTCAGCCCTCTAGGAAATTTCTTCTCGTAAGAATAACGGGGCGTTAAGTTTTAAGCTTTATTCTGTGATTCACTTGACTTACTCTATAATCATGCTGCTGCTTGAGGGAAAGATCGATGGCTTGGAGAAACGTTGCCTGTATCTTTACCTTTCAGAAGGCAGCTTTTATCTGCTTGTGCCCCTGAGAAAGAGTTAAACATCGACACATGAAGTGAAATAACTTTGGTTTTTACATATGGACATGAGGGGTGAGATACTGCAGGAACTGGGAAGTTTCTTCCTTCTTCGTAACTACCTCCCTCACTTCTGTTCAGCTAGAATTGGAGGATCTGCTGTGTGCTATGCACAGATCAAAGTTGCTGCCACAGAAAGCCGCCATCTTAAGGGGGGTTAGATGGGCAAAGGACCAAGGGCACAGCTGCCCAGAGTGGGCGTTGAACCCACACCTCTAAGTGGTCTGGCCGAACTGATGGGAGTGCAGTTGCTAAAAATTAATTTTCTCATTTGTAAAATGGATACATGGTGACCTGGACTTTGAAGGCACTTGTGGTATCTAGCGTTTCTAGGGCCAGTGTTGATTTGATTCCTGGGTTTTGTTGGATGGACAGAAGCTTCCCAGGTCCTCCTGTGTTGTCCTGGACGTTGATTGCCGTTTTGGCTCTAAATCTCACACTTTGGCAATGTTATCAAGCAAACCTGTTTCCCTGTGGCCTCCTGTCCTTTTATATATGGATAGTTAATTGTTTTGCATATGCTCTCAGAACCATTGGCTCAAATGGAAAAAGAAGTTGATACGATTCACTGTTTATTTAAATACAGATAATATTATTAGATGTCGTTCCTCTGCTTTCAGATATCTTGAGGGGGAAAAACCTCAGAACAGCTTGATAAATCTCAGCCATCTCTGAAAACTAAAATTCCTCTGAATGTTACCTCTACACAACAGCAAACACATCCAAGTTACGGGGAGTTTGCTGTGATTGCAAAGCGGACCAACCCTCTGTGAAGCCAGTTGGTAATGGCTCTCGGATTTTTAAATGTACCTCCCCCATTGGCAGAGTAGCTCTGCTCCCAGGAATTTAGCCCATAGAAACTCACACAAGTACCCAAAATCTATGTGAAAGAAAATGTTTGCTGAAATGTGGTATAAATTGTAATTAGGAACAACCTAATTGAATATCAGTTGTAGATTGAATAAATGGTGGCTTTTAAACTACATTTAAATTAAATGCAGTGGAGGAGCTTCTAAAATGATCAGATAGAACTGACATGAACCAAAGTATGTAATCTGTTGACTGAAGAATCAGTTTGTAGAGCAGCGTGTATATTACAGTCCTACGTGCGTTAGCTTGCATGGATTGGAAGATATAGCTCAGTTTTTTCCAGTTTTACTGAGAAATAAGTGACACACATCACTTATTATGAGTCTTATAATAATGAGTCTAATAATGAGTTTCATTATCACTGTAAGTTTAAGACATAGAGCATGCTGGTTCGATTTACATATATTGTGAAATGATTACCAGAGAAGGTTTGGCTAACCTTCATCTTCTCATAGCTACAATAAAAAGAAAAGAAAGAAGAAAAGAATAAAGGAAAAAAATTTCTCCTTGTTCTGAGAACTCTTAGAATTTACTCTCTGAACAGCTTTCCTACATATCATACAGCAGCGTTAGCTATAGTCGTCATGCTGTACCTCACAGCCCTAGTACTTGTGTATCTTATAACTGGAAGTTTGTACCTTTGAACACCTTCCTCCAAGTCACCACTTTGATATGTTTATGAGATAATGAGTCATCCAGAATTTGTTGATCTGGGCTCAACAAATTGATTCGTGATCAGGGCTCTGTTTAAAAAAAAAAAAAAGTCCCCCCCAAAAGACCAAACCCTTTAAACACTACTTTTAACACATTTCGAGGTGGTGGTTAGGCTTATTGCATGGTGTTACCCTATTTAGGAATTCCCTTTGAAGGCCTGCTGATTTTCTTTCTTTGTTTTGTCCTTCTCCTTTCTCGAGTACAACTAGAATCCCTTGCTGGGGGAAAAAATATCCAAATGGTTTAGAAGAAAATCAAGTCATACTCTCATACTCCCTCTCTAGAGAGTTTACTACTGTTAACCCTTTGGGTAATCTTTCAATTCCTTTTTGTTTTTTAAGCACATTACACGCACACACACACACACACAGGTTAAGAGCACGGTCTCTGGGTTCAAAGCCTGATGCCACAGCTCTCACTGGCTTTTTTTTTTTAAGATGTTGGGTAGGAGTTTATTAATTAATTAATTTATTTTTGCTGTGTTGGGTCTTTGTTTCTGTGCGAGGGCTTTCACTAGTTGTGGCAAGGGGGGCCACTCTTCATCGCAGTGCGCGGGCCTCTCACTATCTCGGCCTCTCTTGTTGCGGAGCACAGGCTGCAGATGCGCAGGCTCAGTAGTTGTGGCTCACGGGCCTACTTGCTCCGCGGCATGTGGGATCCTCCCAGACCAGGGCTCGAACCCGTGTCCCCTGCATTAGCAGGCAGACTCTCAACCACTGCGCCACCAGGGAAGCCGCATTATTTGGTTTTTAAGGTGGTTAAACTTTATAGAAATGGGGCCTGAGAATGGAACCCTGGGAGCCAAGAAAAATGTAAAGTAAAAAAATATGTGTCGTGTTGGATGCATGTAACAACGCTTCTGATAAAGAGCTTTGCTTTAATCGATAAAAAAAATAAAATTAAAATTGAAGAATTGTACTGAACAAGAAGACAGAGGAGATGCTGTGGACCCATTCCTTGAACCTGATTTTAGCTAGAAATACTTCGGCACAAGGTGAGAAAGAGAGAGGGAGGTTAGGACGAGAACCGTCTGTTCTGTTGTTGCCAGGGGACTTGGCTAGAGTCTCCCCATGGTTTTGTCTAACATTGATGGCATTTCCAGGATGGAGCACAAGTCCAGAGTGACACTGCCTTATCAGAGGGAGCCCAGGGGTGGGCGTCGGTGGGGGGGGGTTGGGAGGGGTGTAGGGCTCATGCATAATGAGCAAAACAGGTGGTAAATGCAGGGCCCTGGGCAGTATAGTTAACAGGGAAGAAGTGAGCTTCCGAAAAAGAAGCATCTCAGTAACCATGAGGCTCTGAGTAGTTTTCCTCTTGGAAATGATTCTCTTTCCAATGATAGACCTGAGATCAAGAAGCCTGGAAAATGATGCCTACTACTCTTCCACCACCAGTATTTCAGATACTTCTCACTGCAGTCAAACGATTTAATTCTGGCTTCTTGTGAGCCGGCGGTGATAAATATCAACTCAAATTTCCCTGACCAGGGCCCTCCTGGGTAGGTTAGGAGGTCACTCCCCTGATTTGTTATTCATTAGTTTATGGTAGCTCTGCGCTTCCCTGAAGGCCTGGACCATTGTCATAGCACAAACCGTGGCTAGTCATGGGAAAAGTGTGCCTTCTGAGTCTCTCTTTCTTCCTCACTCTTACGTGCTCCCTGTTGACCAGGGCTCCAGCCACAACAGCAGGTGCTCTGGCCCAGCTGTACCTCTAAGAGCACCACTTACCTTCCCAGCCTGTAAACTGGGTACAGTAGTACCTGCAGTTTCTCCCTCTTACGATAGGTTGTGTAAAGATAAGGTGAGTCAGTGCTTGTGGGAATGCTTTTTATACATTATGGATTGGTTAACTTATGCCCTCCCTTTTCCAGAGAGGATTAAAGTACCTACAGAGGCTTCATTAATCATCAAAGTTGTCACAGGGAGATCAGCTCAGTGCTTTGTGACCACCTAGAGGGGTGGGATAAGGAGGGTGAGAGGGAGATGCAAGAGGGAGGAGATGTGGGGATATATGTATATGTATAGCTGATTCACTTTGTTATAAAGCAGAAACTAACACACCATTGTAAAGCAATTATACCCCAATAAAGATGTTAAAAAATAATCAAAGTTGTCCCACATTCCATTAAGCCAACTAATCTAGGTTAAGGCTGTCAGTTTGCTAACTTCTGCTGTTCTATTTACTTAAAAGGGGTGAACGTTTCAGAACCACATTTCAAGGAAGCTTGTGAATTCCTCCTGTTCTCTGCCTTTTGCTGGCACGATCCTTGGATTACCAATGGTACTCACCAGGACACAATAGATCCAATAGTCATCTCTAATTTAGCCACAGAATACTGACAGCTCAGGTTATTTTTTTCATAAAAATGAAATTATTTAAGTAAACTCAATTTATTTTCTGTTCAGAAACAAGGAATATTATAGAGGAAATGGGGAACTCGAGCTAAAATACTTTTGCTTGTGTTCAACATTCATTTAAGAAAAGTTATCGGGCACCTGCTATAGTGCCAGAGCCTGGGGACTCTGCAGTGAACGAAAGAGACACAGTCCTTGCACTCATGGGCTTGAATTGTGAGTGGGGATCTAAATACCACACTAAATATTATAGCAATAGTGTGAATTTGCAAATTGCGATAAGTGCCATGAAGAAATAGTAAGAGGTGTGAAAGTGTGAGGACATTGAGAAGGCTTTTGTGTGGAAGTTCTGTTGAAGCCATTGCTAACTTTAAATTGTTGTTTTTCTATATATTTACTTTCACCTGTAGGCTGATTCAGCTCACTTTCCCTCCTTTGGGCTATATTTCTTCCTAAGATCTGCTTCTCCTTAGAGAACAAGTGATAAATACGCCCATTAGCACTTTTGTGTCTTTCTAAGCTAGTGTTACCCTCAGGGAGCTCTTAAATTCTCCCCTCTTTAGTAGCCCTTTGATGACAGGCCTTGGACTCCGCTCTTAACTCATCTTTCTGCAGTATGCCAGGAGCTCTTTTCTCCCCAGAGGGCCAACTTGTCTGGGGTGGGGGAGGGGAGGGGCGAGCAGGGCTGAATAAATGGGCCTTGGGCTTCCCTGGTGGCGCAGTGGTTGAGAGTCCGCCTGCTGATGCAGGGGACACGGGTTCGTGCCCAGGTCCGGGAAGATCTCACATGCCGCGGAGCGGCTGGGCCCGTGGGCCATGGCCGCTGAGCCTGCGCGTCCGGAGCCTGTGCTCCGCGACGGGAGAGGCCACAACAGTGAGAGGCCTGCGTACAGCAAAAAAAAAAAAAAAAAAAAAAAAGAGTTTGTAATCTCTTCATCACCCTACTGTTTGAAATTGCACCATTCATTTCCCTTTGGGTTGCGAGCTTAAATAAAGAAAAAGCATCCTGGACAGTAATGAATACATGATTATAGAAAATGTGTTTAAAATTTTTTTTTAGCTTAAATACCATCCGTAATTCCGGCATTCAGAGTTAACACTGTTAACATTCAGGGAGTGTATTCTTCCAGTTTTTTTCCCCTTTGCATTTGTTATTTAATGTATCCATTTCTATATATAAAATATAATCATAACTTACTTTTTTCTGCATTTTATGCATGAGAGCTTTTTAGTATTTAAGAGGGCCATATTAACATTTCTTGGTGAACTTTTTTTTTAATTTATTTTTTATTGAAGTATAGTTGAATTACAGTGTTGTGTTAATTACTGCTGTATAGCAAAGTGACTCCGTTACACACACACACACACACACACACACATATATATATTCTTTTTCATGTTCTTTTCCATTATGGTTTATCATAGGATATTGAATATAGTTCCCTGTGCTATACAGTAGGACCTTGTTGTTTATCCATTCTGTATATACCAGTTTGTATCTGCTGATCCCAGACTCCCACTCCTACGCTCTCCCACCCCACCTCCCCCTTGGCAACCACCAGTCTATTCTCTATGTCCCAGATTCTGTTTCTGCTTCATAGATAGGTTTGTTTGTGTCATATATTAGATTCCACATATAAGTGATGTCATATGGTATTTGTCTTTCTCTTTCTGACTTACTTCAGTTAGTATGATAATCTCTAGTTGTACCCATGTTGCTGCAAATGGCGTTATTTTGTTCTTTTCTATGGCTGAATGGTATTGCATTGTATATATGTACCACCTCTTCTTTATCCATTCATCTGTCAGTGGACAGTTAGGTTGTTTCCATGCCTTGGCTAGTGAACAGTGCTGCTGTGAACACAGGGGTGCATGTATCTTTTTGGATTATAGTTTTGTCTGGATATATGCCCAGCAATGGGATTGTTGAATCATATGGTAATTCTATTTTTAGTTTTCTGAGGAACCTCCATACTGTTTTCCACAATGGCTGCACCAACTTACATTCCCTCTTGGTGAACTTTTTATTCATATTCGAAATTCTCTCTTCCAAACACACAGAAGTAATTTTTAAAAAATCATAAATGAATTCATAATCAGGAGGAAACTTTTTTGGATCAGGAATGGAGAAAAGTGGGGGTCAATGGCTCAGACTTCAAAACCTGCCCTAGAAAAGGGTTTTAGCTACCTTGCACATGGCAGGAGACCAGAACCAGACTCCTGTATGAAGCTGGGGTTAGGGCCATGCTCCTTGCCAGTGGACTAGAGCCTGATCATTCACAGTGGTCCTTAGTGATGGGTAGCTTTCCTTTGGCCCAGGAAGGAAACAGAGGTATGAGAATAGGACCCAGGACTGTGCAGCATACAGATGGTATCCAGCATTTTGTTGTCCCTAAACGGAGAAATCCTAAAAGCCCACCTTCAAACCTTGTTCAGAGTTGCCTATCATTTAGGGCGAGGTTTATCCATGGTATCAACTGCCAGGGAGTGGCCAATAGGAGGAAAAAACTCTGATGCAAGATAACTTTGAAACTTCAAGTCTTGAGAGGCAGGCAGCAGACCCTGCAAACAAGAGATTCCAAACCCAAGAAAGAGGAGCACTGAACAGTCTGAAAAGGTTTTTAATGATGTATGTATTTAGGATCTCAGAGAGAGACCGGAGTAGTAGTGTTTCTAAAATGAAAACAGGGGGTATTAAACAAGGATTCATCAGTATGAAAAAGATCTAAGTGGAAATCTCTGAAATGAAAGATACAGGGCTTGGGGGAAAAATGAAGAAATGGTGTCAACAGTAGATTAGATATAGCTGAAGCGTCTGTGAATTTGGAAACAGCAACGAGGCAGCACAGAACCGTAAAGGGCTGAAAAGTTGGACAGAAAAAAAAAAGGTTAGATTGAGAAGCTCTAACGTACAATTAAGCAGTTTCTTTCCTGGGTTTCTTCAGGTTTTGTCATAGTAGTTTATACCATACTAATTCTTCCCCTGTGGATGCTAGCAAAGCATATATGTGCATACTGTGTATGTGAATGCAAATAATGAAAGATCTGTCTGGAGAATGCTGCAGGAGTGAGACTGAGAGAGGCCAGGATCCTAGCGAGGAGTGACGTGCAGAGAAGTGAGCCTGATATTAGGTGCCACCTTCTCTTCCACGTATTTGCTGGTTTGTAAGTGGCAGCAAAGAGGCTAACTGGGTGCACAGAGCTTTCAGCAGTCTCTCAGATCTGGGGAGACAGAAATTGCCTGCCTAGGAAGAGGGGTCCTAAATACCTTAGGCTTTCAGTTTGCAGCCCTGCAAGGTTGTATCTAGGGAGTGAGGGCAGACTGGAAATACCAGCACTTGCTAGGCTGACACTTAGCTTTTGTCAGCTCAGGTGGATTAAGGTGCTTTTTCTCTGTCCACCTTTTTTGCCTGCCAGAAACAAATGTAAAGCCTCTCTGGAGGAAAATAACATTCAGATCCTCAAATTAACTCAATGCTTTTTCATACGCAGTGTATGACAGCCAATAAAATATTCCCAGATGTTTAAAAGAGTAAAACCAAATGACTGTAAAACAAAATAAAAGCAAAAGACACAGAACCGCACAGGAGCTTCACACATTGCAACTATTACACGTGGACTTTTAAAACAAATGGGATGAGTTCAAGGAATAAGACGATAAGCTGGAGAATTTTGGCAGAGAATGGGAATCTATTAAAAAGAATCACTTAGAAATCCTAGAACGAAAATTTCACAGGGAGCAGGTAATATCTTAGGCTTTTATTAAAGATAAGAGTTGGAGTGAAGCTATAGTCTGGAGCCGTGATCCGGACCCGTGCAATGGAGCTGCTGATGGCTCAGGATTTTCTGAAGTAATGTTCCTGTGCTGTGTAGTTTGCTTGTGGCTTGGGAAGGAAGCGGAGTCAAGTCTGAGAACAGGAACCAGTGCCGACTGAAAGCAGAACCTTTGGTTAATAAGACCCTGGATAGATGCCTAGAAGGGGGAGAGGGGACCCTGGAGTGAGGAGAGACCATTATAAAAAGTTTTTTGTGTTCTTTATATATTTCCCTATGGCCAGTTAGGGTAACCCAGAATGGTATAGCTACAGCTTTTATTTTTAATTATTTTTATTTTATATTGTTTTCTGTTACATTATAGTGAGTTGTGTCATCCTTTATGTTTATATACTATGCTGTTAGGTTCTTCAAGCCAGAGTTTCTGTTTCACCTGTTCATTTCTCTTTGCCGTGTGTGACCTTTCTTTCCATCCCCTCAGCTACCCTCCACCCAACATACAGTACATTACCTTCACATAATAGAAGCTAAGTAAGTATTTGTTGAATGAATAGAAGACATAGCTCTTGATTGACTTCTTTATTAATTCAGGTTCTTAAAGTGCTGCCTGAATGTTCACAGTGTGGTAGAGATGCAATGGAAAACACACATTTCTGCTTTTAGGGAATTGACAACACAGAAGAAGGAAGATAGTACTTGAGAAGGCGAGAATGGCAGGAAATGGAGGATATATGACAACTGCTCAAAGCCTCACTGACAGTCCTTCAGCAACTTATTTTGTCCTCGTTACAAACTATATCCGTAAGGGTCCAGTCAGGGGACAGAAACCACACCAGTAATTTGAACAGGGAAAATTTAATATAAAGAATTGTTAAGTAGTAATTGAAAACTACTGAGAAGGGTAAAGAGAATTTTAAAGACTACAAGAGCAACTTCTATCTCTAGAGCTGAAGGAGAATATCCAAGGAAGGATAAACTAGGAAAGAGAGCCCCCCAAAGTTGAGATTTACATGTCGAAGAGCGAGTGTCTGGGGCCCCATGGGCGGTGGAGAATTCAAGGGGCACCAGCAAGACTCAGGGGCGCGGTTATGCCACTGAGTCTCCCACATACCAGTGGCCAGGAAGTTGCCTGCTGTGTGATAGAAGCAAGAACAAAGGCACTAGAACCAGGAAGAGAAACCCTTCCTCCCGCCGTGTCCTTCCAGCACCCTCTGCTGACAAGACCTAATGCTGTGCCAGCTGGCAAAGGAGAAATGTTTAGAGCAGCTCAGTCCAGTAGAAACATAATGTAAGTCACACATGTAATTTAAAATTTCCAGTAGCCACATTTAAAAAGCAAAAAGAACCAGTTTAATCTTAATTTTAATAATGCATTTAATTTAACCCAATATACCAAAAGTATTATTTCAATATGTAATCAACATAAAATTATTAATGAGATTTGACATATTTTGTACTAAGTCTTCAAAATCTGGCAAGCGTTTTATACTTAACCGCCCATTTCAATCCACACTAGCCGTATTTCAGACGCTGAACCATCTATGGCTAGTTGGCTTACCACATCGGATAGGGCAGTTTACAGGGTCCAGCTCCAGTATCAGAAAGCTGGTCATAGCACATGGATTCGGAGCTGAGAGGCAATAACTCGATAGCTGGTGCACAATTATAATAATGGTGTGGCCATATAATGGAATATTACGTATAGTTAAAAGTGATGTTCTAGAAAGCTGCAGGAATTTTGGGAAAAGGCTCTTCTTATGTTAAGTCAAATAGCATTTAGAATTGTATATAAGTAGAATATCAGTTTTGTAACAACAGCAACAAAACTCTGAAGTGAAAGCTATGTATCAGAAAAGAAAGGACATACACTAAAATACTAACAATGTTTATCTTCGGGAAGTGGTACTGGGCAGTTGCGTTTCTTCTTCCTACATTTATGTATTTTCAAATTCTCTTTAATAAGCACACAGTTACTTCACATAACATCCATACTCTTATAGCACAGAGCTGTCCTTTGACTCTCCAGACATCGGGACTTGGGGGGGGCCCAGTCCCTCGGGCCTCAGTCGGTCACACTTTCAGAGAGAAATGGGTATGCTGGAAATGGGATTGACTCCAATGAGTGTGTGAGCCTACCTTTGTAAGGAGCAAAGCTTTTGCCATTCTGAGTTTGAAAAGTCATGATTGGGAGTCCTCAAGGTAGCAGAACCCTAATCTCTACCAATTTATGGATAAGAGAAGGTAGTTTATGCGGTTTCTGTTAAAAGCTGCTTGGTAATGGCTGGGATTGGAGTGCTTGGCCATTGTTCGTTTCCTTTCTTCCTCTCGGGGATCGGGGGATTAAAGGCTGTTGTTAGAACTGATTTATATATTACATCCTCTATATAGAGCATTTTATCTCCTCTGCTCTGTCCTACAGAGTAGAGTTTCTTTTTTTCTTTTCCGCAGGGAAGCTGAAGATGGGGAATGTTGTGATCTGTTGTGCACTGTGTGTGGGGTCTGCTGACACAGCTGCAAGACCGCTTGCCCATTTTATGGGTCTCTCTTGTGTTTTGATTATTAGCCTGACTCAACTTTATGCCAGCTTGGCCTAGAAAGGCTGAAGGTCCATGAGACCAACCCCAAATCTGACTCTAAAAATTTTAAAGAAGCAAATGTTTATTGACCTTATTATATACCAGATACTGTTAAGTGCTTGCAGGAATTAGCTCATCTAATCCTCGTCTAATCCTATCATAACCCTATGATATATAGGTATGGTTGGTTCTCCCATTTTATGGGAGGGAAACTTACACATAGAGGTTAGGTAACTTGCTTTCAGTCACATAGCTAGTAAAAGGAGGAAGTGGTCTAGTTCCAAAGTCTGTGCACTTAAGAATTAAGCCAGTGCGGTGGTTCTCAAACTTCAGCATGTCTCAGAGTCTGTCTGAGGACCTGTTAAAACACAGCTTGCTGGGCTCTGCCTCCAGTTTCTCATCAGGTAGGTCTGGGGTGGGGCCCAAGAACTAGCATTGCTAATGAGTTTCCAGGTAATACTGATGGTGTTGGTGCAGGGATTACGCTTTGAGAAGCTGACAGGCTCATCTTCACGGCTAAAGCAACTGGTCCTTGCTAGGAAGCTTCTCCCTCACTGCAGTGTCTGCTGCTCTTACATGGTGGTGGTGAGAGGGGGGGCTGTTAGCTGAGGCCCTGACTCTCATAGCAAAGGTCAGACCACCTCTGGCTCTAATCTGGCCATTTCCCAGGCTCCCACAGAGTCAGGTGCTTGTACTTGGTGCACGTCTTTAAAAATAACTTCGTTGAGGTATTAGTCACATGTGATCCAGTTTACCCTTTTAAAGTGTATAATTCAGTGGCTCGTAGTATATTCAGAGTTGTGCTACCACCACCACGATTAAAGAATGTTTCTGTCATTCAGCACACAACCCTGTACCCATTAGCAGTCACTTGCATTTCCCCCAAATAATCTCCGGCTGTAGGCATACTTGATGAACTTTTAGCCCTTTGTGGTCCAATCCCAAAGAATAACACGACTCTCTGGGACCTTTACTTGGAAGATAGAGCTTTGAAGTCCTGCCTCCAAAAGCTTTGCCTGGACCACTTGCTGGTTCCTCTTCTGCCAAGAACTTATACGAGGTATTTAATCACCTTTCCCGACTCCTATATACTCCGGGGTTTGGGATCTGCTGCTGACATTTGGGGCAGTTTAGGAAGGCGCGTGATTAACTTCTGATCTCTTAAACTCAACAGTTAGGGATATGTTCCATATAGGGAAATCACCTTTTTCGAGGAGAGCATCGTGACTGCTGTTGGAAATATATGAAGATGAATAAGACGTGGTCTCTATCCCCAGGGAATTTAAAGTCTAACGGGAAAGACAAACATGCACAGAAACTGCTGCTAACACTAGACAGAATGTGGTCAGGGCTCCAGGATATGTACAGAGTGCTGAGGAAGCCCATTTTGCTCATGGAGAATGATCTGGACCTTGAAAAATGGGTATCGTTTTAGTAGACGAAGGTGGGGGAAAGCTATAGGCTGAGGGAATAGCACCCAGTAGTGGGAAAATGCAGGGCACAGCATCCAGGCAATGAGTTAATATGATGTCCCTGGAGCAAGAGGGGGTTTAGTGGAGTAAGGATAGGAAGCTAAATTAGGCTTATGCTATAGAAGGCGTCGCGTGCCATGGCGAGTGTGTATGGTATCCCACTGACGGTGGGAAGTCAGTAGTTTTGGGACAGGAACATGACAGCGTTAGAGCTGTGCTCTAGGATGTGTCTTCCAATCGAAATGTTTCTCATGTGAAGTAGGCAAGATCATTTTGACATCATTGCTGCCCAAGGTCTCCAGCTCTTAAATCCCTCTGAAGTAGAGCCTGTCTGTTCCTCTGTCTGTGACCTGTATCATTTTATGTCCCCATCCTTCCCCGCTTACTCCCCTCCTTTAAAATGTTGCTGCCCTGAGCTCCATGATTCCATTCTAATCCAAAAGATTCACGTCACGGGAGGAGTGGGTGCTGCTGTAACTCTTGAGCCCATTCCAGAAACTGTAGATATGTGTTGACAGTGCTCTGTGGAAGGGCAGCCCCTGCCCACCACCGCCCCTGGCCTTTGCACTTGGCCACACGGAGTGGTGAATATGTATTCGTGCAGGAGAAGGGGCCATCACTTCTGCTCATAACATTCTCAACCTGTTCATTTAGATGTGGGCTGCTTTTTATTGTTTTAAATCTAGGAATTCCTTCAGTGAATTCTAAATACATGGGGAAGAGATTCAGTACAGAGCCAGAAAATTTTCCTTTTAAACATTTTAAAACCTTCTTTTAAACTTGTCAACCGTCATGACGTTAGGCCCTGAGGACCTGCTTCTGTGAGCCTTCCCCTCTTGGAAAGGTTCACTTAGCTAACCAGAATTTGAACTGAGTCTGAGTCATCTCCCTACAACAGGACATTTTTCTCCCCATCACAGTTTCATTGCCTACGTAGCAACCAGCATGTAACTTACCGGGCACTTGTTTAAGAGCTTCCCTAACCTGAGAAGCCTTCCCTGGTGCTGGTGCTGTCGGCATTTTCGCAACACAAGACCTCGCCACCTTTCTCCACTGCCCTCTCCTCAGCCTTTGCCCCTTTGTGGGCCCTCGCTGTTGCGCCTATCTGCAGAGGGGCCACTGGAAGCCTTGTCAAGGCTGAACTGTCAAAGGCTTTCACTGGTTTATGTTTCAGACTCTGGGAGCATGGTCAGCAGTGCAGAAACGTGCCCCACGGGGAGAGCAAAGCTTTGATGGCTGGACTGATGCAGTCACTGCTCTGACTAATTAAAACCAAGCCTGTGTGCATGGCAGTGTGATTAAAGGCAAAGAGGCAGTTATGAAAAGGTGATGGTGGTTAATTCCTGACGTTCTGTCTGTTGGTCCACTTGGAGCTGGTGTACAAGGAGAACTTGCCCGTCACAGGCACTCCTGACACAAGCATGTCTCCAGGCACACCCTGTGCGCACACGTACGCATACATATGGTCAGGTCGTTTGCCAGCACTTGTCTCATCCGTTGAGTGAATCACAGAAATACAGAATCTGAGAGCAGGACGAGACATGGAGGTCATCTTGTTCCATCCCATAGAGGCGAGAAACTGAGGTCAGAAGGATTCTCAGAGTGGGTCAGGAGCAGAGTCTATATTTCATGTCACTTCCTCAGCCCCAGCTTACTTAGCGTCGTGTTGTAGGTGACAACTGTAACTTAGCTGTTTAGGTTCTCATTCATTCCAAAGATGTTTATTGATCACCTACTGTGTGTCAGGGTCTTTGATTTCATTACTGGTTTCCTACTCAGAGATCTTTGATTTCCCGATGTTCTAGTCATCTAGCTCCTTCCTATCATTAGTGCCAAAGGTCAGTTCAGCTCCACATTCCCTGTGCTAGCAGCTCCCCAGGCTTCTAATGCCAACCAACAGTTTTGAACACCTACCATATCCTATGAAGCGTGCTAACATTTTCCTCAGCTACTAATAACAGAACTACCATCATGTTGAGCCCTTATAAATGCCTGACTCTATGTTAAATGCTTTACAGATGCTATCTCACTTAATCCCCAGGAAAATATTTTTAGCCGCCTTATCCCTCACAACATGCCATTCATATTTCCAGAGCTGAAAGGCTGCAAGCTTGAGCAGTGCGCCCAAGGATACCCAGGGAGTAACTAGTGGGTCTAACTTTTTACTCCCATGGGTCCTTTTGTCTGCTGTCAAAACAGACTTCCCCGGACGCTGCCCTGCTAAGCTATGAGGAGGTGGGGCAAATCTATTCTGACCCTCTGACTCCTTTCTCCACGCTTTGCCTTCTAGAAAAGAATACTCCAGATTTTGGGGGGAGTCCATTGTTTCTCCATTCTCCTTTCTGTTTTCACTGTTTAGAGATACAGTCTTTCTAACCCTAACCCCACAGCTCACGGACTGGTCCTCTGATTGCAGAAGAGGCTGGCTGGTTTCAGGCCTCGTTTCTCCAGCCTCCTCTGCATTTGGGTCCTGCTGCCTCGCTCATCTGTCTTGCCCTCCACCTCCCTTAGGCATCAGGGCAGCCTCATCTAGCTGAATCGCTACTTACTTGAGAGTGGAAGTGGTGTCATTTTGATCGCAGCGTGCCCATCAGAGCCTTGGCTAGCCCCTAGCCCTCGTGGAAATGCAACCTATGTATGTTCTAATGAATTCACCTTGGTGTCTGCTGAGAGGGTGGCGATTTAAACCAGTTTAAACCATTTCCCAGTTACAGCTGAGGCCAGCTCGCCTTTCCTGGAGAGGATTCTTTTTTTTTTTTTTTTTTTTTACATCTTTATTGGAGTATAATTGCTTTACAATGGTGTGTTAGTTTCTGCTTTATAACAAAGTGAATCAGTCATACATATGTTCCCATATCTCTTCCCTCTTCCCTCTTGCGTCTCCCTCCCTCCCTCGCACCCTCCCTATCCCACCCCTCCAGGCGGTCACAAAGCAGCGAGCTGATCTCCCTGTGCTGTGCGGCTGCTTCCCACTAGCTATCTACCTTACGTTTGGTAGTGTATATATGTCCATGCCTCTCCTGGAGAGGATTCTTGACTCTTTCTTTGTAGGAGGAACACCTGAGTTAATGAAATCTTTTCAAGAGCTTCAGGCTGAAAGCTGAGGTCCCTCAGGTAGGACTGATGTTGAAATTTTAATTGGGCAAATTCTCATTAGAGACAAAGGGCCCAGGATTGTGCTGGTAGAACCTAATGTCTTCTAATGTTGACTTCAGAACAGTAAAGCCCTTGCTAAGCCATTTAACTGTAAAACTGGGACCTGGGAAGGCAGTGCGGACTCTGAGATTACAGGTCTAGAGGTTTGGATTTGCCTTCCAGCCCTCTACCAATGTCACTCACTTCCTGTCTCTGTTTCCCTGTTTTGCACAGGGATTTACATGGGCATTAGGGCCCCCTGGGAAACAGTTCCCTTTTTCAGCTGGGCGCCTGGTTTGGTGAAGATGCTGTTCAATCTAGATTTTAAAGCACATATGATTTTGGATTAACCCTACTACGTCTGTCTGAACACGGGCAACTGACAGTTAACAAGAATGAAAATGAGGTCTAAAGAATGAAAGCATAATCAAGTCCTTTATTACTAAAAGAATGCTCAACTCAAATGGACCTGTTCAAACACTTCATCAGCTATCACACTTAAAAGGAGATTTTGCAGGGAAAGTTTTAACTTTGTATTTTGAAAAATTTAAGTGCACTCTCTAAGCAAAACATGTTACGTTGCTGTCATTTTTGGTCTTATACAGAAGGGTGGATCCTTTTCAGTCTCGTCTCCGAGGGCAAAAATAAAGTGAGCGTGAGGCACTTAGCTCATGGCCAGGCACACAGCTAGGCTCTGTGCAGTGTTGCTGTCTGAGTTGGTACTCCTGCCCCATTAGTGGGAGCCAGGCCTGGAAGAATTAATCACGTTTCATATGCAAACATTTCTTTATTTGACTGTGCTGTTGTTTTTAATGAAGACATCATTTCCAATAGGCTTCAGTGCAGTAACCCTATAGTCCTGCCTAATTGTGTTCTGAGTAATGCAGGGGCTTGAGTGAGGAGAACACAGGGTGGGAGGCAGGGTCGGGGCAGGACGAGGGAGAATTGATGTGAGAGTTAGGGAAAGGTGCCTCTTCCTTGGGGTGGGTACAGCACCGTGCTTGGAGAGGGGAGCATGGGTGGGTTTCAGCCCTCACTTACCTCCTCAGTTGGGTGCCTTTGGGCAGGTCACGGCCTGTGCTACTCTACCCATGGCCCTGGTTGGGGATGGCGTCCACAGGCAAGGGTAAGAGACTTGAAGGACTTAAAGAAGAAGCTCTCAGGTGACCTCCATTTAACTTACTTGTTAGTTTTCATTCCTTTTGCAAAACATAGTAACGGCTACTGCTGCTACATGCTCGTGTTCCTATCGTCTTATATGCCACCATGATTCTGCTCCCTCCATTTGGGCTGACTACATGCTAAGAGTCAATCGTGTAAGCTTCCATACCTGTTTGTGCCAACTAAATTGGTTCCTGTGATTGAGTAATGTAATCATTACATAAATGAAATATGAATGGAAAAATAGCTAATATTCAACGAGCACTTACTGTGTACTAGGCACTCTTCTCTGTTTAACATTTTTATAAACTGCTGTGTTTATAAAACTAAGTTGAATGTTTTGAACAAAATGTATAAAAATGAGTTGCTGCAAAAGAAGTTGCCAATGACATGTACACACTACTATATTTAAAACAGATAACCAACAAGGACCTACTGTATAGCACAGGGAACTCTGCTCAATATTCTGTAATAACCTGAATGGGAAAGAATTTGAGAAAGAACAGATACATGTATATGTATAACTGAATCACTTTGCTGTACACCTGAAAGTAACACAACATTGTTAATCAAATATGTTCCAGTATAAAATAAACATTTTTAAAAAATGAAGAAAAAAGTTGCCGATGAATTAGGTATGAAGAAAATAACAGTAAAAAACTTGGAGGGAAACTAAAAACCTTAGCTGGTTTCTGCATCCAGAAACCTTTGCATTTACTTAGCAAATGTCTTTAAGTGCTTAATCCACTTGGAAGAAAGCAAAACTAGAGATCAGTCAATATATTATTTATGCAAGAAAAACTTTGGGAAATCTGTGGACCCATATCTAGAGAGTAAGATCTCCAATCTAAATCAGAATATCCATGAATAAACATGTTTATATGTTTATATTAAAATGAAGTGTTTAAGGTATGCACATTATTTTCTATGATTCTTTGCTTTCTTTTTTAAACAGTACATGTTTATTGTGGAACTTTTTAAAAAATAAGTTTATTCAGTTTTGACTGTGTCGGGTCTTTGATGCACGTGAGCTTTCTCTAGTTGTGAGCATTGGCTACTTTTCGTTGCGGTGTGTGGGCTTCTCCTTGCGGTGGCTTTTCTTGTTGTGGAGCACATGCTCTAGGCTCGTGGGCTTCAGTAGTTGTGGCACACGGGCTCAGTAGTTGTGGCTCGTGGGTTCTAGAGCACAGGCTCAGTAGTTGTGGCGCCCGGGCTTCGTTGCTCCGCGGCATGTGGGATCTTCCTGGACCAGGGCTCGAACCTGTGTACCCTGCCTTGGCAGGCAGATTCTCAACCACTGCGCCACCAGGGAAGTCCCGGTTCTTTGGTTTTAACATCTGTTTTAATTAATAGACCACTTTTTATTGGCCATGATTGTGTTGATAAGAAGTCTTGCTTGTACTGTAAGAAAGTTACTGAAGCCAAATAAGATCTGAGGCCTGGGTGGCCCCTGCTGATGTGGGCGAGTGCTGCGGGTGAGCTGATTAGGCTCCTCTAAGGAATGTGCCTGTGAGGTAACCATAGTGTGACCTATCGATCATATTCTCTTATTGCAAGTTCCTTTTCTTCCTCAGTTATTGGGTTGAATTGGCTTTTAACATGTCAAATATTTCTAAAACTCAGTGGACTGCATCTGCTCTGTTTTCAGTATAATGAAATTTGACATAAAATAACACTGCCCTTTGGTGCTTGTAACCAAAGGGATTTCTTTGCTATTCCAATTGTCAGATCCTCTGAGGATTTGAAGGGTGAACATGTACGTGTATGCATGTATACATACACACACGAGCTTATATCCAATTAAGCAAGTATTCAGTGAGCCTACTATATGTCAAGTGCTGTGCTGTGAGCCATAAGGACCCAAGGTGATCATTGCCCCCAAAGAACCTGGGGATGTACCTGAAGGAGTCACACATCACTGGCTGAGATAAATGGGTACTAGAGAGCATTGTGCAGGACGAGGACAGCAGGAGAGGATTCCAACTGGAAAAACAGTTTAGAATTAGGGTGACATTGCAGAGGAATTATACAACTCAGTGATAAGAAGAACTTTCTGAATTGCTTTTATGTTTATCTGATTTAATTTTCAGAATAATTCCAGGAAGTATAAAGACCACTACATTGCCAACCAACACCTAAGGCCACAGATATAAAGGGAAGGTGACTTGTCCCAGTAAAGTGGAGCCAGAGCTCTGACCAGGCTTCCCGGTGCCTCGACTGATGCTGTTCCTGCCACCAGGCAGCTTTGCATCTTTCTGGCACATTCACTTACCTACCTGCCACCCTAGAGACACTAATTGAAACTCATAACTGCCCAAGTTAAACTGCCTTGTTGTGGCTCCGTTTCAGTAAGCCACGACTACTGCCAGCTTACTAAATGCAGGGCCACGTAACTTCTGGGAATGGCCCAAGTCTGGTTCCTGCCGCACTGCACGACAGGTGTGTGTGTGTCGAGGCACACCTGCTTGTCTGGCAGCAGCCTCAGGATTCCTGCCCTCCAGCCCCGTGGGCAGCGGATGGGGCAGCACCCTCATCCAGTGCCCTCTGAACCATTCAGGGAAATATTGGGCTGGCCAAAAAGTTCGCTTGGGTTTTTTGTAACTTCTTACGGAAAAACCCAAATGAACTTTTTGGCCAACCCAATACTTAAGGTTTACGCATTCTGCCCAAGCCTGGGCAAGCTCAGTTGGGCCCTAGAATAGCTCTTTGCCATTTAATAGGGAGGACTGCATTTGCAGAGGTGCCATGGGCCACCTGCATGAGGACCCTACAGCAGAGCACTCTTAACAGTTGGAGCGTAAATTACACTGTCCCTGGGAAGGAAGGGTCTAGAAGCCTCCCTCTCTCTTCCCCCAACTCAGAACAACAGAAACTACAGACATAAGGGTGATGATAAAGCTTTGCCTGTGTTGAGTGGCTTTGTGCTTACACTGGGATACTGGAAGATATAAACAGCCACCAGGGAAGGATACAAGGCACACGGTCCTTTCTTCATGGTCCATTCAGTTATTCAACAAATATTTGCTGAGCACCTATTAAGTGCTGAGTGGTATACAGATATTGGAGATTTCCGTTGGAGCAATCATGCCCCTGCCAAGTTTATAGTCTGCTGAAAGGATGCAGACACGCCAGGGGCTAATTACAGTGGAGTATGATAAATGCAGCGGGTACACAGTGGAGGCAGGGTGGGGCTGCTCAAGGGCTCTTGACTGGAGGAGTGAGTAGAGGCTGAAATTCAGACCATGCTCCACTCCTCTAGACACATGCTGCCTTGGAGAAGGGGAGTCTTATTGTAGTCCACAGAAAGGTGCATGGGGACCAGCAGTGACCTTGATTGTAAAGATACTTGGCCTAGATTTAGGATGGAAGGGAAGCTTTCTTGGCAGGTAACGTCTGAAAGGAGACTTGAAAGATGACTAGGAATTAGCCAGCCAAGGGGAAGAGAGGAAAGGTGGGAAAAGAGCGTCCCAGGCAGCAGCATAATCACCAACACTGAGATGGTGCTTAGCATGTGTCAGGATGTGCTGCTGTGTGTGCTTTAAGATTAATCCTTTTACGAGAAAGCAACATGTGGAAGGCACAGAAGTGCAAGAAAACACAGCATTTGGGGGAATCTGAAGGGTGTTTATTGTGGGTTCAAAGGAGAGGAAGATTGGTGAAGACCGGAGTGACAATTACGGCTAATTACACTTGCATCGCACTTGTTATATGCTGGGTGACCTGAGCACTCAATGCATAGTGACTCATGTAATCCTCACAACAACTGTATGAGGTAGGTATTATTATTATCCTCATCTTGCAGATGCAGATGAGACAGAGAAAGCCTGAGTAACATGTCCAAGGCTACACTGCAGAACGGGAGAGACAGGATTTGCAGTCAGGCTTCAGGTTCTTAATCCCCACACTGCCTCTCTGGGAAGAACTCGAGATGGAGACCGGCCTCTAAGGATTGAGTGGGCAGAGGAGGGAAGGGGAAGCCCATCGAGAGAGGGTGGCAGATGTTAACCTTGACACGGAGGTGTGCACTGCAGCTCTGTGAACAATGAGAGACTAGTCACGTGGTGCCTTTTCTAGTCTTTTCCAGCAACTCTGGGAAGATGAAAATCCTCCCTCATAAACTATCTCATTTATTAACACGATCCCATGAAAGTTGAATTTGTATCCCTGCTATAGCAGTGGGGGGAAAAAATGAGGCACAGGGGAAGGAAATAACTTTTTCTCTTAATAGATACCCACTCTGGAAGCTGATTTGTTCTTTTGTTCATTCATTCATTCATTCAACATCCATTTATTGAGCATCTATTATCTGCCAGCTACTCTGCTGTGTGTGAGAGATACAGTAGCGAACAAGGCACATTTCCTGACCTCAAGCAGATGGGGATTTTAAAACAGGTCAGTGTGGGGATTTTAAAACATGCCTGAAAATTCTTTGACCCTCATGCCATTGAGAGATGAGAATTATGACGACTTCCCTTGTGTCTGGGCTGACCTTAGGGACTCACTTATAGCTCATAGAATGCAGCGGAAGTATGTGACTTCTGACGTTGTGGGACTTCTGAGGCTAGGTCCCCAAAAGGGCCAGACAGCTATCCCTCACTCTGAGGGAAACCAGCTGCCAACAAGTCCAGCTAGCCTGACGCAGCCACAGTGGAGAGGCCACATGTGGGTACTCTGGTCGACAGCTCCAGCTGAGCTCCCAGTCGACAGCCAGCACCAGCTGCCAGCTTTGTGAGTGAGCCATCTTGGACGCCCAGCCTCATGTGGCCTTCGATGACTGCAGCTCTCGCCAGCTTCTTACTGTAACTGCATGAGAACCCCAAGTGAGAACTGTCCAGCCTCTCCCACGCTTCTGACCCGTAAAAGTGTGAGCAAAATAAAAAAGTGGTTATGTTATAGATGTTGTTAAGTTGTTATATAGAAATAGCCACTGGGATAGTCAGCCTCCAAGAACTGAGAAGAGAGGCACCTCAGGGCACCCAGAGGAGATTGGGCTCAAATCCTGAGAGGAGAAATTGCTTAAAGCTTCTGGTTCAGCACTGAACATGAAACATCCAGCTATCTTTCAGCTTTTATTGCTAACTGGTCCTTGTGAAGGAAGGGATAGGCAAAAGTAGAAGAGAAGAAGTGAAATGAGCAATTTAATAAGGAAGACTTGATTTTACATGCTGCTCTGAGTTTGAGCTGACATTCCCCCATCCATACACACATACACACACCACGCACACAGCAGGCAATGCAGGAGCCTGATGGACTAGAAGTTACCGTCGTCACTAATGGCGCCTACTGCTGTCAGTCTTTAGGCTGGTAACGAATAGTACTCTCTGCTTTAGGTCTGACATCCTGATGAGTTAAACTGTTTGCAAAAGTCTCTGCAGTGGCTTTGCCTCAGGCTTGTCTGTTGAGTGGTTCTGGTGCTAGACAGGGCACTAAAATGAGTAAGGGCTGCAACTGGAAGAGAGAAGCATGCTTCTCATGGTTCCATCACGCTCAGGGTTAGTTGGAAGCAAATGTGGTAGGTGATATTGAGCGGCAACGGGTATGGGCTACGGCCTGAGAACATTTCCTATCAGAGACCAAGGTATTCACTTCTACATGGTGTCTCGCCTTTGCTTTCCCCTTTTCCTGTAGGTATGCATGTAGGAAGCCTTCCTTTCTCTTCACAGAAGAAAAACAGAGAGGAGAGATGACAGTGGTTAATAGTGTGTCCCAACTGCTGACCTTATCCTCTTGGAAAAAGAGCAAGCAGTTCAAAGCTTCCTTTCAATTGCTGGAAGAGCAAAAGCTCTTCCTCGACCAGAATCGACCTTGCTCCTCTTTTTAACCATCAGTTATGGTGGAAATCATGATGCTTTCACCAGGAATATCTGTGGGAAGCTCTTGGGATTTTGAGAGGCAGGTTTTTCCTGGTAAATCTTCTTGCTTAATTAATGTTTATAACTTTTTGTCGGTTTGAAATTAAAGAACTTTACCCCTGGGCTGTCCGAGCTGTTAGCTGTCTGTTTATTCTTGCAGGGACCCTTAGGAGCAATTTGCAAACTCATTTAACCTGCAGAACATCTGTTGTAAGAATTGGTGAAGGATCTTCTTCCCCCCAAAGGGGGCGTGAGTGGCAGAAACTTGACTGGGATTTAGGGTTTGTGTTGTCTGGGCCTGCAGTGAGCCTGTTGTTTCACTGAGGTGAGTCCCAGTGTCCCATTATGAGGTGACTTTCCTCCTGTCAGAGGTCTGTCTGTCAGGATTTTCAGAGACACTGTATCATTGGCACCATCTCACTTTTGAGTTGGAAACTGCATCTGCTAGGCAAATTGGCCCTGGAAGTGTTTTCACCTGCTCTGCTGTGAAAGTCATGTTTGCACCTGAGCTCACGTTTATATCATTGAAGTCCAGTGAGTTGGGGTGGAAGGGAGGATAGAATGATCCAGCTCAGTGGGGTGGGTTCTCTTCTGGGAACATCTGAACTCTGCTGGTAGGTGCTAGAAGCCCATCTCGTCTTCTCATCTCTGAGTGGAGTCCCTGCTGAGGTCTGCAGTTGATACCCATCCTTTGTTGTTGTTGTTGTTCATAAGATTCCTTTATTATCTTTTTAGCGTTTACAGGATCTGAAGTCGGGTTTCTTCTTTCTACATATGGTAATTTGAGTCTTTTTCTTGTTGGCTAGAGGTTTACAATTTTATTGATCACTTCAAATAAACATTTTATCTTACTGATTTTCTTTTTTCCTTTTCTATTTTATTTCGCCTCTTTTCTGCTTACTTTAATTTGCTCATTTTTTTCTAGTTTCTTAAGGCAATAGCGTAGGTCAGAGGTTGGCAAGTTACAGCTCATGGCCTACTTTTATACACCCTCTGAGCGAAGAATGGTTTTTATATTTTAAAAGGTTGTTAAAAAACAAAAAACATTTAACAGAGACCGTGTATGATCCACATAGCCCAAAATGTTTACTATCTGGTCATTTATTTTTAAAGTTTACCAATTCCTGGCTTAGAGCATTGACATGAGGTTTTTTTGGCCTTTTTAAATATGAGCACTTAAAGAAAAAACAATTCCCTTTACTCACTGCTTTAGCGGCATCCCACAACTTCGTTGCATTAAGTTTTCTTCTTCATTCAGACAAGAGTGTTTTCTAATTCCCCTTGTGCTTTCTTCTTTGCCCTATGGATTATTATTTTTTTAACATCTTTATTGGAGTATAATTGCTTTACAATGGTGTGTTAGTTTCTGCTGTATAGCAAAGTGAATCAGCTATACATATATCCCCATATCTCCTCCCTGTTGCATCTTCCTCCCACCCTCTCTATCCCACCCCTCTAGGTGGTCACAAAGCACCGAGTCGATCTCCCTGTGCTATGCGGCTGCTTCCCACTAGCTAGCTGTTTTACATTTGGTAGTATATATAAGTCCATGCCACTCTCTCACTTCGTCCCAGCTTACCCTTCCCCCTCCCCATGCCCTCAAGTCCATTCTCTACATCTGCGTCTTTATTTCTGTCATGCCCCTAGGTTCTTCATAACCATTTTTTTTTAAGATTCCATATATATATGTGATATTTGTTTTTCTCTTTCTGACTTACTTCACTCTGTATGACAGACTCTAGGTCCGTCCACCTCACTACAAATAACTCAATTTCGTTTCTTTTTATGGCTGAGTAATATTCCATTGTATATATGAGCCACATCTTCTTTATCCATTCATCTGTTGACGGACATCTTAGGTTGCTTCCATATCCTGGCTATTGTAAATAGAGCTGAAATGAACACTGGGATACCCGTCCTTTTTAATGAGAAACATTCTCAGGGACTGTTCCCTTAAACAAACCTTTGTCACCATCTTGTTAAATTCCTTAAGTATGGAAAACATAAGGACATTTTCAGGACTGCTCCAAGTTGTGTGTGGTTTTAAATAAATGGTCAGAGGGTTATATTTCTTTGCAACTGGAGAACTTAGAGGTAATTTAGGTCAGCCCTTGCGTTTTACAGATGAGAAATTTGGGCCTTGGAGAGTTTTGGTGCTTTGCCTGAGGTTACACAACTAGTTAGTGACAGAGCTAGGAGAAGAACCTAGATTCCCTGATTCTTAAATCAGTATTTCTATTGCACTGTATTGCGTGGTCTAAAAACAGTACCCTCAAATAGATTTAATGCAGGGTTTCCACAAAAGGGCTGATCTGTGCCTTGTGGGTGTTTACTGGTATATCTGGCCTCTGCCCACTAAATCCCAATAACAACCATTTCCCCACCTAGGTGTGACAAACATAAATGTCTCTGGACATTGCCAAATGTTCGGTGGCGGGGTGGGGGGGGCGGGCACAAAATTGTTCCCTCTTGAGAACTACTGATTAAAGGTAGTGTCTCTTTTAATAAGAAACATTTATGTTAATGCCTTGCAGGAGTGTGTGAGTATAAAATGGACTTAAGTAGCAGTCAGGGGTATGAGAAGACATCCTGCTTCCTGGTCAGCTGTGACCACCCAGGGTCATGGAGGCTAATAAGACCATATTGCCTGTCCCTGCATTTAAATGTTCAGATCGTAATGTTACCATAGCAGGGGAGGAGAGACTGCTGATGGGGTGAGGGAAAGGCTTAAGGAAATCAGTAAGGTATTTTGTCTTTAAGGGAAGCAGTTGCTATAGACTTTATTATCTGAAGGACTTGTATCCAGAATATACAAAGGACTCTCAAAATTCAATGATAAGAACACATACAATCCAATTTTAAAAGTGTGCAAAAGATTTGGACACTTCACCAAAGGAGGTAAGTGGATGACAAATAAGCACATGAAAATATATTCAGTATATTCAATATATTCAATCATTAGTCATTAGGAAAATGCTAATTAGAACCATAATGAGATATCACTACATAACTGTAAGAATGACTAAAATTGAAAAGACTGAGCATATCAAGTATTGACAGGATGTAGGGGAGCTGGAACTCCTGACATACTGCTGGTGGGAATATAAAATGGTACAGCCACTTGGGAAAACAGGTTGGCAGTTTCCTAAACTGTTAAACATACACCTACCATATAATCCAACCTTTCCACTTCTAGGTATTTGTCCAAAAGAAATGAAAGCACGTGTCCATGCACAGACTTGTGCATGAATGTTCATGGTGGCTTTAAACGTAATAGTAACCCAAACTGGAAACAACCAGATGTCTATCAGCGAGTCCTGTTTAGACGTTGCTTTGTGAATGAGACATTTTCAAATCCTGCCAGCTAATCAGGTGTGGTACAGAGACAGGTCAGACTGAGAGCATCTGTTGAGGCTCAAATACTGGCTTTCGATGTACGTTAGTGTGCATAGGGTTAGGATGGTGGTTTAATGGGATAGAAATAATACAGTGATGTTCTGGCCTGGAATCTACACTCTTTGGCTCCTGACGCTGGACAAGTCATTTATTGGGTCTCTCGGCCTTGGTCTTTTCAAATCTAAAATGAAAAGCCTGGATAACGGTGTATGATACGTCAGGTCCGTTCTAACTCTCCCTTTCTGTGCTATGAGTGTGTCCTGAGGAGATCTGAGCCGAGTGAACCTGGCCAGTTTGTCCTCATTGGAGAGATCTGCCTCAATGAAGCACAAAAGCTGTTGAGAAGAAATGCTGTCCAGTATTAAGTTGGGCAAAACGTGGGATTCAGGGATTTTTAAAGCTCTGGAAGTCATTTTGTGGGAATCCTATTGAAAGCTAAGGCCAAGTGTGAATCTTATTTGCCGGCACCAGGGACCTTAGCCCCCTTGGACTCTGTCTTTCAGTGACCCCTTTTTGACTGTGTGGTCTTTGGGTTTGGTGCTGGGTTCCTGATGATTATCAAGAGAGACCTGAACTCAAGAGTGAGAACATCTAGCATGTTTTGTATTGTCCCAGTTACTTTCTTCCTGGCCTGTAGGATTAGCCAATGCCATGATTGTAAAGGCATTTGCTTTCCTTGCCTCTCTCTTTCCTTCCTGTCTGATACCTCAAGAGAAACGCTCCTGATCTAGTAGTATCCCAACAATGCACAGCAGTGTTATTTGAAAGAAAAACATAAATAAGGAACTTCTGCAGAACTAGAGGAACTGAGCTGCATTTTCTTTGCTCCGTCTGTTCGTGCCTGAATGCCTCCTTTGTCTGGCTCCGGGAATGCCCAGGCCTGAGTCACCTTTCCTGGAGCAGATATGGCAGACTGCAGGTCCTCCTACCTGGCAGCTTTGCGAGTGCTTACTTTGTAAGATGGATTACAAACTTTTTGTTTTCTTAATAAAGGGTGTGAAAGATGTGAAGACTTTTTAGATGGGGGTAGCAGCAGTATATAATTTCTGTTCTTGTTTCTATGTCCAGACTCCAGATCTTTCCCAACTCCCATTCTCTACCCTAATTAGATGTTTCAGGTTTGACAATGTACCTGCCAGATTCCTTTTTTTTCTTTTTCCCTCAAACAGCTTCTACTTTCTGTCTACTCCAGAGAGCTCCTCCTATAACTTCAGCATCTTATTCCCAATTGAAATTTAACTTTCCGAGGCTACTTTGGGAAAAAGTTAGGTCTAATTGTCAGACTTGATGCCTGCATTATAGTCTGAGGGCCTAGATAAGAAAATAAGCAGGAGGCCGTGGAGACATATTCCATCTTATCATCCATAATTTTAATGTCATATTAACTGGTTGGGTACCAACTGTTTTCCAAACAGAAAGTTGAATAACACAAAAGGATTTATAACAGTCCTGCCTGGAGTCATTGACGTTAAAGGTCTTTTGCTAATATGGGTATGGCATGTTAGGTAACCAACATCATGGTTCTTGGCACAGATAACATAATTCCTTCATAAGGCTTTGTACCGTAGGAAGTAGACTGGCAGTAACGATTCCCATGAAATAAAAGAGATAATTGAGACTTCAAGCAGTTAAGTGCCTGAGGTCATGCATATAATAAGTGATGAGACTGACCTTTAAATTCTGATCTTCAGACTTGCTGCCAGGTCCAGTATGTCTTTTATTACCTCTGTGCATTTCTGTGTGTTTGTTACTTATGCAACTATTCTACTCTTTCCATAAACTGCTCTCATTAGATTAAAAAAATTAACACTTTATTGGTAGTGGATATTAGGAGATAATAGCAAAAATCAGAGGGACTTCTAATATACTCCTCTTCTGCCTGAAAAAAAAGTTTTCAGCAGGAAAGAAGGGAGGGGACAGCTTACATCAGTTTCCTTATGGTCCTGCAGCTTCAGGGGTTATGGCCTGGACATTGCTGATGACCCTCATACTCGAGTGTTTTCTCTAGGGCTCCTAGGTGACAAGGCCCAGCAAATGGGTAGAGGTCATTCTTATGTGCCACTTCACTCACTCCAACTCTATCAACACAAGTAACAACAAACCATAAACACTCATGTCCCTAATTCATTTCCTTTGGAGATTGGAGGTTTTGTTATATACACCATAGAAGTCTTTAGGGGACCCACCTCAATGGGTTTTTTTATCTTGACTTAAATCCAAGTCTTCTTGTTTCCTTCTCCATCAACAACCACCCCCCAGCTCCGGCTTTCTGTCAAGAGGTGATGGACAATAGATGGTAGCAACAGTTTCTATGGTAACAGCATCTGAGTCATCTCCTTGGAAACCTGCATAAAGACCTTCCATCTTCAGACCAGCTCAGTGCAACTTGGAAGGTCTTTGTTCCTTTGAATGTATCAGCATGGGGGAGCAAGCTCTCCCGGGCCTTGGCCACTGCAGTTTCCTCTGGCTCCTGATGCCCATGGCACTTTGGGTATAGAGTTGGATTCAGGCAAAGGTGGGGGTTGGTGGGACCTGGAGTGCTTTTCTCAGCCTAACCCATGGCCAGAATGCATTGTCTATGGTCCAGCACCAGATACCCAGCAGATTTAGCCAATAGGCCTCTTGCTTTTTAAAAGGCCAGATGACTCAACCAAGGCTCCCACAGTGACCAGCAATGGATCAGAATAAAACAGTACTACATATGAACAGAGATGAGCTGGATATTTTGACGTGGTCATGAACAGAATACTGAAATAGGGCACCGTGGGATAGCTTGTAAGAGTCCCTTTCCTTGTGGTGTCCTTCAAATGCAGCAGTTACGTTACTTAAATGAAAGCAGAATGGTTTCCAGCAGCTAAGAGCATTAATTCTCTTGTCATCAACCACGCCAAGTAACAATCACAAACGTTGCCGTTGTGCTTCATATTTTATAGATCATTTTCACATTCAGGACCTCAGTTAATCGTTTATTCAGTTCAACACGTTAATTTGAAACCTACTATGCGCACATATTGTGTTGGAGTTTGGGGCATAGTAGTGAGAAAAAAATAGACATGGTCTGTGCCCTAATGAGGTTGACAGAAAAGAGAATCACGGGATAATTAGATAATTACACAAGAGCATGAACATTCAACTAAGATCTGCTAAAGGAGAGGGTCCATGGTCTGATTAGTGTGCATGATAAGGGGATTTGACCCATTGCAGACACTTCCCTGAAAGTATTGGTTGTACTGACGCCTGATCAACAGGCACTTTTTTTTTTTTAACATCTTTATTGGAGTATAATGGCTTTACAATGGTGTGTTAGTTTCTGCTTTATAGCAAAGTGAATCAGTTATATGTATACATATGTTCCCATATCTCTTCTCTCTTGCGTCTCCCTCCCTCCCACCCTCCCTATCCCACCCCTCTAGGTGGTCATATATGTGCATGCCACTCTCTCGCTTTGTCACAGCTCACCCTTCCCCCTCCCCATATCCTCAAGTGCATTCTCTAGTAGGTCTGTGTCTTTATTCCTGTCTTATCCCTAGGTTCTTCATGACATTTTTTTTCTTAGATTCCATATATATGTGTTAGCATACAGTATTTGTCTTTCTCTTTCTGATTTACTTCACTCTGTATGACAGGCTCTAGGTCCATCCACCTCATTACAAATAGCTCAATTTCATTTCTTTTTATGGCTGAGTAATATTCCATTGTATATATGTGCCACATCTTCTTTATCCATTAATCTGTCGATGGACATTTGGGTTGTTTCCGTCTCTGGGGTATTGTAAATAGAGCTGCAATGAACATTTTGGTACATTACTCTTTTTGAATTATGGTTTTCTCAGGGTATATGCCCAAGAGTGGGATTGCTGGGTCATATGGTAGTTCTATTTCTAGTTTTTTAAGGAACCTCCATACTGTTCTCCATGGTGGCTGTACCAATTCACCTTCCCACCAGCAGTGCAAGAGTGTTCCTTTTCTCCACACCCTCTCCAGCATTTATTGTTTCTAGATTTTTTGATGATGGCCATTCTGACTGGTGTGAGATGATATCTCATTGTAGTTTTGATTTGCATTTCTCTAATGGTTAATGATGTTGAGCATTCTTTCATGTGTTTGTTGGCAGTCTGTATATCTTCTTTGGAGAAATGTCTGTTTAGGTCTTCTGCCCATTTTTGGATTGGGTTGTTTGTTTTTAAGCTGCATGAGCTGCTTATAAATTTTGGAGATTAATCCTTTGTCAGTTGCTTCATTTGCAAATATATTCTCCCATTCTGAGGGTTGTCTTTTGGTCTTGTTTATGGTTTCCTTTGCTGTGCAAAAGCTTTGAAGTTTCATTAGGTCCCATTTGTTTATTTTTGTTTTTATTTCAATTTCCCTAGGAGGTGGATCAAAAAGGATCTTGCTGTGATTTATGTCATAGAGTGTTCTGCCTATGTTTTCCTCTAAGAGTTTGATCGTTTCTGGCCTTACATTTAGGTCTTTAATCCATTTTGAGCTTATTTTTGTGTATGGTGTTAGGGAGTGATCTAATCTCATACTTTTACATGTACCTGTCCAGTTTTCCCAGCACCACTTATTGAAGAGGCTGTCCTTTCTCCACTGTACATTCCTGCCTCCTTTATCAAAGATAAGGTGACCATATGTGCGTGGGTTTATCTCTGGGCTTTCTATCCTGTTCCATCGATCTATCTTTCTGTTTTTGTGCCAGTACCACACTGTCTTGATTACTGTAGCTTTGTAGTATAGTCTGAAGTCAGGGAGCCTGATTCCTCCAGCTCCATTTTTCGTTCTCAAGATTGCTTTGGCTATTCAGGGTCTTTTGTGTTTCCATACAAATTGTGAAATTTTTTGTTGTAGCTCTGTGAACAATGCCAGTGGTAGTTGGATAGGGATTGCATTGAATCTGTAGACTGCTTTGGGTAGTAGAGTCATTTTCACAATGTTGATTCTTCCAATCCAAGAACATGGTATATCTCTCCATCTGTTTGTATCATCTTTAATTTCTTTCATCAGTGTCTTATAATTTTCTGCATACAGGTCTTTTGTCTCCTTAGGTAGATTTATTCCTAGATATTTTATTCTTTTTGTTTCAATGGTAAATGGGAGTGTTTTCTTGATTTCACTTTCAGATTTTTCATCATTAGTGTATAGGAATGTCAGCAATTTCTGTGCATTAATTTTGTAAACAGGGGCTTTTGCATAGAGAAAGTGAAGACTTGAAGGGCAACTTTACTTACTACCTTGTCCTTATGAGTTAGCTTTTCTTCTGTCCTTGACTTGTTCCTCCAGATGGAACATGATTCTGTATTCAGGGACCATGTTTTCTCATGTCTTGGTATCCCCTGTAGCTGTGCTAATTCAATTCAATAGCCATTGGACACGCGTGAGAATTTAAGCTTAAAGTAGAGTTCAGTTCCTCAGTTGCACTAGCCACATTTCAAGTGCTTAGTAGTCTAGTGTGTAAGCACAGATAAAGAACATTTCCATTATTCTAGAAAGTTCTGATGGACTATTCTATAGCACCCGGTACATATGACACTTAATTGGCCCAAATAAATATGTACTGATAGAGTCCTCAGATTAGCAAAGCCTGTTTCTCATGGGTGAAGCTGAGGGCAGTTACTGATTTGGGAAAAACTGATACTTTGCCCTGTCACCGTTACGAACTATCAGAGAAAAATTAAAGAACACACAACAGCACACAAGGCACTTTGCATTCTTAGAAAACCAAAATTAACAATTACCCTATCAAGTTCTGGTCAATAAGATAAGTGAAAGTTTAGGCATTTCCCATAATCTTGGATTCCCCTGCTTCTCCCTCGACTCTTGAGATGCTGAGATCTGAGGAAATGTTACCACCTTTGTGGATATAATACTGTGAGAAAGTTGCAGTTTTCCCCCCAGAACAGACTCATCGTGTGGGCTTTTTTCTTTTGATTATGTGTTGATTTTCATTTACCAAGCCACTTAAAAAAAAAAAATGTTTTTTGCTGACACAAGTAGTTTGGTTGAAGGTTTATCTTTTTAAGTTCATGAATCCAGAAAATAAGAAGCAGACATATGCTGTACCCAGGAAATGATCATTCCTGTCTTGGGGAGTTAATGTCGGCTCCTGTAGAGGCTCCTTAGTGGTTGAGGTGGAAAGGGGAGATAGGATTCCTAGATTCTGGAGCCGTGTGATTTTGGCCAACTTGGCTAAACCAAGTTAAGAACCATTTATTTTTCTAATAGGGGTTTTTGATGAGATGTTTTGTATCATCGACTCTAATGTTGTTTTACTCTCATTTTTTTTTTTAAGTCAGGACCTCATAGGGCTAGGATTTCTGGAGCCCCAGCACAGATCAGGAGGGTGCCACTGGTTGGGAATTACATGTGTCATCATGTGTAGGAATGGGTGAACATGAAAGTTACCATCACCCCATGTGGCTGACACCTCCCCCTCCCTCACTCCCAACCCCTGCACGCACCATTGCTGACCCTAACAAAGTGTTTCTAATTTTCACTTGAAAATAATCTGAACATGTTTAGGTTGATGGGCCGTCTTCTCATTAAGATTTCATAAAGCTTCCCGGGAGTGTAGAGAAACCTCCCCAGGTCTGCTTGCTTCGAGCCTTTTGTTTGGACCCTGAAGAGGAAGTATGCAGCTTGTTCATGAGAGTCACAGATGAAAATTAAAGTTGAGGGCACTTGGAACCCTAGCAAAGGCCGAAGATTTTGAGGTGAGCTCTAGGGAAGTGAGCATGTAGGAGCAGGCAATAGTGTACAGAGCTGAGAATGCCAGAGGGGAGAGCAGTGGGGCTGGTAGACAAAGAGGACCGTGAGAAACTTGGACTTGGGAGGCAGGGTTGGCAAGCTGGCTCCACCACTGCCTTGCTGACTGACTAGTAATAGGCAAACATGGTGGTCATTTTACAGTAAGGAATATGAGGCCTTGAGAATCTACATGGGTGTGTTTTCTGCAGTGGCTGGCGTGTCATGAGAGGCTGGGATTGGTGAGCGGTGACAGAGGAGAAAGGATGTGAGGATAGTATGTTCTAAATTACAAGTTACTTTTGTTGCAGTACTGTATAGTGTAGCGCTGTTTACGGAAGTTACAACTGTAGACCACTATAAACGGGGCACAGGGCTGGGCTTTTTACCAGCCCAATCCGTAGAGTGGGCGATGTCGTCCTCCTTTTGCAGGTAGAGAGACTGAGGTTTAGAAGGCTTGAGTAACTTCCCTGGCCTCACACAGCTGATAGATGCCAGATCTTTCTCCAAGCCCCTATTTTTGCCACTATTCCTGCTTCCTCTCCAGAGAGGCCCTTTGTGATCCATTTCAATTCGGACATTTTATGATGCTGTCAAAATGCTTTTCTTCAAAAGGCCCTTTAGGAAGCTGTTAGAGCTCCAGGAATAGTACAGATTGAATGTGCTCATCAGTTAAACGTATTTACATCTCCCTTGGGGCTGTGGAATCAGGAGGGTTAATTAGCATCTGTCAGGCTGTTCTAACATACTGGGAAGGATTCAAGATGACCTTGAAGAGCGTTTTATTTTGAGGTGGCTCCCAGAGCTTGTATTATAGATTGGTCAATCTTTTCCCCATCTCCGACCGCTTTTATTTACAACGGCTCTTTCTCCGGAAGCTGGGATCTACATCTTTCCTGTGCTTGTCTGTTCCAGCTGGCCCTGGCCAGACTGAAGTTAGCACCCTAGACCCGTCCCCCAAAAGTTCTTTTTTCTCCCTCAGCTCCTTTTACTGTTTCTTGCTGAGAGACCCGGGTAGCTGGCCCAGGAGAGGGAATTCAGGAGTTATTCAGCAAATAACCCAGGAGTTATTTGCTGATGAAGATTATTTTTTACAGGATAGGCAATGAATTGCTCTGAGCTATCTACATTCTCTGATTTCCTCTCTCATGACCTTCCGTTGCTGTGTGCAAGGTGTTGATCAGGACAGGGGTCCCAGCCAAGGTGAGAGCTGTAATCAGTGGCCATAGAGTGAACAAGGTCAGATGGATGGATCCTTTGGAGAATGACCTCTGGTAGCATTGTAAACTCATTGCGTGAATGGAGTCTCATATACAAGAGAAACATTGAAAAACAAACAATGCAAGTGATTGTTTTCTGTGTGAGCAAGCTAACCCAGATTTTAAGGGTAGGAATCTGGTTAATAAGAATTCAATTAATTGGAATAGAGATAAGGAGACAGGGGCCAGATTAGCAGCAGCCATATACTGAGTCCAACCCATGAGACTATGTCTGCCGTTATGGCAGAGTATCTGAATGATTGTTTTGCTCCACCATCATCTGGTGTGTCAGTAAACATTCCTGCAGCTGTTTTCCTTCCTTTGGCTTCTGGACTGAACTGGATCTTCTTATGGATTTAACTCTCCTTCCAAAAGGCTTTATTACATTTGAACTCCTTGTGAGTCCTTGGGACTTTGAGCTGTTGGTCAGAGCCTGTGCTGATGTGGACAATGTTTAATTTACTGTCTCCTTTCTGACCTGCCTCTGTCAATGAATCGTCTTTGAATGCCAGCATTACTCCTCTTACTCTACCATGTTTGCTTCTCAACTTCTTTGCTTTCCTTCCTCCTCTCTTGGAGGCACACATATACTTACACATGTGGCTGTGCACACACAAATGTGTGCTTATTATATATGAACAGGGTCTCTTTTCTCTTAAGAACAGAGTGGTTGATGATGCGAAAGTCACTTCTCATTGAGGCTTAGGATCCCTCATGTGTTTGGTCTGAGTCAGGGATGTTGATTTTTTTTACCCTGTCGACTAGAGCCAGATACCTAGAGCTGCTTGTGAATGTACCCCCTTATTTAGGAATTAACTTCTTTTAGATTATCTCTTAATGAATCCAGGACCTTCACTCATTTAAACACTTCTTAAGCACCTTCCACTTACAGGGTGTGCCCTTCTTGCTCCAGATTATTCCTAGGGGAAACTGATTTTTGTACAAGTTTTTCCCAAGGATTGGTCAGAAAGCTTGTGTGTTAGAGGTGAGAGGGCCACACTGGAGGGGACATAGATGCACAGAAAGGATAAGTGGGGCATCCAAGATAATAAAAACTTAGCTTATTACACAGCCACCCACATTCAGGCCTTGAATCCATGTCAAATGCTGCAGAACCTTCTGGTTGGAGGAGAATAGAAAGGGAGCTCTGGCTGGAACTTGCCAAAAGCCGGGGAGTTAACACATTGGGAGGACAGTGGAAGCCAGTGGGTTTCTCCGTTCACATCTCTATGTGATTTTTCTAAAAAGTGCTGTCAGAGGTCACATAAGTGGTAAGAAATCCAGGTCCAAATCTGGTACCAACATAAGAATTGTCAAAGGCAACATCGTCTGTAGTGATAGTGGGGCGGGGCGGCGGTAGCGGGAGGTGGCCATCTGCTGCCTGTGTAGGTCTTGAGGTTAGGTTGCCATATTATAGTGCCGTGGATCACCTTGATTGTAACCCCTGGTTGCTGAACCTGACTTAGCCATGCATCTCTTCAGATTTTCTTTAGTGGCCATAGACTTTTCTCTTTTTTTATGCAAATTTCAGGGAGGACATTTTTGCCTTTAAGCAACTCCATTAATCAAATGTATCAGACTTATTGCCTTGTTTTGGTTATTTAAAAAATTGGCCATGAACTGTCCCCTGGCTAAATTTCAAGCCTGATTTCTAACCACTCCCCTGTGCTCATTTCCTCCAAATGCACAGGGCTGTTTGCATTTCCTGAGCACTGAGTTGGTACCTGGAGGCCACAGCTCGTGTTCTTGTTGTTCTCTCCCAGCCATATTTTCCCCTCTTACCTTGTCTCCCCGGGCAACCCCTGGTCATCCTTCCATTTTACTATACAGTGTTTACAACATTGAATCAGAATTATTAGACGTCTGTCTTTTACTCACTTGTTTGTCAGCCCCGTGGGATTAGGAACCACATCCTAATAATTTTTGTGTGACCTGCTTATAGAACAGTCAGTCCTTATCCCTGTATCTTCCAACAGGACAGTGAATGGGATATGGGGGCTGTGATGGTGGTGGGGTTGGGCAGGAGAGAATTGATTAAAAAAAAAACAACCCAGCTGGGTAGGAGGCACAGGTGCAGCTCCCACCATGCATCTTATCTGTAATCTTTTCCTCTCACTTGAATCTACTTCTACTTCCCTGGGTTCTCCTCTCCTACCTTGGTTTGTTTTCAGGTTGACACATAAGTGGTCTCTTGTAGTTGCATGTTATCTTATATCCATGGCTCAACTTTTAGCTGTAGGTGTTTTCGTCTCCCCATTGGTCAAGCCTTTAAGATCTACGGTGGAAATCTTCTGACAACAGTGCCTGTCTCACCTATTGCAGGATTGGTTGATATTCTGGCAGGTACTGGCTGTCATTTTCTGTCCTTGGTATTTCTTTAGGCTACTTCTATATGTGGGTTTTCAGGGAGAGGAAGAGCCCCCACAAACAAGTCTACCACTAGGGTAAATAAATGCGTCTTTGTAGGATTTTTTTTTTTTTTGCATTTACATTTTTTTTAACATCTTTATTGGGGTATAATTGCTTTACGATGGTGTGTTAGTTTCTGCTTTATAACAAAGTGAATCAGTTACACATATACATATGTTCCCATATCTCTTCCCTCTTGTGTCTCCCTCCCTCCCACCCTCCCTATCCCACCCCTCCAGGCGGTCACAAAGCACCGAGCTGATATCCCTGTGCCACGCGGCTGCTTCCCACTAGCTATCTACCTTACGTTTGTTAGTGTGTATATGTCCATGACTCTCTCTCGCCCTGTCACAGCTCACCCTTCCCCCTCCCCATATCCTCAAGTCCGTTCTCCAGTAGGTCTGTGTCTTTATTCCTGTCTTACCTCTAGGTTCTTCATGACATTTTTTTTTCTTCTTAAATTCCATATATATGTGTTAGCTTACGGTATTTGTCTTTTTCTTTCTGACTTACTTCACTCTGTATGACAGACTCTAGGTCTATCCACCTCATTACAATCATCGTTAAATACTAAGGTTTAAATGCTTATATAAGCCTAGGGTATTTGACATAAGGTCAATAACAAAGGAATAGCCCTGGGGTTGGCAGGGTGTGCAGTGGGTATTCACAGTGGCATGTATAGGCTGATGTTTGGTTGATTCCATTAGTACCCTTTCTCTCAGCTTGTAAACTTTGTGGTTTCCATACTCGCTATTGCTCAGGCATCATCATCTTTCCTACTGTTGCTCAGGGACAACCTGTAACCTCTGATACAGTTTGTTTGGTTGTGATTCTCATCTGGGACAGAGTTCACATGTTTGTATACAAGTGGTCTCTCTGGGACCGTACCCCTGTGCGCTCTCCATCTTTTCTGAGTTACATTGCTTTTGGGTGACTGACTTGGGCAACATTTTCAGTCTTTTAAAAGACAGTCCCATGTCCAGAAAGGCATTCCTCAGATGTTTCTGGAGTTGTGAATCAGGCTGTTAATTGTAAACTCTTGAAAGAATGTGCTGGTTTCTCACCATAAGCACAGTGGGCCATTTCTAACAATACCGATATAGTCTCTTATGTTTGCACAGTCAGAGGATGGTACTATTGTCTGATTTTCTTCTCCATGAATTTTTTATTTTTGTGATTGCTTTTGAAAATGTTCTGTTCAAATTTTGTATAATAGTTTGACTTTGCCATTCTTTGTTTCCAATTTCATATAGTTCCATTGTTCAATATTTACATGATTGTGGCTTGGTTCTTACATTTTATTGTGGAATAAGATTGCATATGAGTTTTTTCTTAGTTGAACTGCCAAGAAGTCATTGAAATTTACTCTCAATTATGTTAAGTTCACAGCATATAAACATAAAATCAAAAACCATTTAAAGGTTTTAAATGTTTTTTAAAAGCATTAAAACATTAACATGTGTATGTTATAGGGTTGCAAGTCTTAATTTAAGAAAAGTTAAACTTCTCAAATCTGGCTTGTGCAAAGTAGAGTGGATTACGTTTCAGAAAGAAATTTAGCACTTGTATTTCCTAGTTGCATTTATTCCCCGTTTATTTGTAATTTTAAAAATCTGCACTTTGTGCTTGTGTTTTTCTCCAAAGAAACTAAGGCACCCTTAAAAAACCACTTTAACTAACAGCATGCATATTCTGGTTGCATTGTTTGGGTTTTGTTGTCTTTGAGAGTCCCCTTGTAGTTTCTCCCCCTTGCAGAATGTAGTGATGTTGTTTCTATGGAAACAGTGATGTCATGGATATGAATGGGGCTTAGTGACCACCAGGAGTGCCATATATCAAGGCCAGTGATAGAGCCCAGCTTTACCTATGAAGTTGCTAATGGGGCTCTGTTGTCAGCAACTTGAAATATATATGGGAGGAAAGTGGATTTGTGTAGCAATTCTGGACAGCCCATATGGAGTGTGTGTTTGTGAAGCCATGTGTATGTGATTGTGAAATAAATCCTGCTTCACGGTTTGACTTTAGATCAGCTGGATTCCCAGGTCCATGAGGTGGGAACTTGTAACATATGAAATCAAGTTCCCAGCATCTATGGAAGAAATGAAGGAGAACTATGTCTCCAGGGTTTGGTATCCAGATACATAAGGCTTGCAGTGTCAGCATTAATACAAATCGGAGCTTTGTAATAATGCGTGTAATAAATAGGCATTGATAGACAGTAGGCATATAGTTTCGTTGAACTTGAATGCATTTAAATATTCTCTAAATGTAAATGACTTGATGAATAATACAAATTATGACTAATGGATCAGAGCCAGAGTCTGATTAAGCAGCATACTGTAACTTATATTTCTGAAGAGTGTAGCCCTGTTCAGAGAGGTGGTCTGGAAAGGCTAAGCTCTTGATTCAGTGATTGCGCCCACTTTTGTTTTTGCCTTTCCTCTTTTAGAACTGCATCCAGATCTTGCGGCTCACTCTTTTGACCATTATCAGGATATATGATACTTGATGTTTTTTTAATGGTCCAAATCATTTGGAACCAAGTTTAATGATTGCCCTATCTTGATAACTCAACTTTGGCTATTCCAGTTAAAAATGAAGTATCATTACAAAGTAATGAGACAGATAATGATGTAGTTTATATATTGGTTCTAAAACTTCTTAAAGGGTGATTTCCTTAAACTTTCAAGCAGTTATTTCATTAGAATTTATTATGTTCCCAAGGTGACTTCTTTGAGGGTGAACTTTTTTTTGGGTCTATAAGTTCAAGTATACATGACAGAAATAAATCTCTCTGATAAATACTGCCTTAATCCATTTGGGCTGCTATAACAGGTACCATGGACTTGGTGGCTTACAGATAACAGAAACTTATTTCTCACAGTTCTGGAGGCTGGAAGTTCAAGATCAAGGCACTGAAATGGTCGGGGTCTGGTGAGGGCCCTCGTCCAGGTTGCAGACAGCCATTTTCTCATTGTATCTTCACATGGCGGAGAAGGTGAGAGAGCTCTGTGGGGTCTTCTTTTAAGGGCACTAATCTCATTCATGAGGACTCTACTCTTATGACCTAATTGCCTCCCAAAGGCCTCACCTCCTAGTAGCATCACATTGGGGATTAGAATTTCAACATAGGAATTTTGGGAGGACACAAACATTCAGCCTATAACACATCATAAATCTCATTTCGTATCAGACAATGAGATTTTCCATATAAGTAAAATTTAATCTTCTCCCTCTAAGCATTAGTCCTTTCAGAATTAATAATCATTTAATTGAAATATTTCATGATCTGTCATGCCCTCTTTCTTAAAGGAACTTTACAAAATGAAACTTAACTTTTTTTTCCCCATGGCTCAAAGTCATTATTTTGAATTCTACTAGTAATATTGAACCCAAATAACGAAGTACTGTCCTCAGAGGTCGTGGAGGGAGCATAGTGCTAATTGATTTCCACTTTATAAATGACACAAGTTGCTCCTGCTTTTGTTTGTGCGTTTTTAGTTTTCCTCTACTTTCCATCTTTTTTTTTCTGTTTTATCCCTTGATTTTAGGCTACTGGTGTTTGCTTTTTGAAGTTGTCAGTGTGCCTGACTCTGCTAGGCTGAATAATGGCCCCTAAAAGATGTTTGTGTCCTGGTGCTACTTTACGTGGCAAAAGAGACTGTGCAGGTGTGATTAATCTCCCACGTGGAGATCCTTTACTTACCCTGGTTTTTCCATATGGGCCCAGTAAAATCACAAGGGTCTTTCTGTGGGCAAGGCAGGAGATCAAAGAGATTTGACGATGCTAATAAGCTGCTGGCTGTGACGATAACAAAGGGGCCATGAGCCAAGGAATGCAGATAACCTCTAAAAGCTGGAAAAGTCGAGGAAATGGATTCTCCAGAAGGAATACATCCCCGTGGACTCATTTTAGGCTTCTGACTTCCAGAACAATAAGATGTTAAATTTGTGACATTTTTAAGCCACTAAGTTCATGGTAATTTGTTACAGCAGCCATAGGAAACTAATACACTGACCCTGGCTGTTGCCCTCCTAATTTGAGGCATTCTATCAGATGACTGAATTTATTATACATATACTTTCTGTCCAGCAAACATTTGTTATCAATTTTGTATCAGGTGTTCAGAATGAAATAAGACACAGTGTGTCCCACATTCTCAGTTTTGCTGTGCACCTAGTCCAGTTGGGAGATTGAGCTGGGAAAAGACAGATAAAAGTATCTTTGCAATCTAATCTATTAGGTGCTGAAACTGAATAAAGAATGAATACAGAATAAAGAATGGTAGGAATTCAGAAGAAGAGGCAACTGTCTTATTTTGGGGGATCCAGAATGTTCAGGTCTTACAGAATGAATGTGTATGTGCTTGGTGGGGAGAGGAAGTGTGAAAGGGGAGTCATGCCCGACTGAAAAAGTGGTAGATGGGCAAAGCCCATTGCAGGTAATGCAAAATTCATAAATCACCTTCAGTTGATTTTCTTTTGAGGGAAGTAGATGAAGACCCTGCAGACACTCACACCTGTTTTGGTTTTCCAAGGCCCTCTTTGCCTTTTGGCCTGCATGTTGGCTGGATATTTAGTCCTTCAAGCTGCGAAATTTTACCCATGGGTAAGAGAAGCATCAATTACCTATAAATATAAACCAAATTAACACCTAACTTGTGGCCAGTGTACTCTCTGGAATATTCCTGAAGCCCTCATTCTTTCACTGACTATAGCAAAGAGCAGCTTTTGATCCTAAGATCAGGGTTCTCATAGGTATCCTCATTAAATCTTTTAACAGTTAATAGTGTCATAAAATATAACCAGTTTCACTTTTGGTTCAAATTCCATGTTTTTTGAGGGGGTAACTTCATCATGGTAATAATTCAGTGATATTCTAATGGGAAGATTTTGTTAATTCATGAGGGATTGAAGAACACAATCATATTTAGATTAGCTTGTATTTTAATGAAGGGAAAATAGGGCATCTGGTTCACCAAGACTCTATAGCTACTTTAATTGCAAATTGTGTAGAATGATTTAGCATCCCTTTGTTCCTGCTTAACAGTTATCATCACATCCAAACTATCTACTGAGTACAAGTGCAAAGCATTGTTTAAAGTGCTGTGGGAGGTGTAAAGCTACTAGTAATCTTAATAGTAGCATAAAAAACATTTAATCATTTAACCCATTTATTGAGCCATTTAAATGAGCCTAAGCACTCTTCTAATCTCTTTAGATCTATTATCTTGTTTGATCTTCAGAAGAATTGCTTACTTGCTGCGCTACTCTATTTTTTTCACCTCTCTCTCTCTCTCTCTCTCTCTCTCTCTCTCTCTCTCTCTCTCTCTCTCTCGTGGTAGACTGATTCCAGCCTCATCTTTCTGCAAGAATAATTCTTGTTAAAGAAATCAGTGATCACTCTCTCCAAACCCATTGGATGTTTTCCAGTCATCTTCCTCGGCTTCTCAGGAACATTTGCCACCATTGATCATCACCACTTCCTTTAAGGTTTTTGGCTTTGTCAGTACATCATACCTTCCTGATTTTCCCCCCTCTGGCCATCCTTTCTATTAGATTGAATCGTATAGAAATTGCTGGTAGTCAGCTCTTTGGTCCAAGAAATGGTACTTTTCTGTGGTTTCATAGAGAAGTTGGTCCTATTATAGTCTATAAGGTTTGGAGTTCTCTTATTTTCTCTCTTTACACTGCCATTGGGTAATCTCACGTACGTTTACAACTATACACAGACAATCCAGAATTTGTATGTTTGATTGAGACCTCTTCTCTGACTCCAAATTTTTATTTTTACCACTGATTACTTGACGTCTCTTCGGTATCATCATGGATACTTTGGTATTCTCATGTCCAGAATCAAACTCTTGCTCTTCTTCTGTGAATCTGGTTCTGTTCCAGTTATCCTGGTCCAGTGACTGGCACCACCATGTATACAGTTGCACAAACATTAGTAACCTGTCCCTTGCTCTTTCTGCAGTCCCTGTTACATTTACTTCTGTACTAGGTCTTGAATCCAACAGCTTCTCTTCATCCCCACTACCCTCCTAGTGGTCCTAGTTCAAGTGGACTGTTGCAGTAACATCTGAATGGTCTCCCTACATCTTTGCCAGCCTTGCCCCACCCTTTTGGTCTATTCTTCATACTATGACCAGAGTGAGCTTTTTTTTTTTTTTTTGCGGTACGCGGGCCTCTCACTGCTGTGGCCTCTCCCGTTGCGGAGCACAGGCTCCGGACGCGCAGGCTCAGCGGCCATGGCTCATGGGCCCAGCCGCTCCGCGGCATGTGGGATCTTCCCAGACCGGGGCACGAACCCGTGTTCCCTGCATCGGCAGGCGGACTCTAAACCACTGCGCCACCAGGGAAGCCCCAGAGTGAGCTTTTGAAATCAGAATCTTCAGCCATGTCCCTCCTCATCCTCCCAACTTAAATATATTCTTTGCTTCCTTTTCCTCTTAGGCTAAAGGCCACACTTCTTAACATGGCCTTACTGGTGCAAGGTGGCCCCCTGCCTCTTTCTTTAGCCCCTTCTCCCTTCACTGCTCCCTTCCTGTCTTTTCTGGGGTCACACTGCTCTTCTTTCCATTTCTGTGGCCTCTGTACTCCCTCCAGCCCATGGCCTTTGCCTAGGTGGTGACCTTTGCCTGGAGTATTTTTCCTCCCTTCTTTGCTTTCTTAGCTTCTATTTATGTTCTAAATTTTTACGTGTCAGCTCCCTGAAGAGGCCTTCCTTTTCTTTCCTGACAAGGTCACATCTCCCTAAAATAAGCTCATTTTCTTTATGAAAATCCGCAGTTACAATTTTATGTGGATTTGTGTGATTCTTGGATGTGTACATCCTCATAACCACTCCAAATTAGGCTGATCCCATTTTACAGATGAGAGAACTGGGGCAGGTGATTTGCCTGAGATAATTCAGCTAGAAGGTTGACTGAGCTGGGAGTTGAACCCAAATCTGTGTGATTCTGTATTTATTAACGCTAGGATCAGTTTTGAGGAACAGAAAAACCTGAAGTAACAGAAGTTTATACACAAGGTAGAAGTCTTTCTTGGTCATGTAATACTGTCCCAAGGTGGTTTGGTAGCCTGTGGTGTCAGAGACCTTGGCTACTTACGTGTGTTGCTTCACTTGAACTTAACTTGACCTTGTGGTCCAGCATGACCTTGTCTGAGGCCAGGGAGAAGCACAGAGGGCACATGCAACTACCTCTTCAGGAAGGTTTCCCTAAGCTGCCATGGGGCACTTTTGTTTATGTCCCATTGGCTCGAGCTTAGTCTTATGGCCACATGATCTGCAAGGGAGGCTGGGAAATGAAGTCACTATTCCAGGTGGCTATGTGCCAGCTAAATATTGGGGTTTCTGTTACCCTAGGAGGAGAAGCAGTGTGTATCAGGAGATTACAGGCAGTCTCTGGGTAAGACTGTAAAACCCAAGCTCTTGACCACTGAGCTTGCAAGTTCCTGGTCTCAAGGATTTCTGTTTTACTAGGGAAACAAACGATAAGTTAACAGTAAAAGAGAAATACCAGTGAAGTAATATCAGTAATAGGATGTTACCAAGCATGTGGTATGTGTTCAGAAATACCAGATAATTTTTGGTGGTATCCAGGAAGGCTTCAGGTGTTAAGTGGGCACGGCAGTCTATCACCATGAATCACTTTGTAAGAAAATTCTCCCTTTCTAGTTCCCTTTCATTCTTTCTGATGATATCAACACCTGATATTTATCTCTACCATTCTAATACTGGTTATAAGAGGATTGCTTTTTAATCTCATTGGTGTCAGTGAAGCTTTTGTTTGTCTTCTGGTTCTTGGTATTTTCCTCCCTACCGAGTCTTTAAACATGGTCACTTTTGTTGTTGCTGTCGTCGAAGGCTTTGACCAAAGGGCTGTCTGTTCATCTTCTGAATAGTGCTGTGTGGCATTCTTCTTCTGTTGAATGCTGGGTTTCTAACTAAAGAAGAACCTGTTAATTATGAAACCATTTCACCAGAGTGCTCATAATTCTGCTCTTTTGTCCTTTTCTTCCTAGAGGATACATATTTCAATGGTGAGCCATGGAGTGATAGGCCACAGTGTAACGACTGCACTTCTGTAGTTGTGGAAAAACCAGGAGTAGTAGTAATAGTAGTAGTAGTAGTAGTAGTGGTAGAAGACAAACTAGCAGATGGATCAAAGCGCTGTATCTGCCCTACTGAGGTAATACTACTTCCAAACTAATGTTTGAAGAGAGAAAAATCTGCTTCTGTTAGTTTTAGCACTGCTGCAGTTGGTGTAGAGAATCATACAGAATTTTCCCAGAGGGCCCCACCTGTGTTAGGGAATGGTCATAACACCTGGTGTATTGGCTACATGTATTCATCTCCTCTCCCTCCCAAATCTCACTGAAATACCCATTAGGACAAAGAGAATAGAAGAGGAAATAGGAAAAGACTTCAGTGACTTTTTAAAGGACAGAATGTGTGGTGTGTTGACGGCTTTAGTTGAACGGAGGCAGCGTCAGATGACAGGTAAGTTGATTGATGTGGGAAAGCTCTGGAGAGGCTGAAGACATGGAGGGTACCAGTTGTTGCACAAGGCAGAGATAAAGTGCCAAGATAAAAAAGATTTTAAGTAGAAGTCTTCGTACTGAGCTGGCAGGACCCTAGAGCTCCCTCCCCTGTTTCTGGAATATTGATTGTAAGAAGACTTATCTCTGGAGAAACTGAATGGCCCCAGAGAAATGATCCCTAGGCCTTGACATTTGAAAATTTCTGCAACTAGGCGGCCAGTTTACATCCTGATCACTCTCTAGGGAAGCTCACTTGTCAGTGAGGCCTTCCAGACAACTAGCCCCACCCGCTACACAGAGCATTTCCAGTCAACTTTTGATTTTTTTCTCCTCAAATAGGGGTGGGCAGACCAAAATCATGAAATATTTGGGGAAACCACCCTACACAATAGAGAGACAAAAATAAAATGGAAGGAAGAAGCTGAAGAAAACAGAGATAGCAGAGATCAGAAGAAAACCTAAAAAAACAAAAAACAAACCTGGAATTAAGACACTATGTCCTAAAATAAGAACAAAATGCTATGAAAAAGAAATAGAGAAATCTCCAAAATTAAAAATATGATATTCAAACTAAAAGAGAAATCAATGGGGGGCTTCCCTGGTGGCGCAGTGGTTGAGAATCCGCCTGCCAGTGCAGGGGACACCGGTTTGAGCCCTGGTCCGGGAAGATCCCACATGCCGTGGAGCAGCTAAGCCCGTGCGCCACAACTGCTGAGCCTGTGCTCTAGAGCCCGCGAGCCACAACTACTGAGCCCACGTGCCACAACTGCTGAAGCCCGTGCGCTTGGAGCCCGTGCTTTGCAACAAGAGAAACCACCACAGTTAGAAGCCCATACAACGCAACGAAGAGCAGCCCTCTCTCGCCGCAACTAGAGAAAGCCCGTGTGCAGCAACGAAGACCCAATGCAGCCAAAAATAAATTTATTTAAAAAAAAAATCAATGGAAGTGTTGAAAGGTTAAGAAAGAGAGACAGAAAATCAGCTAAAAATTAGAATAAAAATACAAGGTGGGAGAGAAAAAATTAGTAAATCAGAGAATCAGTCTGGGAAGTCTAACATCTGATAAATACGGGTTTTAAAACAGAACAGAAAAAAACAAGTAGGAAGTTGTCAAAGAAGCAATACAAGAAAAATTTCCAAGTTGATTTAAGTTTTTCAGATTGAAAGGACCCACTGAATAATCAGCACAGTGAAAATGAAAAGGACTCACTGAGTGTTCAAGGCACATCCAGGCAAACTAAGGCACCTCAAGGATCAGTTCCTTCTCCAGAGGTAGCTGTGCTGTAACTCTTCTCTATGGCTGCCCCTTTCCATTTTAGAAGGGGCCATAGCGTATCACTTGAGGAAGACTCATGTTCTGTCTTTTAAGATCATTGAGTTTGGGAACCTTGCAGTCAGTTTCTTATGGCAAAATAGACCTGACAGTTCCTTGGTTATCTTAATTATTCATTATCAAATAAAATGTCCCTGTTTTTAAAGTTGGATTTATTTTTATTCTTTGTAGTGACTGGAGGAGGAGTTAAGGGATACAGAAATATGAAATGAGGAAGCTTTTTTCTACCTTTTTGAGAAATAATTTGAAACATTTTTAAAAAGATAATAGCTGATATTTTGGAAACTAGAATGAATATAAACTCATTCAAGTTTAAAAAATCAGTGTTCATTTTTGAGCAGTGATCTGAATCTAATTGGTTGCAACCAAGTATCATCCTGATTAAAAAAGGGTTGGGAAGAAATAAAAGGAACTCAGCTCCTTTTAGACTGGAGAAAAATAGTTCTTTTGGCGAGGAGGGGCACAATTATTCCAAGGAAAGAAATTGTTTAAATGACATATTATTATGTAACTTAGTCATAGAAGATACTTTGATTTGGGCTCAGAATGTGATGATTGCTACAAAACGAAGACGATTTGAGATAGTTTTCTAAGGGCTATAGATACTGTTGTTTGGGTTTTTTTTTTCCAATTTTCTTTTGAAAAAGTAGGAAAGAGAACAATTTTCTGGTCCACTCAGTAGCCTGATTTCCTAAAAGATGTTAAGCTCTTAGGAAAACTCAACAGACTCAAACAGGCTGAGTCCGTTTCCTAAACTGAAGTAACTTTTCAAAGTGTTGGACTAAGTGTCCGAGGGGGTTTAACCTACAATCCTGAGAGTTTATGATGCCATGACTATCCTTTATCATAGCCATTAAAACAACCATGTATTTTAAAAGGAAAAATAAATCGAAGGAGAACAATGGCCATATTTGGAAGACTGTCTTCCTCCAAAATTAAATGGCAACTAGCCAAAAACCTGTCCATTGGTGGTATTCCTCCTGCCTGGGATCCATTTGCCGCTTTGTATGGGTAGTATTATTTCTTGTCACTTTCTCACTTCACCGGGCATTTAGCCTCCTTTACGAGTTCTGTGCTTCCTCACTTGCTTTCTAATATTCTTGACACAGCAGCCAGAGCGATTGTCGGATCAAGTCCTTATATTTGGCTGGAAATCCAATGATAGTTGCTAAAGAGGATATAAAGCGGAACCTATATAGCTCCTGTTTTCCAAGAACTTACATTTTGGTTGAGAAGATGGAAAAGAACCATGTTCTAAGTTAAGAGTATTAGATGGGTTTTATATATAGCATTATTATAAAATCAGTCCCCTGAGTGCTAATTGCCATAGCAGTTTGGAAGAAATTCCTTTAGTTTATGATTGTCAGGGGAGGTTTTTATGAAGTGATATTTGAAATATAACTTATGGGAATGCTTTGGATAGATGAAGGAAACAAGCAAGGAGTTATAAGGTAATAATTGCATGAGTAACAGTGCAGACGTGAGAAAATCCAAGTATCTTTAGGATGTACAGTGAATAAAGTGCGGTGCAGTTAAACTGTTGCAACATGGTATTTCATAGAGGTCAGTGATTTTCAAATTTTTCTTTTTTAAAGTCAAGACCCCTTTTGTTAAGCAGAATATTATGTGGAACTCCAACATATTAAACATGAGAACTGTAGCTTCTGGATAAAGCCGGATGCAGGTGGAGAGTGCTCGCCCATTTCTGCCTGTGTGATTTCTCAGCTCCACACTGGGGGGTCTTTGAGGCTCTCTCGCCAGACACAGGGCTCTGAGGAATAAAGTTTAGAAACCACGTGTTTCAGGGAGCAGCTTGGTGGGAGAAAGACAACTGACCACTTGGGGTCAGTTGATAAAAAGTGTTGGCTATCCATTTTGAGCTTCTTGTTTAGCCGGTGAGTTGTTATAGAAAATTTTTGATCAGAACCTTTTAACATAGTGTTACAGGAAGATTAGGACGGCGGCAGGGTGCAGCTTTTGTGCCCCCTCACCCCACAGCATGATCCTTAGAACACCCCTCGGTAGTCACTGAGAGTGTTTACTTTTTCTGACGAAGGAGCAAGATATGTGTGGCTGAAATAACTTCAGGGGAGAAAGGAAGAAAAGATAGAAGGGTCGAGTTGGTGAGTGCTGGCCAAGGTTAAATAGGATAATACGTGTAATAGTGCTCTGAAGTTTATCAAAGACTACTGTGTACAAGACTAAATTCTGTGAGTTAGAGTAGTATCCTAGCAGCAGTAATATTATGATAGAGTGGGAGAGAGGAAGCAGCCTTCGGACATACATAGGAGACACCGGCTCAGCCTTGCTGATTCCAAGGGCATGAACTTAGCTCTCAGGTCGGTAGTAATGACCGCCCGCTCCCTGTTTCCCTCTTGTACTGAGGACTTTCTTGATTCCTCGTGACAGTGCCTTTCCCACTTGCAGCATGTGTGCAGAACAGGAAGGGAATTCTGCAGCACGCGTCCCAGCATGGCTGGCCGGAGCCGGGGATGCCGCCAACCACGTAGATTTTCCATGTCCACTCAAGACTCTGTGCAGGGAGGGAAGCACAGACGTCTGATCCTCTGAGAAGGAGAAACAAACTCAGAGAGGTGGCAGCATGACGAGAGACCTTCGATCGGGATGGTGTGAAGAACGGAACACACTGGATTCCGCCTTCCTTTCAAGCTGACTGTCGCAGGATGATTTCATCAGCTGCTCCCCTGCAGGCCTTGCCTCCACGGGGTGCTCAGGGCATGCATTCATTATTATTCAGCTTGTCTTTTGGTCTGAGACGCAGGTTTGTTAGGCTTTGCTTAGCGTGGATTCAGAGACAGGCAGAGGTGTTCAGAAACCAACAGGGTGGTAGGCTCAGTGCTGCTGTGTGACAGTACACCTGAGACTGGGGTGCGATTCCTGCCTAGGAAACTAGGCTGAAAAATGATTTCTGCCCCTGGGAACGTTGTAATTTGATCTTGAATTCTAGGGCCTAAAGAGGCATATCCAGGCCTGGTCACAGCTCTCTGAGGCAATAGGATATCCCCCCAAGTCTGGAATAATGGCCTCCCGTAGGGGCTGAGTTGCCATGGTTGAGCAGGCTTGGAAACAGCCGTCGGATGACCTTAAGGGTGTCCATTGCCCCAGTGCAGTGATTCAGGCAGCACCTGTACTGGCTGTGTATAGGCTGGAAGGAACTCTGTGGCTGGGAAGACTTCCCTCCTCTCCTTAGGCAATATGAGGTTCTCCTGGACGGGCTGGTACTGTAGGCCACCGCTGGAAGCCCCTGCCCTTGGCCTGGGAGGCAGAGGGTCCGAATTGTCTCGTTTGCACTTCGGTGGGGACAGTGCTTCTTACATTCAGTCTGTACCAACCCTGGAGGAGTGGGGGACTCCTGAGGAGGAGGTAGGGATGCATCCCCCATCCTGATGTTTCATCCAGCCCTAACCATTTTAATTTATTGTTTTAAGTTAACAGGGTCAAATAGATTTTAAACTGTAGTTTTATGAATTTTAGTTCATGTATAGATTTGTGTCACCACCACCACAATTAGGATACAGCACTATTCCATCACCCCTAAGATCTCCTTTGCACTATCCCTTTGTGGTCAGTCATGCCCTCTTCCACCCCTACTCCCTGGCAACTACCCTGATTTGCTCTCTGTCACTATAACTATAGCTTTGCCTTTCTGAGAATGTTATATAACTGGACTCATACAATACGTAATCTTTTGAGACTGGCTTCTTTCATTCAGCATTAATGTCTTTGCAGTACTTTCAAGTTTTGTGCATATCAATAGTTGATTCATTTATATATATTCATTTCTTTTACATTCCAACCAATTTACCTGTAATTTTTTAGAGCAACACTACATCACACATGAAGTACCTGTTTTCCTTATTATTATTATTTTTTTTCGGTACGCGGGCCTCTCACTGCCGTGGCCTCTCCCGTTGCGGAGCACAGGCTCTGGATGCGCAGGCTCAGCGGCCATGGCTCACGGGCCCAGCCGCTCCACGGCATGTGGGATCTTCCCAGACCGGGGCACGAACCCGTGTCCCCTGCATCGGCAGGCGGACTCTCAACCACTGCGCCACCAGGGAAGCCCTGTTTTCCTTATATTTTTCAGTAGTATTTCATTATATAGATGTACCACAGTTTATCTGTTCACCTGTTTGAAGGGTATTTGGTTGTTTCTAATTTGGGCAATTATAAATTGAGCTGCTAAACATTCACATACAGGTGTTTGTGTGAACGGAAGTTTTTCTTTCTCTAGGGTAGGTACCTAGCTGAGGTATTGTTGGGCATATGGTAAGTGTATGTTTATGAGAAGCTTCAGAACAGTTTTCCGGAACGGTTGTGCTATTTTACATTCCCGTCGACAGTGTACGAGGGGTCCAGTTGCTCCACATCCTCACCAGTGCTTGGTGGTGGTAGTATTTTCTAATTTAGCTATTCTAATGGGTACACGGTGGAATCCCACTGTGGTTTTAATTTGCACTTGCCTAATGGCTGTTGAACACCTTTGCGCGGCAGGCCATTATTGCAGACTTGGGGGGATATCCTGTTGTCTGCGGGAGCTGTAATGAGGTCTGGACATGTCTCAGTAGGCCCTGAGACTCACGATGCAGACTTCAGGGGTTCCAATGTGCACAAATCATCTTCCAGCCTAGTTTCCTAGGCAGGAGTCTCGCTGCAGCCCCAATTCTTCCTGTCACACAGCAACACTGAACCAACTACCAGACCTCGTTGGCTTCTTCTCATGCGATGATTTGCCTTCCATATAGCCTCTGATGAAGTTCTGTCCAAGTCCTTTGCCCAATTTGTATTTGGGTGGTTTTTTATTGTTGCGTTTTGAGAGTCCTTTGTATGTTCTGGGTTTATTTTTGGTCAGCTGTGTAATTTGCAAATATCTTCTCCCAGTGTTTAGCTTGTCTTTTTACTCACTTCAAATTGGCTTCCACAGAGAAAAAGTTTTACATTTTGATGAAATTTATCAGTTTTCTTTGACCATGCTTTAGGTGTCATGTCTAAGAATTCTCTATAACCCTGGGTCGTGAAAATTTCCTTCTGTTCTAAAAGTTTTATAGGTTCACATTTAAACTTGTGATTTATTTTGCATTAATGTTTGCCTAAGGTGTGAGGTTTATGTCACAGTTCCTCTGCTGGCCTAGTCTGGTCCTAGCTCACTCCCGGTAGTTCATTGTCTTTTCCTGACAAGTTTGACTTTAGATTTCCATTGCAAGTGATGAGAATCAGCCTCAGATTACGGATTGTTGCTTCATGGGAAAAGAATCCCCATGTCAGAAGTCTGGCGGTTTTGCAGTTCTCAGTATAAGGGGTTTCTTCTCCCTCTTTTTGTCCTCATTTTTGAATAGTCAGAATAGGTCCGTGTTTCAAATCTTACCTGCCTCCCAAGGCCCCCTCATATAGTTTCCATTCTCCATGCAGTGGTCTCATTCCTGGACTGTGGGTGTCTCAGTCGTTGTGCTTGGTACCTGAACATGATGTCATAGGGAGGAGACAGAAAATTCAGAAGAAACTCAGGTGGGGTAAAGCAGGGGTTGGCGAACTATGGCTTATAGATCAAATCCAGCCCACTGCCTATAGCCACTGACTTATATATTGCCTATGGATGCTTTTATGCTACAGTGGCAGAGTTGAATAATTGGAACAGAGACTGTTTGGCCCTCAAAGCATAAAATATTTACGCCCTTGCCCTGTACAGAAAAGTGTTGCCAGCTCATGGAGTTGAGGCTGGTACTGGGGATGAGTTTCGGGGTAGGGCACTTTGCTGGGGTTAAAACTGACTCTTGGGGCTTCCCTGGTGGTGCAGTGGTTGAGTCCGCCTGCCGATGCAGGGGACATGGGTTCGTGCCCTGGTCCGGGAAGATCCCACATGCCACGGAGTGGCTGGGCCCGTGAGCCATGGCCGCTGAGCCTGCGCGTCCGGAGCCTGTGCTCCACAGCGGGAGAGGCCACAACAGTGAGAGGCCTGCGTACCGTAAAAAAAAAAAAACCAACTGAATCTTGTAGAAAACAAGCAAGAACAGTGCTTTAACTACATAAACCATCCTAGCATCTTTTGATCCAGTATCATCATAGGAATTTGGAGGAAGTAAAATCTGGTGCAGCCTTGGAATAACCCAGTGGTGATGGGCTTAAAGGAAAGGTGAGACTGAGTGGAGATTATGTGGTGTATCTGAGTCAGTCCTGATGTGGGAGGGGGAGGCTCAGGGACTTAGGGGTGATGTGATGACCAGCATTTACCTCTTACCCCTCCTGGACTCTTTGTTTCTCTGTATCTGCTACACTTGACTTTACTGGTCCTCAGCCTTAGCTGCACCTTTAAGGTCCATAAGAATCACCTGGTCTGGACTCCAGACCAATTAAGCCAATTTCTGGGGTGGGATGGAGATGCCAGGATTTCTTAAGTTTCCCAGGTGTTCCCAGTGTATAGCCACAGTTGAGAACCTTCATTCCACTTTGCAGTTCTTTAGACCCCGAGGAAATATTGCCACCTACCGACAGTAGGAAGTTATTCTGCTAGGAAACAAGTCAGTAACTCTTCAGATTCCATTCCAGTTTGGGATCTTGTGCTCTTCATAATGTTTTTTTTTTTTATCATTTGTATATTAGAGTTTGATTTTGGGCTATCTTAAGGTAGCTCTCAATAAGTAACACCCTGTCTCAGTTTTGATGTAACCCAGAATATTGGCGTATACACTTGGTAGGAATCATGGACTATTAACACTGAAGAAAACCTTAGAGGTCATTAGCTCAAACAGCTAGCATGTCCAAGTATCTTTTGGACTTATATACTCTGGCCCTAGAACCTTGCTACTCAAAGTGTGGTCCATGGATCAAAAGTGTCAGCATCGGGCTTCCCTGGTGGCGCAGTGGTTGGGAGTCCGCCTGCCGATGCAGGGGACGCGGGTTCGTGCCCCGGTCCGGGAGGATCCTACGTGCCGTGTAGCGGCTGGGCCCGTGAGCCGTGGCCGCTGGGCCTGCGCGTCCGGAGCCTGTGCTCCGCAACGGGAGAGGCCGCAACAGTGAGAGGCCCGCGTACTGCAAAAAAAAAAAAAAAAAAGTGTCAGCATCACCTGGGAACTTGTTAGAAAGGCAGGACTTCCCTCCTCCGCCCCCCACCTCTGAACCCACCCCCACCCCCTGACCCACAGAATCTGTAACTTAACAAGATCCTCAGGTGATTCGTATGGACCTTCAAGCTTGAGAAGCACTGCTTTAGAGAATCATAAGTCGAAGCTGCTGTGAGTACATTTCAATTCATAGTAAGAAACTACTTTTCAAACACAGCTGCCAGAATTCTTTTAGCCTGAAGGACCGCTTGACAGGGACAACACTGTTACTTCTAAGAGCCCTCCCAAGTCTGATTTTATTGTTTTTCTTCTCCTCCTCAAATAGTTTCTTCAGTGTCTGCCAAGAATGACTTTCTTTGTACCTTATACCATGAACGTGCATTGCAGCCATCTGTTGTGCTGTGTGCACTGTGGTCTTCCCATTGTTTCCCCGCTTAAACCTGGAAACTCTTATGACCCTAATGGATGCGTGCAAGCACAGGTTATCCAAGTCTTCTCATCTCTTTCTCGTTGTGCTGCTGGATCTAAACTAAGGGAGAGAGGTTGAACGGATCAAAGACTTGGGAGAGGCTAGGAAAGGGGGTCCCATATGAATGCCTACGTAACCTCTAAATTCCCCTCTAATTCCTATGCCCGGATTCTCCAGTACAATGTAGACTTTTCTGATGTATAACACATCTTCTGTGCTCACCTATGCTGTCATTGTTGAGAGCATTGCTACTTTTTCCAGGCATGGGATTTAGAGATGATTTCCTTATCCTGGTTCTCAGTCCATACAGTGATCTCATCTGGACATTTTCTTTATTCTTACAACCCAGTACTTGATATATGTTCCTGGTCTTTCCTAGGTTTCCCATTTCCAGTCTCTCTCCTTTTGGAATCCTCAGTGCTGGTGCCAAGATTATGTTCAACATCTGCCCCTCTGCTTTTCAGTGTTTTCAAAACCCTAAAGAATGTAACTCCCTCCTCCTTTCTATGCAAAACTCTTAATAATTTATTTTCCAGTTGAGAACCCTTCCCCATCTGTGTGCATCCTTTCTCCCTCCCATTCCCTACCTCTGCTTCTGGGATCAGCCTGGCCTGGCCAAACACCCTCAGTTCCTTTTTATTATACCTTCTCCCCTTCCTTCTTCAAGTGGGCCTGCCCATCACACTCTTCCTACAAGGGCTGTGAGCTTTGTGTTAACTTGAATCACATTTAGAACTGGCGAGGTTCTCAGATACAATCTAACCCAGTACCCTTACCTCGCCAAAGAGAATAGTAATACCCAGAGAGGTTAGGTGCCCAAGGTCACACAGCTAAGAGTGCAAATGCTTGATGTGAAGTAGCAGCACTGTCCAGTGTGGCTCCTTCAGGGGACTTCGTAATGCTTGATGTGAACTGTTTCATTTAGCTACAAGGTAAGTGTGGGGATGTGCATGGTGGATGGTGAGGGATGCAGGGAAGTCACAAAACATGATGGATTGCCTTCTTTTAAAGAGAGGTAAATCAAGCCTTAGAAAGACAGAAGGATTCAGTATTTGTCTCATACCATTTTTGGTCTGAGGCAACCTTAAATTCTTCATTCATGACTCTACTAAATACTGGCAGGTGCTTGCTCCTTCTAGGGGACGGTGTGTGTGTGTATGTGTGTGTGTAGATATGAGTTACACTGTTTAAGCATTGTTGTGTCTTTTTATTTTTCTTCCTCTGGAAGATGATTTTAATGTCCCTTATCTTTCTACTTACATGAGATACCGTGTTAACCATTTAGAGGAGGGTCTGGGTTAGATATTAGAGGAGAAGGATAGAATTGGTCACAGTCGGGGTTTGTTTTGTTTTATTTTTTGCTTTTCACCCACCTATGCCTCTATTTTTACTTAAAGGGAGAAGGTTCTAATGCATGTTTTTAATGGGCTGCAAGAACTAGTGGAGGGAAAAGCAACCTGAAAGCAGTGGGTTGTTATTAGTAGTGGTACTTACCTTCATCAGTCACCCCTTTGGGCCCCTTAATCATTTGGTTTGTTGTTCAGCTCCCCGTGACCTGTCAATATGCTCTCAGTCAGAAAAAGTGATGGCTGTATTCCAGGGCCTGTCTCGTCTCCTCTCTATAGGGAGCAACCACCACTCAGAGGCTCCCTTGAGTACACAGCCCGACATTGCCTGCATTTGAGTCTGCCGCTGCGTCATCCAAGGGCCTGTTTAATTTGCCCTCTACCATCATGCCGATCTCTCCACACTGAAAATGCCTCCTTCCCACAGAACATCTGTGTTTGGATGAACCTCTCTCCCTGCGTCTCAGTGTTCCAAACAGCAACGAACTTGGATATTTCCCGCCCTGAAGGCCTCCTTATGTTCAGAGGGCCCCTTTGCCATGTTTTTCTGACCTCACTGGCATTCTGTGCCCTTCCCAGGTCGTTGATATTGTCCTTGGGTGTGGAACAGGGTGGGAAGCAACAAAGGAAATGAGGGCGGCCAGTGCGATTAGTACCAGAAAGAATTTGGGGTGGGAGGAGATTGTATGCTTTCCACTGAGTGGTCTGAGAATATTCCAGATCCTATGAAGTTAATTTCCAGAAAGTTCTTCCTCCTCTTCTTGCTTCCTGTTATAAGATGGAGTTGCCTGCATACCAGAGAGCTCATTACACATGTACTGAATGAAAGGAGGAATGAATGAATAATTGTATTTGCTGGAGCCAGGATTCTGGGCTTGTGGGGTGCTGGGGCTGTAGGGAACAGATGTTGAGAACAGGACTAAGAGTCAGAAGATGTGGGTTCCAGGCTTGGGTTTTCCGCCAATGAACCTGGGGAACTTTTTTACCATCTTCGGGCAGTGGCTTCTTCATCCATAAGATGAAATATCTGATCAACATTTGTGGTCCCAAACATTTCAAACACAACGATTCCTCTAACTTTTTGTTGGAATAGTTCAGAAGCTTTTGCAGAGGGAAGGAAACCAACAAAATTCACCTACTGAATGGGAGAAGATATTTACAAACAATATATTTGATTAGGGGTTGATAGCCAAATTATATTTAAGAAACTCATATAACTCCACATCAAGAAAGCAAACAAGCCGATTAAAAACGGGCAGAGGACTTGAATAAACGTTTTTCCAAAGAAGGCATACAGATGGCCAATGGGCGCATGAAAAAATGCTCCACATCACATCATCAGGGAAATGCAAATCAAAACCACAATGAGATATCACCTCACACCTGTCAGAATGACTGTTATCAAAAAGACAAGAAATAAGTGATGGGGAGGATGTGGAGAAAAGGGAACCCTCATGCAAACCTCATGTTTGTGGAAATGTAAGTTGGTGCAGTCACTATGGAAAACAGTATGGCAGTTCCTCAAAAAACTAAAAATAGAACTACCATATGATCCAGCTATTACACCTCTGGGTATTTATCTGAAGAAAATGAAAACACTAATTCAAGAAGATGTATGTTTTCCTATGTTCATAGTAGCATTATTTACAATAACCAAGATATGGAAACAACCTCAGTGTCCATTGATGAATGGTTAAAGATGTGGCATACCACTCTCACCACTATTATTCAACATAGTTCTGGAAGTTTTAGCCACAGCAATCAGAGAAGAACAAGAAATAAAAGGAATCCAAATCGGAAGAGAAGTAAAACTGTCACTGTTTGCAGATGACATGATACTATATGTAGAGAATTGTAAAGATGCTACCAGAAAACTACTAGAGCTAATCAATGAATTTGCTAAAGTAGCAGGAGACAAAATTAATGCATAGAAATCTCTTGCATTCCTATACACTAATGATGAAAAATCCAAAAGAGAAATTAAGGAAACACTCCCATTTACCATTGCAACAAAAAGAATAAAATACCTAGGAATAAACCTACCTAAGGAGACAAAAGATCTGTATGCAGAAAACTATAAGACACTGATGAAAGAAATTAAAGATGATACAAACAGATGGAGAGATATACCATGTTCTTGGATTGGAAGAATCAACATTGTGAAAATGACTCTACCATCCAAAGCAATCTATAGATTCAATGCAATCCCTATCAAACTACCACTGGCATTTTTCACAGAACTATAACAAAAAATTTCACAATTTGTATGGAAACCCAAAAGACCCCGAATAGCCAAAGCAATCTTGTGAAAGAAAAATGGAGCTGGAGGAGTCAGGCTCCTGGACTTCAGACTATACTACAAAGCTACAGTAATCAAGACAGTACAGTACTGGCACAAAAACAGAAATATAGGTCAATGGAACAGGATAGAAAGCCCAGAGATTAACCCACGCACCTATGGTCACCTTATTTTTGGTAAAGGAGGCAAGAATATACAGTGGAGAAAAGACAGCCTCTTCAATAAGTGGTGCTGGGAAAACTGGGCAGCTACATGTAAAAGAATGAGATTAGAACATTCCCTAACACCATACACAAAAATAAACTCAAAATGGATTAAACACCTAAATGTAAATCCAGACACTATAAAACTCTTAGAGGAAAACATAGGTAGAACACTCTGTGACATAAATCACAGCAAGATCCTTTTTGACCCACCTCCTAGAGAAATGGAAATAAAAACAGAAATAAACAAATGTGACCTAATGAAACTTAAAAACTTTTGCACAGCAAAGGAATCCATAAACAAGAGGAAAAGGCAACCCTCAGAATGGGAGAAAATATTTGCCAACAAAGCAACTGACAAAGGATTAATTTCCAAAATATATAAGCAGTTCATGTAGCTCAATATCAAAAAAACAACCCAATCCGAAAATGGGCAGAAGATCTAAATAGACATTTCTCCAGAGAAGATATACAGATTGCCAACAAACACATGAAAGAATGCTCAACATCATTAATCATTAGAGAAATGCAAATCAAAACTACAATGAGGTATCACCTCATACCAGTCAGAATGGCCATCATCAAAAAAGTCTATAAACAATAAATGCTGGAGAGGGTGTGGAGGAAAGGGAACCCTCTTGCACTGTTGGTGGGAATGTAAATTGATACAGCCACTATGGAGAACGGTATGGAGGTTCCTTAAAAAGCTAAAAATAGAACTACCATATATATGACCCAGCAATCCCACTACTGGGCATATACCCTGAGAGACCATAATTCAAAAAGAGTCATGTACCACAATGTTCATTGCAGCTCTATTTACAATACCCAGGACATGGAAGCAACCCAAATGTCCATCGACAGATTAATGGATAAAGAAGATGTGGCACATATATACAATGGAATATTACTCAGCATAAAAAGAAATGAAATTGAGTTATTTGTAGTGAGGTGGATGGACCTAGAGTCTGTCATACACAGTGAAGTCAGAAAGAGAAAAGCAAATACCGTATGCTAACACATACATATGGAATCTAAAAAAAAAAAGGTTCTGAAGAACATAGGGGCAGGACAGGAATAAAGATGCAGATGTTGAGAATGAACTTGAGGACACAGGGAGGGGGAAGAGTAAGCTGGGACGAAGTAAGAGAGTGGCATGGACTTATATATACTACGAAATGTAAAGTAGATAGCTAGTGGGAAGCAGCCACATGGCACAGGGAGATCAGCTCGGTGCTTTGTGACTACCTAGAGGGGTGGGATATGGAGGGTAGGAGGGAGATGCAAGAGGGAGGGGATATGGGGATATATGTATATGTATAGCTGATTCACTTTGTTATAAAGCAGAAACTAACACACCATTGTAAAGCAGTTATACTCCAATAAAGATGTTAAAACAAACAAAAAAACAAACAAAAACAATGCCAACTTATGGCCCTATCCCAGATCTGCTGAATGAGCATCTCTGAGGCCTGGGTCTGGGATTCTGCCATTTTATCAGGAATCCCGAATGGAATTTAAAACAAGTTTTAGATCCCCTGGTCTACAGAGCTGGGTAAATACTTAAATTCTACATTTATGTTACAATGACAATGAATATTCCTGTTTTTAAAAAAGTAGCTCCTCTGCTTCCTTTTAAGTAGTGTGCAGTTTATGGAGATTTTATTTATGCCCAACTTTCAGTGATACGTCTGTTGCTGAAATAAGTTACGCTGGGCTTGAGGTTGATAGATAGGAACTAAATGTCTCTACCTGGTATTCCCAAGAAGCCTCAGATATTCTAGAATTTGGATTCAGTACCCACTTTGGTCTTTGTCTTGCATTTCTTAGGTTTCATAGGAATGAACAGTACAAGTCACTGAGCCACACAGCAATGTCAGGGACTGCCATGGCTCTTGGGTGCCCCGTCCTTCAGAATCTGGCTCCACAGGCACAGGAGCTGGAACTTAGGGAAGCTGGGTAGCCCGGAGAACAGAGGTTCATGTGCATGACCATCCCCCTGATTTCTTACCTCTAACTGTGCCATGAGATGATTGAGAATAGCCTTGACCAGTGAAGGAAGCTCTAAATTACTTCAGTTAATGAAGTATGGATCAAGCAGAAGATAAGGTACTTATCAGTGTGCTGTGGAGTTTGGAATAATTAAGGTCAGATCTTCTTAAAGTCCTTATGCCCATGAAATGGAATCTAGGTTTTAATAACTTAAGTTGTTAATTAATTAACTTATGGGGGATTTATTTTATTATACCTTTGTGGACAGTGTCATGTTTTCTCAGGCTCTGTGAATAACCACTGTCAATTAATTTATGTAATTGATTTAACCACTGTGTTCATTAATTTATTTGACATTCATTGGTCACCCTCCTGTGTCCTGGTGCTATATTCTTGGGTTACAGATATGTGTAAGTCATCTTTCTTGCTCTCAAGGAGGGCATGGCCTAGTGGGGAAATACACAACCAATCAACGGTGAGTGATAGTGGAGGCTCGTATATTGCTGTAGCAACGAAGTGGGTGGTGCAGTTCCGTGGGAGCATACGGGAAGGGGGCGTTGACCTGCAAGGCTTCTCTGTGGAGAAAGCTAAGTAGATATTTTAAGAATAAGCAGATTGCGGGGGGGGAGAGGGCATTCTGGGCATACACATTAGCAAATGCAATTACATGGAAGTGTGGAAAAGTATGACATGTTTGACTTGCATGTGGGAGAGTAACGGCAATACCCTCTTGCAAGCAGAATTTAAGGGGACTTGCCGTGAGAAGAAATGTGTTTGTTACGGTGTCTTCAGATTTTTATCTTTTATTGTGGTAACATATACATTACATAAAATTTTCCATGTCAGCCATTCTTAAATGTGCAGTTCTGTGACACCTACATACAGCATTTATATTGTTGTGCCGCCACCACCACTGTCCGTCTCCAGATCTTTTCATCTTCCCAAACTGAAAATCTGTACTCATTAAATGCTAACTCCTCACTCTGTCCCCTCCCCGAGCCCCTGAAGACCACCATTCTGCTTTCTGTCTCTGAATCTGACTGTTCTTAGGTACCTCATGTCAGTGGAATCATGTAATATTTGTCTGTTTGTTCCAGCTTAACCTAAACATCACTTAACATAATGTCTTCAAGCTACGTCCATGTTGTAGCACGTGCCAGGATCTCCTTTCTAAGGCTGAGTAAATCCTATTGTATGTCTCTAACACATTTTGTTTATCTGTTCATCCATCAGTGGACACTGGAGTTGCCTCCACCTTTGGGCTGTTGTGGATATGCCCTGAATATGGACCTACTCAGATTTTGTATCTTATTACCTAAGCTGTTAAACTTTCAACTGTTAAGTGCAAAATGATTTCTTACAAACCCTTGATAAGACGGTGCCTTTGGTTGAGGTGCTTACAGTTTTGTTGTGGAGATGTGTTTGCACTCTTGAAAACAAGACTATGGGCAGAATATGATTAAACTACCCAATGGCACTAGTAGAATTCACTTTTAAATTTCCTGTGATCATGAACAGGAAGCAAAGCCTCCAAAGACTTAACTCTGGAAAGGTGGTGAACACAGCTGATTATAAGCCGGGGACTTACCAAGCAAGAGCATCACTAACTGCGTTTGCAAACTAAATCTCCTCTCTTGGTAAAGTAGCCTCTGAGCATCTTGATTCAGAACTAAGCATTGTGGGGACAGTGGGAAGGAGCTAGGCAAAAGAAATTTTATGGAGACGAGTGAGAGGACCAGCTTCCTACGTAGCTGGTGAGAGAGTGCAATCACTCGGTAAGTTGTTTGTAGACAAGGTAATTGAGGAACCAAGGATCCTTATTTTTAAAAAAAACTAGATTCTTCAGGGAGCTAGACATTATTGTGAAAATAGACTGTTAAGAGGGCGTGTGTGTGTGTGTGTGTGTGTGTGTGTGTGCGCACGTACGTGTGTGTATACAGCCCCAACCTTCCTGACTACTAAGAAAGTGATTCTGTTGCTTCTATTTCTGCAGTACAGCCTCAAGCCCAGGGCTGGGCCAGTCCCTTCATTAACTCACTTCCCTGTTACAGACCTCCTGCTTCCCCTTCTTGGACACCCTGTGGCTGAAACTGGAGACACACAAGATTAGGAGGTAGTTCTGGGAGTTGGGGACAGGGAAGCATTGGGGTATCAGAGATATCCTGTACTGTTGGCAGCTCTCTGACTTCCCGCCAGTGTTCTGGTTGAGTGTTTACTCCTGGCTCCTGCTGGATCTGAACCCCTCCCTCTACCCAGTTTCCCCTTCATGGGCCTCATTGGTTGGCACAGCACTCTGAGTTCCAGGGCTGCTATTCCCATGCAGGGTCCCAAGGCTCTGTTTATGAATCCTAGACATTTGGTCTTTCTAGTCAGTGGTTAGTGTTCCAGGGCTTGTATTGTTTTGTTCCCTACAAGGTCAGGTCCTGTAAGGCTTAATCTGTCCTGGCTGGTGGGGCTCTGACTAGCAAAGCAAATATATCAGGTCAGTCTGGCCATGTTGGGGGAAGAGCCAGGCCTGTTGGCACAGACTCCAGAGCTGGCATGGGCTTTGTGGGAGGCGGGCCTGGGCCACAGACGGTGGCATCAGCAGTCCTGTTTGTTCTTCAGCCCCTAGCAAAGCCTGGGCAGACTAGATTCCTATCCTGAGGAACACAGATGCTTCCTCCTGGGCCCGCCTGCCCCTCGGAGCAGCACAGTCTGGTAAAAAGGAGGGCTTGTCTCTGTGAGTCTCTTTTCTCTGTTCTAGTCTCTCCCAACATCTCCTCTGTTCCAAATCCATTTTCCATCCCCACAGTAAGCAAAATAACATGGTTGTCCAAGTAAAATATAACTGCCGTATAAATGAATGGTATTATGATAATAAAGATTTAAACCTTTTCAGACACTTGATTTCATTTCCCTAGTTTTCAACAAAACTACCATTTGAGTACCTGTTCTTCAGTTGGAAAGGGTTTGGGACATCTGACCACCAGACAGGTGGAGTAGGTGCGACGTGTGTCGAACCTAAGAGCCTTCTGAGTAGCAGTCAGGTAGTACATACTGGTAGCTGTAACAGGGGCTAGAAGCCGATTTCATGCCTCTTCTGCCCTCTTCATTTTGAAGCACTCCAAAGAGCCTTCCACCAGCTGTGGTAAGGCGGAGCACCTGTACTGTCACTGTCACTGAGATTATAATGCAATCATTTGGTCATGCTTCTCACAGTAACATGTAGTTACTGTGCCCCACACACCACAGAAGAGACGCCTGGGAGTAGGTGCACAGGGATCGAATTAGAGGCTGTTTTCCAGTTCCAGCTAAAAGAGAACGTTTAGCTGCATTTTGAGTTCTTAAGATCAGGGTATTACAGGCATGGCCATCGCTGTCAAAACACGAACGGTGGAAATAGTTCAGGTTTCAGATACACAAGCAAGGAGCTGGTTGGGCGTCTCTTGCGAGCCTTGGGTCGGGGGATACTGATTTTAAAAAGATCCCAGAGAGAATGAAACCAATAGGGTGATGGACCAAACAAGAAAGAGATATGGCCAGCTACGAGATTTTCCTGGAAATATATGACATTTAAGGGTCTGGTTTAGCAGGCAATATGCTCTCTGAAACCAGGGCTGGGAGGTGACATCCTGCCCTACAGAGGTAGGTACTTAGTATTCACTGCTTTGACTTTTTTGCTGGAAAAAGGGATGAAGGAAGTGCGTGGAGCTTGTGAGAGTGACGTGCTGGAAGAGAGCAAAGACAATAAAACAGGCAAGGATTGACCTGTCTAGGGCAGGTTTTATCCACCTCCGGGTGTTTCCTGGACTCTTAAGCCCTTGTCTCCCCCCTGAGTTCATCAAAACACACCTCTCTGCCCTCCTTCGACCGGCAGGAGCAGCTATGATTTTAGTGATTTGTCCCTAAGGGAGGCACAGCTGAAAGACTGTGTTCATTGAAAGCCTGTGAGCAGAGGTAAATGCAGGTGAGGTCAGGAAATGGAGCTGGTTCACCTCTCCCAGCAGGCACAAGGCCAAAGTCAGCCAACGGACAGATCCTCGTGCTAGCTCTCCCACCCAGAGGTAATTTCAGTTCATCTAGTGATGCACCTGAGCAGAATGCTGCAGTCAGGGGACACACCGCAAATCGTAGCTGTGTCCTGAAGTGCATGCTAGTCACACAACTCGAGCCTTCACCAGCTTACGACCGTTGACCTAGAGAGAAATCTGTTACGTGGCCGAGGCCCTCTTATAAGCCAGACTCCAGCACAGATAGCACTTCTCCCCATCCTGTCAGATACACTTGCTCTCTTTTATTGTATCACTCTTAATTGGCTTTGGGTTCCCAGACTCTGAAGCAGAGTCTGGAGCTGAAGTTTTCTTCTCTTTCTCCTATGTGTCTGCTGCTCCGGTTTGCTCTTCTTTCAGGATCGCTGGTAAAAAGGACAGCTGTTGACAGGATAGAGTGATGGGGAGGCTGGGAGAAGTGACCACCAGACTGGGGAGTGATGTATGTGGCCATCACCTGGAAACTCAGATCAGCAGTAAACCAGAACCTGCCCTGCCGATGTAAAGAAAAATGTTTCACCTCAGTTAGCTAGGTCATGTCCTTGTCTCTAAGAAGCTGACAGCCAGTGGGCATCAGCAGTAACTCTGCAACAGAATAAGAAAATGAGTTGAGACCTCAGTGGAAGGGCTAGAATACAGACACGGTAAGAAGCTCTAATCTGAGTTCTTAAAATCAGAGTATTAAATGGCGTGGCCAAGGGAAAGTTCTGGATTTCTCGTGAGACTTTCAAAATAGGTTATGTTTTCATCTTGTTAGGGTGGATTAGGTTCATATCTGTCAAAATACCAAGTAGAAATAGTTAGGTTTTAGATGTCCAGGCAAGGAGCTGGACGCCTTACTAAATAAGCTTGGGTGGTGGCATGGTGGGAAAGGGTTTTGAGTATAAAAGGTCCCAGAGAAGAGAGCCTGTAGGTTGGAGTAGAGATTTTGGCCCCGGGTCTTGTATTGTTATTTTTTTAATCTGTAGGCCAGATCTTTGATTAGAGAGCTTGGCAGGTAAGTTTGCTAGGTGGTGATACCAAGACGGGAACCAGATGGAAATGGGTAAGCGCTCAGAATGAAGTTCAGTGAGGAAAGTGTAGAATTATTCCACCACTCTGAATATCTGCACAAACCTAAGAAATGGCCGTGAGTGAGCAAATGTGATAGAAAAATATCTGGGATTGAGGATGAGAGCCAGCATCCGTCAGCAGTGTAGTTGTGGTTGAAGCAGGCCTATTCAGGATTGCAAATAGAAATTTAGAATATAGGGTTTGTAAGGTAATGCCCTCCCTTATAACTATCATTAGTCAGATCCTTTCTAGAATACTCTCTAGAATATTTTAGGTTAATGGGGCTAAGGGTGGATTTGGAGACTGACCTACAGATAAAAGAATTTGGGACTTGAACTTGCAGAGAATAACTTAGATATCATAATGATCTTTAAGTATGTAAAATCCCTGATTTGAAGATGGGTGCCAGCTCTTCCTAATCTTCATTGAGGATGGAATAGAGTCCCAGCAGCATTTGGGTAGACACGAGGAAAACTTGCCTGCCAACGAAAGTCATTAAATGTCAGAATGAGTTATCGAGGGAAGGTTCTGGATTTCTCATGAGATTTTCAAAGTAGGCTCTGTTTCCATCTTGATAGAATGGATCAGGTCCATTCCCATGGCCCTACCTGATAGCTGAGTGGTGAAACCAGTGACCATTCAGAGTCCCTGTTCCAACCCCAATATTGCCGAGCCCCTGCCTACAGACATCTGCCTGCTTTTACATCCCCTGAGGTGCTTGATGTCCCCAGAAACTGCATCAGCTCCCTAGACCCATCTGTGGCCCTCTTTTCCAGGTCATGAGCTCTCTGGGGCTGTGCAGATGCAGTGATCTAACTGGACTGTGCCCTTTGTTCTCTTCTCACTTGCAGTATGAGTTTAAAGCCAAAAACATCAAGAAGAAGAAGGTGAGCATTATGGTTTCAGTGGACGGAGTGAAAGTGATTCTGAAGAAGAAGAAGAAGGTAAGTGACTCTGAGCCACAAACTCTGGTGAAGAGGGAAGGAGGGGAGGTAGGCGTGGGATAGCTTTGCTTTCTAGGCTACCTTCTGGACAGACTCCTTCCCTTATCTGGTGAGGTGGTCTGCTTTGACCAGCAACAGTGTTGAGAGGCCACAGCTGGAGCAAAGAGCGAGGCAGGGGCCCAAGGCCTAGTCAGCTGTTCGGCTTGCTCAGTCCTCGTATCCCGTGAGTGACAAGGGTCATCTCCTGTCATCCTGGCGTTCAGATCCCTCCCCCCATTTGATACCCTTGCCTTTGAGTCTTGATCTTGGGAAAGGCTTTAAATTCAAGTGTGGACAAGTAGCAGGGTTCAGTGGGGGAGGGGATAAGAGGCGGTTTCCTCAGAAGTTGTCCCATTCTGTTGCAGGAATAACTCTCAGTTCCAGCCGAGGTGGCATCCGGCCCCGTGGTGTGTCCTTGTGTCCTCTTGTTACAGTTATTGCTGCTTTAGCCCATCTATTTAAATAGTCCCTCAAGACCCAGCCACTGCTGCTATTCAGCCTGCAGGAAGGCTGGAGCGTGGCCAGCATGTTGCTTTTCACTGGGTCAGTGTGGCATGCTGGAAGGAGCCCTCAGCTGAGAGGAGAAGACCTGGGTTGTAGTCCTGGCTCTTCTTTTTCTGACTATGTGGCTCTAAGCAAGTTATTTTGCTTTTTGGAGCTTCAATTGTAAAATGAAGAGTTGGATTAGGTGAGCACTTTACCCTTGTCAGATCAATCACTCTGCACCAGCTCTGGCACCGTGCTTTTCGGTGCTTGCATGTGTTTGTATAGGTCACCTGTGCTTATTCAGGTTTTTGAGAACCTTCTGGGCTATAGAGAAAGCAGACCCTAGAGGCCAAATAGGTTTGTGTGTTTCTGCCCCCTGAACTTCTGAGGCAGGATGGGAACCTCAGAGGTTAAACACTTCCCAAAGCAGCCCCCAAGCCCCCTCTGTTTGCCTAGCCTGTCCGTGACTGTTGAATGGTGGTATGCCTCCGGGCTGTGGGGAGAAGCATGTTTACAGGGACTCCCTGCTCTCCAGAGAATGTTTTAAGGGCAGGGGCCATCTCTGTAAGCTCAGCATTCACTTGGACACCTGGTGTGTTTCCAACGATTTTGGCTGTTGGCTAGCTGGGTAAAGGAACATGTTTTGTGTATCATGGTCATTAAATCAGGAAGAACTAAGTACTCAGCAGTTGGGTCAAATGAAGTCTCATTTGTTACTTTTGGCTATCACATTCTTCTCCCTCTTTCTCGTCTGTCAACCTTCCCATTTAGAAAAAAAAAAACAAGGATGAAAGCCTTCCCAAGCGTAGAAAGCCCTCAGTGGAAATTGCTAACTTTATGAGTAGGACTTCTTCAGTACCTCTGATCTTCAGGTGCTCTATTCTAATGCAGGCAGTAGCTAAATATATTGTGATTATCTCTTACTGAGATGTTAAAAAAAAAAATCTTTTTGGTTATATTAATGTGTCTAAAATGCTGTTATCTTTTTTTTTTTTTTTTTTTTTGCGGTACGCGGGCCTCTCACTGTTGTGGCCTCTCCCGTCGCGGAGCACAGGCTCCGGACGCGCAGGCTCAGCTGCCATGGCTCACGGGCCCAGCCGCTCCGCGGCATGTGGGATCTTCCCGGACCGGGGCGCGAACCCGCGTCCCCTGCATCGGCAGGCGACTCTCAACCACTGCACCACCAGGGACGCCCTAAAATGCTCTTATCTTGAACTGATGCTAACAGATAATGAATCTCAAATTCCCATATGAATCTTAGGTTGTATTTGTGGTGTGAACCCGGCTACTAAGAAAATTGGCTTTGCTTTGTTATTTTCTTCAACTCCCAACTAGGCCCAAGTAATGATCTTTCCTGTGTATATGATAATGATTATTTATTATAGTATTGGAATCACACTCTTGCACCATTTGCTAGGGAGGGGCTTCTGAATAAGGAAGATTAGTCTTGAACTTCATCCAAAGGATTTTTCTACAAAAGGACCCTAAAGGGCCTCTGTTTCTTGTGGTTTCTCATATACACCAGTAACTTTGTTGGAATAGCCTAAAGCCTAAAGCATTGTTCTAGAAAGGCCCTGCTGTTCTCATTAACAAATATTTACTGTGTCAACCATGTTCAAGGAACTGGGTAGGATACATAGGGGTATTAGATATGGACCCTTTCCAGCAAAGTTAGCTATTTTGAATGACACTATATGCATACATAGGTCTATCATAGCTCCGATAGCATTGCATTATAGTTATTTGTCTGTTTACCCCGTAGGCTGCGAGCCTTTAGGGCCAGGGACCATGTCTTCTTTCCAATTCTATTTCATCTGTTTGAGAGGGTAGAAGACCAGTGGGGGCAAGCTGATGAACGTAATTACACACTAAGATGATAATGAGAACGGCTAACAATAATAGCTAACACTGATATTGAGCCCCTGCCATTACCAGGCCTTGTTTCATGCAGTGTATACTTATTAGAGCCACACAACCATCCTGTGAGGTAGGTACCATTTTAGGGCTTGGTTTGCAGAAGAAGATTAAGCAACTTGCCCAAGACCTCAAGTCCCATCAGTGGTGAAGTTGAGGTTTGAACCAGGTCTGTCTTGTTCAGATCCCAAGTGGGTTCTTCCTACTACCATGTGGCTGTGTGTGCACTAATCTCTTCAGAATCCTTTAGAGAAAAACTGCTCTATAGGAAATGCCTAATTAATTAATCCAGTGTCTTTAACGTCTAGCCTTTACCCTGTCACTGGGATATCACATCACAAGGAAACGAGTTTCCTGCTCAAAGAGTACTGTTAGTTCCTATAGAAACACACAACTTAGATCTATTGGGGTAAGAAAAGGAGGCACTTAGAATTATAGAACCAGAATTTGGGAGAAAGAGCTTTAGAAATGCTCTAGTCTGATCCCCTAATTGATTAGATGTGGTAACAGAGGACAAGAGAGGCCCGGTAACGGTCCTGAGGTCACCCAGCTAGTTATGGAGCCAGGACTAAACTGAGTCCAGTCTTCTTTCTACCATGTTTTCTGCTAGTTTTAAAACAGGTATATTAGGAATTTTGTGCGTTGTGTGAGAACTTATTAAGTGCTTCAGTTTTGAAATGCGTTTTCTATATCTATATAGGTTATACCTTAAGATGGGTGGTAGCTGTGTTTTCAGGCTAATCCTATTCTGTCTGGTGGCATGGAGAACTTGCCAAGCTGAGTTAATGTGGCCTTTGCACGGTGATTTAAAAAAATTTTTTTCTTCTTATTTTTTGAGAAGTCACCATTGCTTTCAGGAGCATAAGTAATGATAAAGCGGACAGACTTTGTGATGTGGCTACTGATAGTTTCCAGTAGGGATAGGAAATAAATGGAAATACAAATTCTTCCTCTACTTTTGGGTTCCTAGGGAAGGCCTTCAAAAATGCCATATCCAGTTCTGGGTTCCAAAAGGAGGAAGGAGCTCTGTGATAATTATGCCTGACTCTGTTTTCTGTTCTTGGCCCTGTTCCAGGCAGACCTACCTCTGAACCAGTTCCCATATAATATTCCCTGGCAGGAGATTTTGGAATAACAAAATGGCTGTAACTTTCCACGGGGGACTGGATATTTGCACTCATTAGATAAAGAAAAGAGAAGAATCTAAACTCAAGGATGTGCTTACCTCATTCGGCGGTCTTATAAAAGCATACGCCGAAAGCCTGTTACCCTCTCCCTCTGTTGAAAGTGAAAAGCTTCCTGGCAGCGGAGAGTGAAAACCTTTGAATTCATCACTTAGAGTAGCAAAGAGAACGTGGGGTCCAGAGGTAGACAGGTTGGACTTTAATTACCCCTGGACTAGATGGCCTTGCAGGGGAGTAAGTTCACTTCCGGAGCCTCATTGTTTGTCTGTAAAGTTGAGATGAATTTTGATAGTGTCAAGGAAGCAATATATAAAGTTCTTAAATGGAAGAAAGGACTTTTTTTTTCCCATATCAACTGGGAAATTGCCTGTGAGAACAAAAAGTGAAGCAGCTGAATATGACTTTCCTGTATCTTTCCTTTTTTTTTTACTTTCTCACTTTCTGTGTTATTCTAGGTCCTCCAACAAGTAAATGCCAAGACAGGATTAAATGCCTGTGGGAGGAGGTGGGGAGGCAAGGCTGGGCTAGCTGTCAGATTTCAGTGTGGGTCTGACTCCAAGTGAAGGAGAGAGGAAGGAAGGAAGCAGGTAGGTTGGGTGAAGGTCTCTGAGAGCACAGCACGGTCTGAGGAAGGTTTGGCAGGGCCGTCAGGGAGTTCTGAAGCCAGAGTCATCTGTCAGAGGATCCCGGTGTCTCCTAGGAATGGGCTTCCTCAGGATCTCCGCACACTGGTCATTGTCTGGGGGCAGGGCCCCTGTGCGCACGTAATGATGGATTTCAGAATGCAGCAGCCGGGGGGCCCTTGGTTAGTTAAACTTCCTGTAATTGGAGGTCTGTGGGGCACCTTCTTGTGATAACATCTTCTCTTCTCCAGAAATTTTTTACTAGCCAATATACGAAGCAGAACCTTCTTTCAAGTGAAGCTACTCTCTACATCTCATGACTTTTTAATTACCTTGGAGTAAGGAATTCATTTTTAAAAGAGAAGAAAAAGGGGAGGGAAGGGGAGACTGCTGGGGTAGGGAAAGGCATGGAGAGAGACAGGTTAATAAACTAAGTCAGAGGCCTCTTAAAAGGCTCAACAGTGCCCCGAGTGTCCTTTGTAGGTACGGAGGGGACAAAGAGTAAGAGAAAGAAGTGATACCCCAATTCTGTATATGTATGGCAAAATGCCAGACAGCTGCCCCAAGGGCACCAGTCTGCTCCCCTAGGTGCTCTGCCAGACCCACTCATATTTTTACCCCCGTTTCTTTATATTTATGGAGCTAGTGAGGAGGTAGATCTTGTCTCCCTGAGCCTCACTCATTGGCCTCAATGCTGGTACTGTTTGTGCTCCCAGTGATACCAGTGAGGCCCTGCCTGAGCCTGGGCTTCAGGTGCAAGGAGCCTGAAGACCAGCCTCGATCAGTCCTGCTGGTCCCCCTGGGCTGTTTGCAGTGAGCACGGCTGTGAAGGGTGCTCTTTCCCTCAGAAGCACTCAGAGAGGTGCTGACAGCTTTAAAGATGTATCCCCTCTTCCTTTCCTCTTCTCTTCCCCGCCTCCACCTCCTTTTCCACTCCCACTTGGACTTGAAATGTCTTCATTTCCTGGCATATGTTGGAGACCATAGCTCATTGAGGATAGTGGGTAGCAAAACTGACAATTTCCTCACATAGCTACCAAGACTCCAAGGCTTACTTCCAAGCACTAAAAAAAAAGTGGTTTTCAGGTGTAACTTGGAGTTGTGTGAGTTTTCTGCGGACTATAATTACCATTCAATAATATGTCTCTGTTTTATGGTTGAAGCCAACTTTGATTTATAATCCTATAAAGGTAGATCAGTAGCTTTTCTTCCTGTTTTCTTTCTCTCGTTAACCTTTTTTCTTCTAAAATTTTTTCCTTAGAAGAATGTTTCCATGTAGAAAAGTGAGGAGGGGGTGATCTCTTTGTGCGTGTGTTTTTTTCTCTACAACGTTTGACAAATGGAGGAGACGTGTAAAACAATGTCAGAGCAAAGAGAAGAATCAAATCGTTTTTAAGACACGCATTGCCTCCCTCTGGGTTACGCTATTCAGATAATACCATGTTGACTCTGAATTGTACCAGAGTACCTGTACGGGTCAAAAAGTCAGGAGAACTTGATTCTAGTCTTGACTGGGCTATTAACTAGGGGGACACCTTGCTCAAGAAACTGCACTGCTCTGGGTCTTATTTGAAAGATGGTGGGATAGGAAGGATATTAAGTGTGTGGCAAGGAGGAGTGGAGAGGCTTCAGTTATCAGAGTGTTGGAGCATCATTCAGGCATTGAGGAGATTGGGGTAAAATGCTCCAACCACATTTGCCTTAGGTTCTTGAATAACTGATACATTGTTGAGTCCCGTCTACCCTCCAAACCCTTTGAGTCATTTTGATAATTTCCTTATCCCTGCATAGATTGAATGGACTCCTGCAAGGATTACTGCAAGACCTCTAAAGGGAGATCTAATGGGATTTTATGGATTTTACTTAAATGGATTTTAATGGGGTTTTCAGAAAAGGAAAATTAGTAAGTAAGTAAGTGAAAAGATGTTTACTATTTTTGGCCAGGATATTCTATACCGATGCTGATATCACTTTAAAAAGGAAAGTATTTTCTGCCTGCCGTGGACCCTTCTGAGGTTCCTCAATAAATTAACACAAGGTTCCCTGGGAGTCTGGTCTCCCCATCCTTCTCCTCATGTCTTCCAGAGAAAGAAAAATATTTATTCTGTATTTTTTTTGCCTCATTATTCTTTCTTTTTGATGAATGTATTAGTTGCATTCCTTAGACTTGCAAGGAGGAGTCGTGCCCAGATCAACTTTAACAGAGGCTTATTTCAGGCTAGGCGGAAACATGGGCTGGCACACGATGCTTCCTCTTCCTCAGCGGTGCAGTCTGTTTGAGTGGAAAGTATGCAGCTGGTCACAGAAACCACCTACCGTTCCTGGGGGTTCAGCCTAGGCTCCGTCTAGGACTTGGTAGTCTCCAATGAGAGGATGTGAGTGGGTGGAACTGGATCCTTCTCATCGTGGTGCTCAAGGACTAGGCAGGTCTGGCCAGCCCCTCCGTGACACTTGACCTTCCTCATGTGCAGTCGGCTGCTGATCCTGAGCTCCGTCAGTCATGGCTGGGTTAGCAAGGACGGCTCATCAGATGCTCACAGCATGAGCCAAGTCACCCACACTCAGAAAGAACCCTCTCTGGGGCTGCTTTCCTCCAAGGGGGGCAGTGGGTGTGGGCAGCTTCTCAGAGTTTTATGGACTTTTTGGTGCACTGAGTTATTAACTCTTGTGTTAACTTCGAAAATTACATCAGAGCAGCAAGGACTCTTATGAGCAGACTTTCTTTTTCATTTGTTTGTTTGTTTCTTTGTGGGTTTTTTTGCGGTACATGGGCCTCTCACTGTTGTGGCCTCTCCCGCTGCGGAGCACAGGCTCCGGATGCGCAGGCTCAGCGGCCATGGCTCACGGGCCCAGCCGCTCCGTGGCATGTAGGATCTTCCCGGACCGGGGCACGAACCCGTGTCCCCTGCCTCGGCAGGGGGACTCTCAACCACTGCGCCACCAGGGAAGCTTGAGCAGACTTTCTTGATAGTAAGAACATGAGAAAACTGAGGCTCGATTCCCTCAGAAGCAGAGCAGCCTCTGCTGTTAGTCATCCAGGTGTTTAGTTCACAGTGGCTGTTTATTGAGTAACACCAGGGGTGGGCCTTGGCCAGGGACAGTGCTTAATGGGATCACCACCGGTTGGCTGTCTTTAGTGTCAGGAGACCCTTCCTGTGCCAGGCCTGAGACTCCAGAGGACCATGCTGTACGTGAAAGAGATCCTCCTGGTGGGGATTTCAATGTATACCTTTTCTCTGGTACAGAAGAATGGCTGTCAACCCTAGGGTCACATCCCAGTCACCTGAAATGTTTGTTAAAAGCTACAGATTACTGGGCCTCACGTGAGCTTAGACCCATCATGTGAATGACTCCAAAGAGTTGGAGCCCTGGCATCTGGAGTTTTGTACAGCTGGAAACCCTGGACATTATCTGTAAAACAAACGTAAAGGTGGGGCAAGGCAGACTGCCTGGGGACGCACGGCATCACGCAGCCGTGAGCTCCCTGAGGTTAGTTTTAATCTCATATATCCCAGACTCGGAGCCGAAGAAGCCTGCAACCTGGATATGGCACAGAACCCCAACAAAGCCTGCTCTCTCTCTAGCCAGAGGAGGAGGGAAGGGACGGCATAGCAAGGCAGAAAACTTCCAGCCAGACAACACAGAAAAACGGGCTCCCCACCACCCAGGCCAGCAAAGACTGTGAGTGGGAAGCCTAGACTCCCCCTTTGACAGGAGTAACAAGGGATTCCAGGCTCTCCAGCTAAGAGGAGTGCAGGGACTTTCACCCCTGCCAGCTGGTAATGAGCCCCCTACCCCCTTTCTCTTCCGTGGGGAGCTGAGTGTGTTCTTCCCCAGGTGTCCTGAACAGCATTGCCCCTGTGACAAAGGCCAGTGAAGGTGGAGCAGAATCCTCTGTCCCTGCACCTACGGATGGGACCTGAGGGCATGTGGCGGCCGCTTCTCCAACATGTTGGGGTGCTACTGACCTCATCAAGCATCTGGGCTCTCCAGTACTGCGCCAGAATCCTCTCCCCCCACCTTCCTACATCCTCATTCCTGTCCTCATCCCCAGCTGCTTAGGGATGTCTCCTTTGTGTTCACAGAAAGTTAGGTTCAAAGCCAGATGAGTATCCTCTTATGGGCGGCTGTAGATGTACTAGTTAGCTTGTCAGTCTTGTGTGCAGCCTTTTCTCCCCCTCTTTAAGGGAGGGAGGCTGGGGTCCACACATCATTTGCATTTGATGGCATCATTCAGTCTCTATGACCCCTTCTCCCTTTTGTGCTCCCTGCCTCTCCTGTTCCTCTGGAGTAATGTATGATTTTTTTTTTTTTCCCTTGGTGTCTTCTCCACGAAAGTATGATTTAGATTGCAGTCTCCTGAGACCCCTTGGCCCCTGCCTACCCTCTGCACCCGTGAGAGACACTCTCCTAAAGTGCTTGAAGGAAACTGATCAGACCAGATACGTGACATTTTCCACTTGTTCTTTTGGAGCAGTCGACTCCAGGCCTCTTAGAGGGAACAAGGCCAGAAGCAAATGCATGTGTTTGCATAAGCATTAGTAGCTCAATGTGTGCCCTGGTTCTGTAGCCGAGGACAAGCCTAACTTATTCATTTACAGCTTCTTTTATTGCAGAAAAAGGAGTGGACGTGGGATGAGAGCAAGATGCTGGTGATGCAGGACCCTATCTACAGGTAAGAGCCCAGTCCCCAGGGTACACCTGTCCTCTCTGGGAGCCATCTGTTGGGTTGGTGGGTCCAGACAAATTAAAATAAATTTCTCCTTTTTCCCTCCTGAGACCTGTTATTTCTGTAGATATAAGTACAAGGAGCAAATCTGCTCTATCTTTAAGAAAGAGGGGAAAATTCTTCTAATGCTCAGTAGCACTAAGGGAACTGGGAAGGATTTCTGCTTGATGTGTAATGCAAGTCTTTTAGTTGTCACTTGAGACCTTTTCATTTTGTGCTAGTTTTATTTTGACTGAAATTTGTTTTTCACTATTTTCTTATTTAACTGAAATTTCATAATTGCATATATGTTGATAAAAATGAGAGAACTGGGTTTTCCCGTTACGCTATACTTATAATTCCCCACAGTTATCTGTTCTTCCTTTCTGCCCCTTCAGAAACTGAGCATAGATAAGGGGGTTATGATCATTTGGGACAGCAGAAAGTCGCATATAAAATCCATAGAAATTGCTTTTACAATGAGACTGGTATTCCTATTCAGATTAGATGACTGCCGTTCATGTGTACTCTCTGGGCAGAGGGATACCTGATAGCAATACATACAGAAAGCCAGGGCCCTCCTGGGACCCACGCAGGGCCTTGATTCATCTGTGTCATTCTTCTGTCCTAAATCTCCGCTGACCAAGCCCTACCCCACCTCTTACTCCTTCCTGTTTTCTTCACTGGGGGGAAAGGGGTATTAGCTCTTCTTTTGGGATTTGGGGGTCGAGATTTAAGTTTTGGTGTTGTCTCCTCTCAAATGACTTGCCTCGGTTGCCAAAGTGAATTAAGGTTGGCACTCACCTGAGAAGTTGGCATCGTGGTGGCCCTGCTAAGTCAAAAAGTAGCTGCCTGTGAAATGGAATTTCCATTCATTCAAATATGTATACATATATAGAACACTCATCCCAGGTACTGTGCTAGGTAATTTAGTAGATGGCGAAAATAAGTTATGGTCCCTTGTTCTCAGGAAGCTTTAGTCTAGTAGGCGAAAATAAGTTATGGTCCCTTGTTCTCAGGAAGCTTTAGTCTAGTAGGGAAATGGAGTCCTGAACAAATCATTGTGGTACAAGACAGTGTGTCTGACAAAATGGATTTCTTTCTCTGTGTTTCTGTTGTACTTGTGTTTGTTGAAATACTTGTTATAGTTGCTGCTACTTCAAAATGAATCTGTCTTTTGCCACTGGGCTGTGAGGCTCTTGCCAGTGAAGAACTGTGTTCAACTCACTTTTGTATTTCTAGCACCAAGCCTGTGTCTGTTCTGTATGAGGCATTTAGTAAATGTGTGATGGGTGGATGGATAGATGTATTGAATTAATACCTGAAAATTAACGTTAAGTGGTATGGTGATTCACAGGAGGGAATAATCACTTTCTACTTGAGTGATGACGAAAGGCTTTAAGAAACAAGTTGTGTCGGAACTGGGCTTGAAGGATGTGAATGGACAAACCTCTATCATTTGCGCTTTGTAAAAGGAAGTGTTTCTTGTTTTTTTGTTTGTTTTTATTTTTTTACAGTGGCATCATATCCATACAAAAGCGACCTCTGTGTGGGATGATGGTCATGAACTTTAACCTTGCCTTTTCGTGGTTTGAAAGAGGGAACTTTCCCCAAAGTTTTATATCCCAAATAAGCTGTTGTTTTTATTTTTTATAACAGCTTTATTGAGGTCTAATTGACATATAAAATTGAGCATATTTAAAGTGAATAATTGGGTAAGTTTTGATATATGTGTACACTTCTAGAACCATCACCTCAGTCAAGATACTGAGCATATGTCTCCCCCAGAAGTTTCCTTGTACCCTGTTGTAATCTTTCCCTCTCTCCCTCCCTGCTGCATCTCCCTCCTGGCCCCCAAGTCCCCAGGCAACTACCGATCTCCCTTCTGTTAGTAGAGATGAGTTTGTATTTTCTTGAGTTTTGTATAAACAGAGTCATACAGTGTACAGTATACGTATGTACAGTATACCCCCACTGTTTTTTGGTCTGGCTTCTTTCATTTAGCGTATTTATTTTAAGATGCGTTCCTTGCCATTGCATATATCAGTAGCTTATCCCTTTTTATTACTAAGTTGTATCCCATTGTATGAATATAACACAATTTGCTTAGCCATTCACATGTTGATGGACATTGTGGTGGTCTCCAGTTTTTGACTCTTACAGTGAAAACTTCTGTGACTGTTCATATTACAGTCTTTGTATAGACATATGCTTTTATTTTTCTTGGGTAAATACCCAGGAGTAGAATGAATGATTATTTGTTAGGTGTACGCTGAACTATTTTTTTTAAGTGAATTTTAAGTGATTATCTTTTTGGTTGGTGAATCGCGGAGTGATTTTTAAAGTGCGTCTCTTTATTTTTTAAATATTTATTTGGCCACGCCCTGTGACATGTGGGACCTTAGTTCCCTGACCAGAGATCAAACCTGCTCCCCCGGCAGTGGAAGCGTGGAGTCTTAACCACTGGACCGCCAGGAAAGTCCCTGTCGAACTTTTTATGAGACTGCCAAGCTGTTTTCCAAAGCGGTTGTACCGCTAGCGGTGGTTGAGAGTCCCAGTTCCCTCACATCTTTGCCAACATCTAGTATCATCCGTCTTTTCATTTTTAGCCCTGCAAGTATGTGTGATGTAGTATATCCTTGTGGTTTTAATTTGCGTTTTCCTAGTGAGTAAGGATGTTGAGCATCTGTCCATCGTATGTGCCATTCATATATCTTTTGTGAAACATCTGTTCAAATCTTTTAGCCCATTTTTAATTGGGGTGTTTTGTTTTCCTTTTATTGAATTTTGAGGGTTCCTGATAAATTTTGGATACATGTCCTTTATCAGGTATATGATTTGCAAATATTTTATCCAAGTCTGGCTTGTCTTTATCTTCATAGTGTCCTTTGAAGAAGTTCATATTATCATGTTTTAAAGTGTATGGGTTGTGTTTTGGTGTCATATTTTAAAAATCTTGGCTAACTCAAGGACACAAAGGTTTTCTTTTGTGTTCTCTTCTGGAAGCATTATAGTTTTAGGCTTTATGTTTAGGTGTATGATCTATTTTGATCCAATTTTTTTTATATGGTGTGAGGGATATAGCAAAGTTCTTTCTGGGGGTTTTTGTTTTGTTTCAGTTTTGGGTTTTTTTGGCAAATGAATGTCCAGTTGTTCCAGCCTCATTTGTTGAAAAGACTATTCTTTCTCCACTGCAGTACCTTTGTTAAAAATCAGTTATCCACATCTGTGTGGTTTATTTCAGAACTCTTTATTCTGTTCCATTTATCTAATTGTCCGTCTTGACACCAGTACCACAGTGTCTTGATTGCTGTAGCTTAATAACAGTCATTGAAATCAGGTAGTCTCACTCTTCCAACTTTGTTCTTTTTCAAAGATTTCTTCCAATTAGTATTAGTATGGTGTATCTTTTTCCATTCATTTTTAAGAAGAAAAATGGGTTTTGGTGGGGAGTAGAAAACATCCAAGAAATCTTAAAGTGAATTTTTCTTTGGCCAACCTCCATGCAGCAGACTTTCTGGTTGTAGATTTCTTATGGATATCTTCCTAATCTATCAAAATTTAGCAACCTGTGTTTATGAACAAAGGAATGCTATTCCAGCTTCCTAGATACTTTTTCCCCCTCATGTATTAAATTGTGGGTGTTTTAGTCTCTGTATGTGTGTATTTGTATATCTGTTTGCTATGGGTAGATGAAAGAGGACTTTTTTCTAAACTGTATGTGTCCCATTTTATCATCAATAAGAACATTTATTATCATGATAATATAGTAACATTTACAAATGAGCTTTTTCCTGGGTACAATTATTTTTCTGCCCTTAAGGAACCACTCTAGTTGGATTCAGTAGCACTGCTGAAGAATACATAGTTGCTGTGCCTTTGATGAAACACAGGATTACTGCAGCGTTCACATTAGGAAAACTCCTTCATGGTAAAACATCTTCTTCCTAGTCAAAAGAAGGGACTTTGCCACAGCAGTAATGAAGTTGTTGTTTTTTATTAAGTCAACATTTCGATTTGAGTCTTTTGTATCTCTCACCTAGAATAATAGAATCATGTTTTTTAAATTGTGATGAAATATATATATATAACATAAAATTTGCTATTTTATCCCCTTTTAAGTATACAAATGAGTGGCCTTAATTACAGTGACAGTGTTGTGCAACCGGCAGTACTGTTTCCAAGATGTTTTCATCACTCTAAACTTTGTACCCATTATGTACAAACTCCTTATTCCCCCTCCCTGAACCCCATGTAACTTTTAAAATCATGAACTTTAAGAGGTTAAAGTACTGTGGTGAACATCTAGTCCATTTTCCCCTCCATTACAGGGTGCCTCTATTTCTCTAAAGTATTTGCTATTATGGTCTTCTTTGTTAAGTGAAGGCAAATGTCTTTGTTTATGTAATTTTCGTCCATGTATCCTAGCTCTCTTCTCTGGAGTTACACATACATAGATCTTATTTTGCTAAAGTTTCTGAAGCCATTCTTTATAATATTTTTTCTAGACTTCCTAATTTCAAAACATCATATTTCTTCGTAATATATGTTGGAATTTAATGCAATAGCTCATGCTGTCTTATCAGTGTCAATTATAGAGACACAGTTTTACCCTCATGATATGGAGTTTTGCATTTGTTTTTTAAGAATTAGATCATACTGTATTTTTATTTGTTAAACAGACTGTGTTAGGTCCTAGGTCGTGGTGGATTTATTGTCCAGAATCCTTAGGATATTCACAGTAATTGCTTTCAATCAAGATTTTTTAATCATTCTTTATTTCTGTAGTTTGCTCTGTTTTATTTTTTAGCCTAAATACAGAACTTTACATATACCATTGTTAAATTAGATATATTTCACTTGAACCCATTATTCATAGTTTTCGGATTCTTATGAATCAGAGTGAATCGGGGAAGCAGGCAGCTATGAGTGTTACGGCATAAGGAATTTGTTTATAGGATTTAGACCTACACAGTTGTGATAGGAGCTGGGAAGTAAAAGTCCAAAAACGACCAGAGAGGAGTCATGAGCCAGCCCTGGTATGTGTTAGACGTCAAGAGTGTCCAGGATGCTAGGTGCGCGTGTGTGCTAGAGTGGAATTGTGAAGGGGCACAGGGGCCAATGTCTGTGAAAGGCATTTGATGGCCTGAAGGTCCCTGATGGCTGCTGCATTTGAGTTTGCAGTGAAGCTTCTGCTGGCAGTCCTGGGTTCACTGTTGTTCAGCAGGGCTGACGGTGAGGAAGGACAGCCAGATATGGGGCACAGAAGAGAGAAGGCAAATTGCACCTCACTAGCACCTCCATGTTCATCCTTTCCTGCCTCTAACGAGTGATGACCTTCAGAGCATCATGGCTACTTCATTCTGGCCTCCTAAATCCCCCACACATTTCTCTTGTGAGCAATCCTAAAGTGCAGTTCTACAGGGAAACGAAGATATACAGTTCTAGCTTAGCTGAGTTCCCCCAGTATAAACCATCACAGCAGGTTCTAGTAACAGGCTAACTATATCCCTCTTTGTTTTCTGTTAAGTGAAACTTTAATATTTTCATCCAAGTCACTGATAAGGCTGTTGAATAAGATGGGAAAGCTTGGGAAATGTAGACTTCATGTTTTTATTTTTCTTTATTTTCACTTCCTTAGTTAATATGCTTATTTTATCTTTTCTGGTGTAAAGGCCATGCTTATTTTTTTTAAAAAAAAGTCTAAAAATAGCACTGGAGTGGTTGTACTGTTACAGAAGTCACTGTGCTTTTGAATTTCAGTCTCCCTGCCTTGATGTCTTCTACATTTTAGTCTTATTGGGCACGAATAGAATGAACATATTTGGGTAAAAAAAAGTCTCTAGGACATTTATGTTCTTCATGCTAGGGATCAGATTGTCAAACAAACAAAAATCCTTTTTTTGTGTGTGGGGGGGTGACCAGAGGAAGTAAATTAATCAACCTGAAGTCTTCAGGAGACAGACTGGAAGTAATTCTCCAGTTTTGAGTATAAACGATCAAACCAGGTAGAGCCCCCGTAGGGTTTCCAGCCATTCCCCAGAAACGGCATTCATTAACATACAAGCAGTTGGTGAGATGATTAGAAATCAGAGAAAGTGCATTCTAGTTTGGGCCCTGCACATTGAGCTGTGCTTGGATTTTGAGCAGGTCACCGATTGTTCAAGGCTAACTGGGGAAGGGAGGAAAGAATGCATGGAGAGCGGATGTGCAGTGCTGGTCACTGTGCTAGGCACTGAGGAAAGCAGTAATTTATCAGTCTGGGTCCAGTGGGGGAACAGAACTCACTCAGTGATTTAAATAGGAGAAGGATTATGAAGAATTACTAAGTCGTAACAAAACAGTAACTTCAAGAGGTAAAGAGCAGTCTTGAGAGTCCTCTGGGGCTGAAGGAGAGTACAATAAGGAGCACCAATCTGGGGAGGAAGACCCCTCTCCTGGGCTGGAGCTCAGATTTCATTGTGGAGGATGTGTTGCAGCATCTGGATAGCAGAGAAGCTCACTGGGTTGCCTAGGCCAGAGTGGTCCCCAGTGGCTTGGAAAACAGGAAGCAACCCTCAGGGGATGGGTGCAGGAGAAGTGCAGCTGGTCGGTGGGCGCACAGAGGGAGTAGGGGATGGGAGGCTAGGGATGCTCAGAATCTTTGCGGGGAGGGCTGTAGGTAGGTGGGACTCACCCAGCCACACCGGGAATGTGAGGTCGCTGAGGATCTATATTCTGGGCCACGTGGCTGGGACAGACCACCACCAGATGTCCTGCTGATGGGCTCTACAGCAGCTGCAACCAGCAAGAGAAGCCCTTTCCTCCTGCAGTGTCCTTCCATTGTACAGAGAAATTCGAATAGCCCGCTTACTGTAAAGGGGGGAGTACATAAAAGAATTCTGCCCATTATCACAGAGCATGTATTGAAAGGGCAAGAAATTGATAACTGGTACAAGTGATGAGCAAGACATAGTTCTTACCCTTAAATCTATAGTCAGATGAGATTTGACGTATGTTTTCCTCAATCCTAACAACAACTCCAAGTGGTAGAATCTGTCATTCCCATTCTTAGGATGAAGAAATCAAACTCAGAGACATTAGATAACTTTTCCATGACCGCGTAACTAGTAAATGTTTGGAGAAATGCCTGCCTCCCGAGCTTTCGTCTTTTCTGTTTTACTACTCCACTCAGTGTCGTCCGCCTCTCAAGACAAAGCCACTCATTTATTTGCCTTCATATTATTGTTCTGATCATTTCAAACTGATATATCACAATTCAGGACGTTTTGAAGGACCAAAAAACTAGATTTTAAGGTAAATGAGTTTTCTTTCTTGGGGATTGATAAACCTACTGTGTGATACTTGATGATTTCTTGGGTAGTCAAGCACCCCATGTAGTATGTTTAACTTAATTCACAGTCATGAGTTTAAATGATCAAGCCAGACAAAATTAAGGAAACATGAGTATCCTCAGATGTAGGAAGAGTATCAAATTACAAACAAGGTAAAGAAAAAGAAATTCTTTTTTTTTTTAAGAAATTGATTCTTAAACTCTAGACTCATAGTAATGAAACTACAGAGTGTGGAAGACAATGATTTTAAAAACAATCTGGAGGGGAAAAATATACTGTCTACAAAGGAACACAGGCTGATAGCAAAAATGGAAGACAAAACATAGTGAATTATCTTTAAGAATATGGTGAGTCAAGTTAAGTGCTGAAGCTTAGAAAGTACTCCTTTAATACTTTCTTATTATGACAGTAAGGTAGGAAAAATCCTAGGCAGCATTTCTGAAGACATTTTAAATGGAATTAGTTACTGTCCTAACTTAGGATATATAGATAGAATTACATAATTAGAAGATAGACTATATAGTAATTGGTTACTGTATTGTTCTGTGGAGCCAAAAGACCTCTCTTAGAATTCTTTTTTTTTTTTTTTTTTTTGCGGTACGCGGGCCTCTCACTGCTGTGGCCCCTCCTGTCGCGGAGCACAGGCTCCGGATGCGCAGGCTCAGCGGCCATGGCTCACGGGCGCAGCCGCTCCGCGGCATGTGGGATCTTCCCGGACCGGGGCATGAACCCGTGTCCCCTGCATCGGCAGGCGGACTCTCAACCACTGCGCCACCAGGGAAGCCCTCTCTCAGAATTCTTTAAGATGAGTCTCCAAAATTCATGTTGTCCCTCCGAAATCAGATAGAGACCTCCCAGATACAGACAGTTTTATTTTATGAGCTCCCTTCTTTCAAACCTCCACACACCCAAGTCCCCAACTCAAACCCTGGCATGTGTTCCCTTCACTCCATTGTCACTGGATTATGGAGGGAGGGGCCGAGGTATGAAGGATCAGGGAAGGATGAGCAGACTTGGAGCTGGAGCCAGTTCTTTGCTCTGGTTACATGCATGTCTCATTTGTTCTTTCTGTGATTTACAAGGGACAGGGTGACTGTCTCCATCTTCCCATATTATTTTTCTAAGGATGACTGTCTGCTCCTCCTTCAGCCTCCCATTGTGTGAGTTTCTTGAAGGGCCTCTACTAAGCTGGGAAAACTGATAACCAGGAATCTGGAAGCAGCCCAGCCTATCGACCTCTATCTAACTTCTTTTCATATCATTTCTGGGCCAGCCCATCTGAAGGCTATGAGTGTCCATCACTCTCGTCGTGATGGATGTTTCAGGTAGAGTTGATGTTTTTATTCCCTCTAGCTCCAGAACCTTTCACAGACAGTGTCTTTTTATAGATATGCATGAGTAGGAATTACCCAATTTTATGCATGGAGAAGCTTATGAACTAAGAAGGGGAAGGAAAATCATTCATGCTCTCTGGCTTCACTTAGTTCCCCAGGGCTGCTCTGCAGTCCATTATTTGTCCCTGGTAGAAATTCCACTTGCTAAAGTGCCAAGACCTTTTCCACCTGTCAGCTCTGTTGGTACATCTTCACTCTCTTTAGGTGACCCCCATCTTCTGGGAGGTTCCTCAGGTTTCCTCCTCTTCTTCAAACATCTTTGTGTCACTGCCCTCTGTCGCTCTGTCCCCTCTGCCTCTCTGCGTTTTAGACCCATCTTCGCTTGTTTCTTCAGCACCGTGAGCATTTCTATCCTTCCCCCAACCACTCCACCTCTCACTTTCCCTGGGCTCGCCCTCTCTCCCTAGCAATGTGTTCCGGTCTCTCCTGTCCTGAAGTAATCTCCCTCGGTCCTGATAACCCCATTCAAGGGCACACCTTTTGTTAACTCTGGGCTTCCTCCCCAAGCACTGAGCGTGTCCTCACCAGTGCCCACCATCCTGCGGTTCCTTGTAGTCTGACACTGATTTCCGTCACTTGGTAGAAATTGCTCCCTCCAAGTTTATTGTCTGTGCTCTCCACGTCTCCAGATACAGCAGCATTTCCTAGGTTCTTCTGCAGTGCCACCTCTGCTTCTCCTCTTGAGTCTCCTCTTGTTTCATTTTTCTCTGCCTCCTTCTCTTTTGTTTGCTTTCAAACCTACATAGTTATATGCATTTTTTATCTTTCACCTTTCTTTATCTTTCCTTAAAAGCAAGTTCTGCGCTTTAATCTTTATAGGCTGATAAAGTCCCTTGTTCTTGGGAAGGATCAGTAAACACCTAGGATAGACTGTGAGTCTCCAGCAAGGGATTGCAGACCCATAATTCATTCTCTGGCTCTGTGTCCCATGCTCGTGTTAGCAGGCACATCCAAGACTTTCTTTTCCTCTCTCCTTCCTCCTTGTCTTTGATCTCTTCGACTTCAAGGGCATCATATGCACTGTGTAGAAAGCATCAGGAATGCAGAGACAAGTGAGGCACAGCTCACCTCCTGAGGGCTCACCTCCTCAGGGTCCTCACAGTGACCCCTCCTTTCTGTGACAGTTTTCAGGTAAGGTTCAGGGGAATATGCCTGAGGTGTGAGCTTTAACATGACCAAATAATACATGTTTGTTATTAAAAATAAAGTCGTGACAGAGTTTTATAAAGGAAAGAGTCAAATGCCCTTCCTTCAACATCTGTTCCTTCTAGTACCACTCTGTATGCAAATATAGACACTCAGATGTTTTCTCAAAATCTGATATTCTGTGTATAGTTCTACCAGGAGCCTGTTTTTCTCTCAGTAATGTATCAAGGACCTGCTTCCACATCCATACTTACAGTCTTCCCATGAGGGCTTTGACTCAGAGTTCCAAAGTGAAAGTGATGTTTTAGGGCAACCAGTGTGGCATGGAATGCAGTGCACCCTAGATGTGAAGAGACTCATGTCAGGGAGGTGAACAAGGGAAAGATTGCCCAGTAATCTGAGGATAATGGGAAGAGTGTCCATATCAAGGGATGTCGTATAAAGACAGCATAGAAAGGAGTCAGTCTGTGAGCTATTGTAACCTTGGGTCATTCAGCCTAGTGACAGTCTGAATATAGAGAGTAAATAGGGAGAATCCTCTTTCTTGAGGAGTGGGGGGAGAAAGCAAATCCCAGTGACTTCAGCTTGAATCTTTGGTAGTTTTACATCTGCTCTCTGCCTCTGGTGGATCCTGCTTGATTATTAAATTCAATCATGACAGAAGGGTGGAAATTTTTGTCATGGTAACACTTAAGCCTAAGCTCCACGAAAGCTGAGACCACACCTGTTTTGTGCACTACTGTATCCCTACTGCCTGGAAGGATCCTTACTATATAGTAGGTGCTCAATAAATACTGCATGTCAAAGCTAGGGCAGGCTTGATTCACTTGTTTGCTGCACTAAAACATTCATTTCAAAAAGGCTGTTAAGCCTTCTTATCATCTCGGTGGCCTTATTCTCTGCCCTTCTTGATGGCCGAAAGCACAGCCCAAAGGAGGCATGAAGCCAGCCAGAGAATGAATACGTGTGCACAGCAGAAAACTGAAGACGGCCACCGGCACGATCAAAGTTAAACCTTTGGATCAGTCTCTCTATGCCAGGCCTTAGAGGGCATCTTTTACACTAATAATGATGGAAAATTCAATTAGGCCAAGTTTAGAAAACTTCCCGTAATTAAACACTGTCTAGCAGGGAGGGAATTTCCCTGTGGAGGAAGAACCAGGGGAACAGGGAAACCAGGCCTGGTCCCAGTTCTATTACTAAATGACTGCCTAGTTTCAAATTCCATTACTCTGTGCTTCCTGTTCTCCTTGAATACATACAGAGAATCAATTTAGAGTTTGTGCAAAGCATCGAAGAGTCTCAGATGGGAAAGTATGTGCACAGTATCAATAAAACCAGCACTTCTCCCCTTGACTTCTCTTCTTGCTACCAAGTGGGCACTTGCCTGGGTGTCCATTGAATGGTCTTGACCTTTTATGGAACACAGACACCTTTGAGAATATGGTGAGAACTGGATTCTCTGCCTAGAAAAATTAATTCTTGTATATACTTGCAAAGTTTTGATTTTTCTGTCAATTCATGGACCCCATAGTCCTGAGGTTTATCGATTCCAAGGTAAGACCCCTGGTGCCAATAAGCATTATAAGCCTCTCTGAATATTTTGCATCTCAAGCTAGGAGGGTTTATAATTGGTAGTCCTACTGTGGGAGGAAAAGTAAACAAACCAGTTTAACTTTTTTAGTAACTTAATGCTTGAACGATGGATAGATTTTACTTTAGTTTCCCAGGAGGTACTTGCATGTTGTTAGAGACGTCGTCTTATTCAAAACAAACTAATCTTGTGTTGGTGGGTTTCAGATCACTTAAGGGGAAAGGATTTGTGTAAGAGGAGACCTTATGATGCCCTAAGTGGCCTGGATTTATATGGATATGGAGAAGTTGGCATAGGGTCTGTGATTCACACTAGTGTGTAAGGATTATTATGTTACCAACCTTAGCACCAAAAGCAAGTAAAGAAAGATTGCTCTTGATTCAGAGCTGTAGCCCCTGTCTACTAGTCCTTAATATTAATAGATAGTCTCTAGGATTGTAGCTGTAGGACAGTATCATAGCTCATCCCCACAGTGGCAGCTGGGCATTCTGCACTACATACCAGGCTAGATGCTGTGTGGCAGTGCCCTGTCCGCCAGCCTGGCTGGGAAGCCCTCTGTGGGCCCCTCCTTGTGTCTTGGCACAGTTTGGAGGAAGGGTGGTGGTGTCCCACCTCTAAGAGTATAGCCATCGTGAGCCTGGTCTTCCTTTACTGGCAGCACAGACCTCGAACTGTGGAGGTGAGGCTGACTGGGAGGTCCAGAGGATAATGCATGGAATTCAGGAAATTTGCAATGAGAAAAGCTAAACTGTCTGCAAGTCCCCACATCCTTTATCAGGAGCCTCTGAGAAGCACTTCTGGAGGAGTTACAGCCTTTCCTAGTTGCGGGTGGCAGTCATGATCAAATCATGATTAACTGAGTTCTTTGTGTTTGGTTGAACATTTCTGCCTGTCAGATTCTTATTCATCTTTCAAGGTTTATTTTAAATACACGTCCACCAGGAATTCTTTCCTGATTTCATACTCATTCCCACAGTGGGGATCTAATTTCTGTTTCTCCTTTGGACCCAAAGGCTATATAGCTCATCCTTGTACTGTAGTTATGTGTTTACCTGTCTTGTATTTTTTTTACATCGTATTCATCTTTATGTCTCCTTGACAACTGCCTTGTACATAATTGTGCTCAAATCATATTTGTTAAATCAAATTGATTTCTTAAATCTTTATGAAATTCCCAGGAAGTGGGTACACTCATTCTATAGACCTTTATCCAGGATTGGATGGATGGATGGACGGATGGACGGATGGACAGATGAACCAACCAACCTGCAAGCATTTGTTGAGCCCTGAATGTGACTCATATGTAAAGATATTTGGGGAAGGTGACAAAAAATATTAACATTAGAACTTCAGAACATGTGTTCTAATAGGAGGTAATGAACAGCACACAAATGACTATTGAAAAGGCAGCACTGCAGTTGAGAACACTGAGAAATGAGCAGTCAAGTGGCCTTGTTCAGCTTTGCTCCGGGAGAGAACCCAGCATCTCTTCATGCTGTGGGATTAACCACAAAACAAGGCTGCCTTTGAAAATATACCTGCTCCCACCTCAAGTTGGCCAAGGATGCTGACCCCCATACTCTCTTACTGCTGTGCATTAGCTCTTGGCTTGAGGGGTCGATGGTCTTCTTTTGATTTTCTTGGTCTTTGACTTTATCTCTTGTCCAGTTTGTCTTGTAACTTTCAGAGGGTGGATGGGAGAAATGAAACCATAATAAACAGTAAATGTGTTCATCTTGTTTTTAATAATGGCCCCACTAAAAGGTTTTCTGGAGGGGAAGAGCCTCAGAAGGGCAAACCCTGATGGTCGTGATCTGCACATGGGCTCGTTTTCCCTCATCGTCTCGTATTGGCACATAATCAGTTGTTGAAGATGGTATTTGACGGCTGGAGGTGGTGAGGTATTGCTGGTGCGTTTCCTTCCAAAGTTGGAATGGCCCTGCCAGCAGCAGGCCAGTGGTCAGATCTACCTATCCCTACTCCCAAAACACTAATAACAAAAGAAAAAATATGTATATGTGTGTGTGTGTGTACACACACGTGTATATATACACACATGCGCATAGTACACATGCACACACATCTATTTTTACGTGTGTGTGTGTATGTGTGTTAAAAAGTATTTCTTTTATCAAAAGAGCTAAACCCAAATCCCTCCCAACTGCCTTTGTTCACTGATGGGAAGGACAAAGCCCTAAGGAAACAATTAAGCCTGTCAGATGCCTTAGCTGATGAAGAGGCATTTGACAAGCTAAATGTAAGATTGAAACTGCAAGTGCTCATAAACCAGGTCCCCAGAGAGCTTTTAGTGTCCCTGGCCAGGCCTCCCTCCTCACCTCCCCACCCCGTGTATTTACATGAGCCTCGTCCTTCAGGCCGTCAGAGTCAGGATGAATTCATACATATCTCCCAAGAAGACTGCAGCAAAATATTTCTGATTGCACATGCTTTCCTTTTGATCCATGTCTCTTTCTGGGAGTCATCCTCACCCTGAGGAAAGGGAAGTAAGTAAGGCACGATAAAATGCAGGTCTGTTGCAGGTAAAACAGCCTCTGCTTTTAATCAGAGATCAGTTACGCTGACCTCTTGCCTCAGCCGGTCTCGTTCCTCCTACTTGCACATCAGGCTCAACTCTCTGCCAGGGAAAGGCTTAGCTACTTCAGAAGGGCCACCGTAGTGCTCTCTAGGAAGCGGGGAGGGAGCCAGACCGGGGGTCGACGGCCCCCTGTGCAGCAGGTTCACAGTCGGTGCCCTGTGGACCCAGAGGAAGCACTGCTGCCTCTTTTCCGAGGTGAGCTTCTCCAGTTGGACCCGGTCTTCTGCTGTCTCTGTTTCTTGAGCCATCATTTTCTCTGTATTTCCCCTCAACCTGGAGGCTATCTCTGTTTTGTTCCTTTTTTAGCCTATAAATAGGCTCGGGTTTCACCATCCTAAAAAGAAATTATCCTCCCGCAGCCTACCATGGTATCTTGCTCTTTCAGTGCTAGGCTTTTGGAATGATTGCATTTGCTGTATATATTTCCAAAACCCCCCCACTCGTTTTTCAGCTCATTATAATTGGGCTTCCTGTGCTCCCTATGGAGGCTGCTGTCGCTGAGTTCACCAGGGATGCCTTAGTTACTAAGTCTCTGGCTCACTGTCTGGCCTCATCCCATTCATTCTCTCTGAAGCACTTAGTGCTGTGGACCATGGAATCTCTCTCCTCCCTCAGCTTCCATGGTGGTTTTCTCTTGTTCCTCCTCTGCTCTCCTGGTCTTTTCCTGCTCTATTTTTTTTTTTTTTTTTGGCTGACTCTCCCTGTTAGGTGCTCCATTTAAATGGATACTGTTAATGGGATTCTCTCAGTGACCCCTTCTCTTCTCGTTCTACTTCTTCTCAGGGTATCTCATATTTCCCATGGCTTCAGCCACCCTCTCAGTGCTGATGACTCATAAGTCTTGCCTCTCTCCTCGATCCCTTGTTTCCAGTTGTCTCATAGTCAAGTCCACCTGAGTGCTTTGGTGGCTCCTGAGACTTGACATGTTTAGAACCACATTCCTCTTCTTCCTTCCCTGTCCCCTCAACTTTTTCCTGTTTCTGTGCCCCTTGACCTAGTTAATGTTTAGCCAACTCACCAAGTCACCCAAGTTACACAACTCGGAGCCTTCCCCTTCCTTATTCTCACATCCAGAGAGAAGACTCTCGAATCTATGTGCTACCTGTGATCACTGCCGGTGCCTTAATTAGGCCTTCAGCTCTTCTTGCCTGGACTCAGGTTGACCAGTCTGGCTGCGCAGTCTGTGCACTGCACAACTCCAGGGTGTGTCAGTCACCCTGCCCTGTACTTGGCACCTGGTTTACCCAAACGCTGATTCTCGTGACAGCTCCCGTGTTTGCAGATGGCAAAACTATAACTTGAGGATTAAAAGACTCACCCAGTGTCTCACAGTTGTAAGCAGCAGAGCAGGGATTTGAGTCCAGCTCTTCTGACTGGCAAGCCCTGGGTCCAGATTCTTCCTCTTCCCCCAGACATTCCATATTGTGGTAACCTCTTTATTGGCCTCCCTTCTCCTGCTCCTGTCCTCCTCCAAGATACCCTTCACACCACCATTATTACCAGCTACATCATTCCCCTGCTCAGACCCCCATCAGTACCCTGAGCCCCCAGGTCAGCATGCCCTGACCTCCCTCTGTTCCCATCTCCTGCCAGGCCTTCAGCATGTCCCATGTCCCTGTGCCCAAGCAAACTGCTGTTTTGTCACTCCTTGCCTTTCTATGTGCAGTTTCCCTTGCAAGGAATGTTCTTCCGTCTCCTGTCTCTGTGATGCAGAGCTTTCTTTGTTCCTTCCTCCAGATCTGCTCTCTGCCGTGCTGGGTGCCCAGGGAGGCTGGCCTGTGTGTACTGCATCAGCAGCCTTCTTTACTGTCATGAGAGTTCCTGCCAGGTGGCACACAGTTCTTTCTCTCTCTGGCTTCTGATGACCTCTCACTGCCCTGCCCCCTCAAGCCTTGGGGTGCTGAGAGCTCCCACAGGTACTGTAGTATCCTTTGGGGTTTCCCTGCACTGTGCCCTCATCTTTGTAAACAGTCCCTTATTAAACTCTCCTCAGATGACTCAAATTATCTGTTTCTTGCCAGGACCCGGACTGATCAGTTCCCCACGCCACAGTCCCTGCCACCTCCCACATATTCTTCAAGACATCGCTCAGGCAGCAGCTCCCCTCCCTGTGCCTTTCCTGGCTCACAGGCCATTGGCTGCATGCTCCTCCAGGTCCATATCCATAGTGCTCTGTTCCACTGTCCCACTCTTGTCTCACTCCATCAGCACACTCTCAGCTCTTCAAGGATAGGCTCTGAAACTGCTCAGCTCTGTGTCCCAAGAGAATCTGATGTGGGGTGGGGGAGGGTGTGGATACGGAGCAAGATGTGCATTTCTTAGAATAAAGGTTATGCTGAGCCACCCCACAGACACTGTAATCCCTCAGCAACTGCTCCTGGGTGGTGGGGAGACAGACAGTAAGAGAACTTCTGGCATACAGCAAACACACAAACAAAAACCTGGCTGCCTCAGGCCTCCCAACTCACCCCTTTCCCAAACCTATAAAATAAAACCAGAAGACTGTTAAAGGGCGATTTAAACCTTCCGAGACTGAACCAGGAAGGAATAGAAAATATAAACAGACCAATCGCAAGCACTGAAATTGAGACTGTGATTAAAAATCTTCCAACAAACAAAAGCCCAAGACCAGATGGCTTCACAGGCAAATTGTATGAAACATTAAGAGAAGAGCTAACACCTATCCTTCTCAAACTCTTCCAAAATATAGCAGAAGGAGGAACACTCCCAAACTCATTCTACGAGGCCACCATCACCTTGATACCAAACCAGACAAGGATGTCACAAAGAAAGAAAACTACAGGCCAATATCACTGATGAACATAGGTGCAAAAATCCTCAACAAAATACTAGCAAACAGAATCCGACAGCACATTAAAAGGATCATACACCATGATCAAGTGGGGTTTATCCCAGGAATGCAGGGATTCTTCAATATACGCAAATCAATCAATGTGATACACCACATTAACAAATTGAAGGAGAAAAACCATATGATCATCTCAATAGATGCAGAAAAAGCTTTTGAAAAAATTCAACACCCATTTATGATAAAAACCCTGCAGAAAGTAGGCATAGAGGGAACTTACCTCAACATAATAAAGGCCATATATGACAGACCCACAGCCAACATCGTTCTCAGTGGTGAAAAACTGAAACCATTTCCTCTAAAATCAGGAACAAGACAAGGTTGTCCACCCTCACCACTATTATTCAACATAGTTCTGCAAGTTGTAGCCACAGCAGTCAGAGAAGAAAAAGAAAAGGAATCCAAATCGGGAAAGAAGAAGTAAAGTTGTTACTGTTTGCAGATGACATGATACTATACATAGAGAATCCTAAAGATGCTACCAGAAAACTACTAGAGCTAATCAATGAATTTGGTAAAGTAGCAGGATACAAAACTAATGCACAGAAATCTCTTGCATTCCTATACACTAACAATGAAAGATCAGGAAGAGAAATTAAGGAAACACTCCCATTTATCACTGCAACAAAAAGAATAAAATAACTAAGAATAAACCTACCTAAGGAGACGAAAGACCTGTATACAGAAAACTATAAGACACTGATGAAAGAAATTAAAGATGATGCAAACAGATGGAGAGATATACCATGTTCTTGGATTGGAAGAATCAACATTGTGGAAATGGTGATACTACCCAAAGCAACCTACAGATTCAGTACACTCCTTATCAAATTACCAATGGCATTTTTCACAGAATTAGAACAAAAAATTTCACAATTTGTATGGAAACACAAAAGACCCCGAGTAGCCAAAGCAATCTTGAGAAAGAAAAGCAGAGCTGGAGGAATCAGGCTCCTGGACTACAGGCTATACTACAAAGCTACAGTAATCAATACAGTATGGTACTGGCACAAAAACAGAAATATAGATCAATGGAACAAGATAGAAAGCCCAGAAATAAACCCATGCACATATGGTCACCTTATTTTTGGTAAAGGAGGCAAGAGTATACAATGGAGAAAAGACAGGCTCTTCAGTAAGTGGTGCTGGGAAAATGTACAGCTACATGTAGAAGAATGAAATTAGAACACTCCCTAACACCATGCACAAAAATAAACTCAAAATGGATTAAACACCTAAATGTAACGCCAGACACTATAAAACTCTTAGAGGAAAACATAGGCAGAACACTCTATGACATAAATCACAGCAAGATCCTTTTTGACCCACCTCCTAGAGAAATGGAAATAAAAACAAAAATAAACAAATGGAACCTAATGAAACGTAAAAGCTTTTGCACAGCAAATGAAATCATAAACAAGATGAAAAGACAACCCTCAGAACGGGAGAAAATATTTGCAAACAAAGCAACTGATAAAGGATTAATCTCCAAAATTTACAAGCAGCTCATGCAGCTCAGTATCAAAAAACAACTGAATCCAAAAATGGGCAGAAGACCTAAACAGACATTTCTCCAAAGAAGATATAAAGATTGCCAACAAACACACGAAAGGATGCTCAACATCACTAATCATTAGAGAAATGCAAATCAAAACTACAATGAGGTATCACCTCACACCAGTCAGAATGGCCATCATCAAAAAAATCTACAAACAATAAATGCTGAAGAGCGTGTGGAGAAAAGCAAACCCTCTTGCATTGTTGGTGGGAATGTAAATTGATATAGCCACAATGGAGGTTCCTTAAAAAACTGAAAATAAAGCTACCATATGACCCAGCAATCCCACTACTGGGTATATACCCTGAGTAAATAATAATTCAAAAAGAGTCATGTACCGCAATGTTCATTGCAGCTCTATTTACAATAGCCAATAGCCAGGACATGGAAGCAACCTAAGTGTCAATCAACAGATGAATGGATAAAGAAAATGTGGCACATATATACAATGGAATATTACTCAGCTGTGAAAAGAAACGAAATTGAGTTATTTGTAGTGAGGTGGATGGACCTAGAGTCTGTCATACAGAGTGAAGTCAGAAGGGGAAAAACAAATACCATATGCTAACACCTATAATATGGAATCTAAAAAAAAACAAAAAAAAATGGTTCTGAAGAACCTAAGGGCAGGACACGAATAAGGATGCAGACGTGGAGAATGGACTTGAGGACACGGGGAGGGGGAAGGGTAAGCTGGGATGAAGTGAGAGAGTGTCATGGACTTACATATACTACCAAGTGTGAAATAGATAGCTAGTGGGAAGCAGCTGCATAGCACAGGGAGATCAGCTCGGTGCCTTGTGACCATCTAGAGGGGTGGGATAGGGAGGGTGGTCTGTTTTATAACATAGTGAATCAGCTATACATTTACATATATCCCCATATCTCCTCCCTCTTGCGTTTCCCTACCACCCTCCCTATCCCAACCCCTCTCAGTGGTCACAAAGCACCGAGCTGATCTCCCTTTAACACACCATTGTAAAGCACTTATACTCCAATAAAGATGTTAAAAAAAAAAAAGGCGATTGGAAGTTGAAATGAGATCAAATATGAATCAGTTCATTTTATCATTTTTTTCTAAGATACGTTAGTGGCCTAGAAGTAAAGGTACATGGTCCTTTATAGTTTAAAACAAAAAGGAAAAACTCGATTATGATAGAGAGGGAGTTGTCCTAGGATAAATCAGAATTGTTCAGCCGTTGTCCTGGGGGCATATATGAGAATTAGCGGTGTTGACACTTGGAGTAAATGCCTGCACTGAGCTCCCTGGCTTGTTCTATTAACCTCAGGTCCTGGGAGGAAGTGCCTTCAGGTGAGCTGTGATTCAGACCTCCTCTGATGTAGCATCAGGCAAGCAGGTCAGAGCAATCAGAGAAAGAAAACTACTAGGAAAGAAGAGTACGTGGCCATGCCAGCCAGGCCCAGTCAGGCATGCTCCAGGCCCCGGGGAGGGAGGGGCTGGATGCCCTCTCTTCATTTCCTGTCGTGGCACACAAGGCTCCCCATGTGTTGAGCAAGTGGCCTGAGGGTCACTTAGTCTTTGGAAAGGCTAAGATGTCCTTATGACATTTATCATATTCCTGGGTTGGTTTGTTTGAAGAAACTCAGATGGAAGGTGGGCCGTCGGGGAGAGCAAAGCAATCAAGCACCGCCCACTCAAGTGTCCAGTGAAAATCTTACCCACGTGAGAATGAATTTGTTTTGGCCGTAGAGAGTCTATAAAGGCGTCCAGGGCTTGGAAAAATACCTGGAATAAGGAAATTCAGGGTTCCTAGGTGGCATAAATGTACCATAGCACTGACTTCTAGCTAGATTTAGAGATAACAATAGTAATAATAACAATCTAATATCTGAATGATTTTTGACAGTTATTAATCAGCTAAGCAGATAATGCAGATGTGAAGGACTTGGTTAAGATGGCCAGGGTTCAGATTCTGTCTCAGAGACTGCAGTGGGCCAAACTGTGTCCCTCAAAAAGATATGCTGAAGTCCTAACCCCTGATACCTATGAATGTGACTTTATTTGGCAAAAGGACTTTGCTGATGTAATTGAGTTACGGTGAGGTCATAATTGATTAGAGTGAGCCCGAAGTCTAATGATTGGTGTTCTTATAAGAAGAGGGAAATTTGGAGACAGAAACATGGAGGGGAGACACAAGGAAGAAGGCTGGGTGAAGATGGAGACAGCAGATTGGAGTGATGCAACTAAAAGCCAAAGCATGCCAAGGATTGCCGGCAACCACCAGACGCCAGGAGAGACACGTGGACTGGATTCTCCCTCAGAGCCTCTCAAAGGAACTAACCTTGCCAATATCTTGATTTCTGGCTTCTGGAACTCTGAGAGGTTAAATTTCTGTTGTTTTAAATTATCACTTTGTGATAATTCGTTACAGCAGCCCTGGGAAACTAATACAGATACCTACTAGCTGTGTGACCTTGAGAATGTTGACTAACCCCTCTCAGTTTCCTCATCTATAAAATGGGGATAGTAGTAGTACCCACCTCATAAGGTTGTGAGGATTAAATGAGTTTTTATGTGTAGTGTGACTTGAGCAGTGCCTGGCACATGAGAGGGACCCAAGAGATCAGCAAATATTCTTGCTCACTTCAGTTCAGTAAAGATTTTTTTGAGCACCTACTATGTGCCACGTACTATGTATAAATCACTTCATTTGATTCGCATAACAATCCTGAGACTTCTCATGCCTTTTTGAGGTTGAGAAAACTAAAGCTCAGAGCTTTGAGAAAGTAGAAGAGCTGCCATCTCAGCTGAGGCTTTTGTGGCTCTGTTCTGTCAGTTCTTTTATTCCACAAAACCACAGGGATCTCAAGGGATACAGGGCAGTGGATCAGGAAGGGTGTGAACTTCTGACTATGATTTATTTTGCATTGGGGAGACTTATGCCTGACCCCTTTCTCCACATACCACTTAAAGAAGGGAAGGTTTCCCTGTCGTGAAAGCAAGAAGACAAATTGTTCATGGAGAAAGGAGAGGAAGATGCAGCTTTCTAAGCGAGGCTCCCCCAGCACACACCAGTCAAAGCAGCACCCTTCTGTTTGTGGTGTGCTGGTATTCTCTCCGCTCTCTGGCTCAGGAGGAAAGCTGTGTCTCTGAGCAAGAGTCTTCAGGAAGCCTGAGGATCCTCAGAAGTGTAGGAAGGTTGGCTGACCCCAGAAAACATGAACACACCAAATGTGTGAACCCAGATAACACAGAAGCAGAGGAGAAAGAATTGGCAGCCTGTGTAAAGATTTGGTTTTTGAAAGCCAACAGCAGGCGACAGTTATTTTGGAGAAATTACCAGTGTTGCAGAGAAGTTAAAGCCTTGAAGTATGTGCAAGGATTGTTGGGGTTTTGTGAGGGACACTGGCCTGTTTTTTGCCTGTTTGTCAAGTAGTGAACAAGAGGAAGTTTACTTATCACAGTGCTTGGTATTTAGAAAGTGCTCTGTGGTGGTTTGTGGTTGATTCAAGTAAACCAGGGAAGATTTTGTGGGATATAAGAAAGCACTTCTTAACAGCTGTGAAATTCAAACATGAATTAACTGCTGAGACAGGCCGTGAGGGTGACTTAACTGGACTTTCAAAAGATAAATGTGTATTTGTCTGACTCTCACTAGATTTTAAAATTCAGTTGATTGTTTACTTCTTATTTCAGGTACACAGTAGATAGTTGTCATAATAATTTAGACATTTTTATAATGTTACGCCTTGAAGAAACCTTAGAAATCAGCTATGATACTCGGATTTCTCTGCCTGCAGTTGTGTAGATGGGCTTGACTGTCTCACGAGGTCTCTCCTAGCCCTAAAATCCCAGACTTCTTTCCAGATCACACTGTGGTGAGGCAGGTCTGAAATACGGCCCAGCTATGGCTGCCAGCAGATCTTGGACAATGTATTCCTACACCTCAGACAGCTGTGAAGTAAGGAGACCACGTTCCATGAGGGACTGTGGCACCATTTCATGAGTTGATCACCATTCCTTTATGCCAGATAGCAGCCCTGAAAATGGCTAAATTGAGGGATGAAGAAGATGAAAACTGATCTAACTTCTAATTAAAGAAAACCAGTCAAAGTGATAAAGGGCCCTGAAAATACAGTAGGAGAGAAAGATAATCAGACCAAAGCAGTACTAGGAAGAAATGATCAAGATGAAGGACAATTTGGTCTAAAGATTAGATTAAAATAAGAGACATGGGGAAAAGAATGATGACCAGGGACAGAAGTGTGGAACTGTGTGAATGCTCCAGGACTGGGTGGGAAGAGAAGACACACCAGTGTTCAGGGAGCATGCAGGGGCTGGGGGTAAGGGTCGGGGGGGGGTGCTCGTTGCTGTAGATTTTGGTGTGGTTCTATTAGCAAAGCATTGGGGGCCTCCCTCCACCCACCACCTTTCCTAATATTTTCCCTAGGCCCTCTGAAGATAACACATTCTTTTGGGGGGACCCACAAAAATCACACAGTCTGGGCTGCTTGGGGAATCACTGCTGCCGTGGGCAGAAGTCATGCTGGGTTTTCGCAGAACCATGACTTCATGGCTGTGCCACGCTCAGCTGGTCTCGAGCAGCAGGTTGGTTCTGCTTTCTGTCTTCTGCAGTTTTCACATCATGCTTCTTCTTCTCCCAGAGGTTTTCCCTTAAGATCCCACTGGGTTTTGTCTTTACCATCTGCAAGTTACTTGGTAGCTTATCTTCTCAATCTTGGTTCATTTCCATGTGTCCCTGTGGGTTAGGGATGCCCGTGCCTTCCAGGGCCTTCAGAGAAAAATCTCTTCTTCACATTCAAACTGGAGAACCCCCAGAGAGATGGTGATGTTGGGGGAACAGGGATGATATCTCTTTGTTCTTCCATTTGCCATTTCTAGAGTTATTTCCACAGTTTTAAAGTATTTGTACAATGGGTTATAGAATATTTGTCCATCTCATCCACTTTCAATATTTGCCCATCCCAGAACTTTACAACTGCTCTGAAAGATGTTTTTATTGCCCTTACTTGAAGGATTAGGAAAGAAGGCTGAGAGAAGGAAAAGAGTTTGCCTGGGGCCCCATGGCAGGTCTAGATCCTCTGTCCTGAGGTTCTGTGCTTTCTGCCGTGGCGGGTCCCAGCTGGCTAGGTGAGACCCAGCAGGTTTCGAGCAGAAGACAGCATGGAGACTTTTCTGTGGAACTCTGTGTCTGTGCATCTTGGTGAGACCCAGCAGGTTAGGTGAGTTGGTGAGACCCAGCTCACCTAACTGGCTAGGTGAGACCCAGCAGGTTTTGAGCAGAAGACAGCATGGAGACTTTTCTGTGGAGCTCTGTGTCTGTGGGTCTTGGATAGGGGAGCATGGATGTAGACTCAGGAAACCTTGCAGGAGACTCAAGACCTTTCACATTCTCTGTAGCCAGTGGGTTCCAAGGTCAGCCAGCAGTCCCCATGGAGATAAGGGGCAGTAGGGGCAGGATACCAGTTGCTGGGGGGACATGGCCATGGCATTTTCGAGTGTGTAACATCCAGAGAGAGGGATGGTGACAGAGTAAGGTTGTTGTCTCAGGAAATAAGAGATGAGAACTTGAAGACAGAAGTACAACATAGTTTATTCTAATTGGGTCCAAAAAGGTGAGATCATGAAGAAAAATCACGTGGCTGCCTACATTTTCATAAAATGTCTTTTGAGAAGTACACAGTTTGGAAAGCAGAGCTTAAAATCAAGTATAAGTGCAGAGGAACTGAAACCCTGAATGCATTGGGTTCATGGAAAAGACTGACGATGAGAGAAGAAAAGTATAAAAGAAAAGAGAGTAGCACATGACAAAGAGATATTGTGAAGTCCCATTGTTCTAACCATGTGTCTCCTTTTTTTTTTTTTAACCTCAAGTAGAGAACTGTCGGATCTTCAAACTAGAAACACTAGAACATAGGTGATTTGAAAAATAGAAGTTTGAAAACCACGAGGAGAAAGGCAGGCGTCCTTCACTCCTTTAAATGTGTCCAGGCCTTGGTCACTTAGGACCTGGAGTCCTAAAGAATGTGATTGCAATATGATATTTGATCATCTTTGCAAAATCATGGGGAATGGATGAGATATGAGAAGATTACAAGAAAAAGACATTTCACTTTTTAGAAAGGGGAAAACTCTGGGTCTAGGAATTACAGACTAGTGAACTTGTCATTGCCCCTGGGCAAAATTCTAGAAGAGATCATTAAGCAGATGATCTGTGAGAGCCTGGAAAAGGAAATAGTGATCCCTAGGAGACAGTCCTAAAAACCAATTACCAAGTATGCTTAGGAAGTCTGCCTTAAGAGCAGTTGTGCAAATTAGATTTGACTGTTTGAGTTGACCACAGTGTGAATGAGCAGTGAGATGCTGTAACTGAAGAAAAAAATATGATCAGAGATGCTTTGCTAAAAATTCAGTTCTAGGGCATAGAAAATATCCAAATTCACTCTGTCATGTTCTCATCCCTTTAGGAATATGCATTCAGTTCTGTGTTTTAAGAGTCATTGGTAAATTGGGGTATGTACAGAAAAGGTTAACAAGGAAGATGGAGATCGTATTTACTGAGCAAGCAACTCACCATATGTTGGGCGTTGTGTTAAATACTGGAGGGGAGTGTTTTAATACTTACATACTATGAAGAGATCATTAATCTACCTGTTTTCAGATCAGGAAAGAAAGGGTCATGTCAACTGAGTAGTTTGCATAAGGCTAACAGCTAGGAAGTGGCAAAGCTAAGACTTGAACCTAGATCTCTCTCAACCCAAAGCCCATACTCTTTCCACAGTACAAACCTGCCAGAGTAATAAAAGATCTAGAAAATGGGCTGGTTGAGGAACTCTTGAAGGAAGAGGAAGTGTGTCACTTTAAAGAATGAGAGGAGTAAATATAAATGTGGTGGTTTTCAAAGGGTTGCCATGTAGAAGGATTAGCCTTGTTCTCTAAGGCCCCAAAGGAGAGAACTAGGGCAGTAGTGTGGCAGTACTAATAGCAGTTACCATTTATTAACCATTTGTTATAAGCTGATCCTTCTGCATACATTCATTCTTTAAACCTCATGAGTGAGGTGCAGTACTATGGTTATCCCCATTTCACAGGTGAAGAGCCATGAGTAAATCAAAATAATGCCCAGGATCTAACAGCTAGTAATTAGCAGAGCCTGGGCCTATGATCCAGATCTGTCCCACACCAGGGCCAGCGTTTTCAACCATTTCCTTCCACTGCATTGCTGTTGGTAGATTTCTGATCAATGTAAGGGGAAATTTCCAAGTAATGAGAAGCTCTCCGACAGGAGGAATGGCTACTCTAACTGGAGTGAACTGCTCATCACTGACAAATGCTGAATGACAGGGATGCTGGGTTGGACAGATCTGAGGACTACACAGGTCTCTTTCTACTCTACATTCCGTTTCTTTTTTTCTGTGCTCCTAAAAGAAACACATTGACCTATAGATTAATAGTCAAGGAAGTGAGAAGCGGGGTGCTGGTGGTGGGTCTAGTGGTTCTTTATCAATCTGTCAACTTGAATTCCAGCATAACTATAAAACCCAAATCCAGTTTCTCCAAGTTATTGTTTATATTTCTGTAATTTATGTTACGTTTATGGACATAACAGTGTATAGAAAAGTTTATTGCTGTGGCTTGAATGCATAACAGTTCCATCAGTGAGTAAAAATTATAATTCTATGCATATTTTGAGATAAAACCAAGAAATTTGAAGAAATTTGAAGTGGGAATAAATCTAATAAGATCTTAGTAATCATTATTAACACTATATGAACTGCTTTGGTATCCTACCCTATAATTATACTGAAAGTTATGAAAATTGAGATACTTTTTGGAAGTGGGATCAGAACTGCACTAGACTTAAGGATAAAGATTAAGGAGGGGAAAAGGGAAATCTTTTCTTATTCTCTTGAGTCCTCATATTATTCTTTCTCCCCTCCCCCACCCCCAACACACACACAATCACAGTTCTTAAAACCAAGGTATGAAGAAGTAAGGGTTCTTGGAATATAGTTCTAGATCTGGAAGTTTGGACGTGAGGCCTTAATTTGTTGATTTATTAATTTGTGGGTGAATGAGGTCACATGGAAAAACTTCCTGCTTCTTGATTGTGTTGGCGGATACTTTTCTGAGCTCTAACTTGTTGACTTTATAGTTAGCTAGAGATTATTGACTTTTAATAACTTACACATTAAGTTTCTGAACTCAGACATAACAGAGCAGTCTCCAAAGAGCTCCAGTCCAAAGAGAGTGGCTGCATCCATGCCCAGGTTATCATCATATTTGCCGAAAAGGTGCTTTGTCTACCAAGGTAAAGTTAACCCTAGCTTGCTGCCATCCCTGAGTGCCTTCCATGTCTCTGTGTCTTGTTGGCATGCCAGTCTGCCTTCATATCTGCTCCATCGGTTTTAAATCTAGTTCTCAGTCCTTAGGGTATTACCTAATAATAAATGAAAAACTCAAAAATCAAAGGAGTTTTATGTGTGATGCATCTGAACTAATAGGACCTCACTTCTGTCTGGGGGTGGGGGAAATGAATAGCCAGGCAGAGCACATTATGGGTGCTTATTAAGGACAGCAAGGACTCCTCCCTCCCTCCTAAGCATGCATTCAGAACCTCCTATGTGCCGATTGCAGTGCTGGCGCTGGAATACCAAGATGTGGCCCTGTTGCTTCAAGAAACTTCAGTATAAACATCATAGTGAGTATTGGTTCAAGATGGCGGAGTAGAAGGGTGTGCGCTCACTCCCTCTTGCGAGAGCACCAGAATCACAACTAACTGCTGAACGGTCATCAACAGAAAGACACTGGAAGTCACTAAAAAAGTTACCCCACATCCAAAGACAAAGGAGAAGCTGCAATGAGACGGTAGGAGGGGCGCAACCACAATAAAATCAAATCCCATAACCGCTGGGTGGGTGACTCACAAGCTGGAGAACACTTATAACACAGAAGTCCACCCACTGGAGTGAAGGTTCTGAGACCCACATCAGGCTTCCCAACCTGGGGTTCTGGCAACGGGAGGAGGAATTCCCAGAGAATCATACTTTGAAGGCTAGCAGGATTTGATTGCAGGACTTCGACAGGACTGGGGGAAACAGACTCTACTCTTGGAGGGCACACACAAAGTAGTGTGCGCATCAGGACCCAGGGGGAAGGAGCCGTGACCCCATAGGAGACTGAACCAGACATACCTGCTAGTGGTGGAGGGTCTCCTGCAGAGGCAGGAGGTGGCTGTGGCTCACCGTGGGGACAAGGACACTGGCAGCAGAAGTTCTGGGAAGCACTCCTTAGTGTGAGCCCTCCCAGAGTCCACCATTAACCCCACCAAAGAGCCTGTCGCCTCCAGTGCTGGGTCACCTCAGGCCAAAAATTCATCAGGGAGGGAACTCAGTCCCACACATCAGCTGACAAGTGGATTAAAGTTTTACTGAGCTCTACCCACCAGAGCAACACCCAGCTCTAGCCACCACGAGTCCCTCCCATCAGGAAGCTTGCACAAGCCTCTTAGATAGCCTCATCCACCAGAGGGAAGACAGCAGAAGCAAGAAGAACTACAGTCCTGCAGCCTGTGGAATGAAAACCACATTCATAGAAAGAAAGACAAAATTAAAAAGCAGAGGGCTACGTACCACATGAAGGAACAAGATAAAACCCCAGAAAAACAATTATATGAAGTGGAGATAGGCAACCTTCCAGAAAAAAAAATCAGAATAATGATAGTGAAGATGATCTAGGACCTCGGAAAAAGAATGGAGGCAAGGATCGAGAAGATGCAAGAAACGTTTAGCAAAGACCTAGAAGAACTAAAGGACAAACACCTAGAAGAATTAAAGAACAAACAAACAGAGATGAACAGTACAATAACTGAAATGAAAAATACACTAGAAGGAATCAATAACAGCATAACTGAGGCAGAAGAACGGAGAAGTGACCTGGAAGACAGAATGGTGGAATTCGCTGCCACGGAACAGAATAAAGGAAAAAGAATGAAAAGAAATGAAGACAGCCTAAGAGACCTCTGGGACAAAATAAAACACACCAACTTTCGCATTATAGGGGTCCCAGAAGGAGAAGAGAGAGAGAAAGGACCCGAGAAAATATTTGCAGAGATTATAGTCGAAAACTTCCCTAACATGGGAAAGGAAGTAGCCACCCAAGTCCATGAAGCGCAGAGAGTCCCAGACAGAATAAACACAAGGAGAAACATGCCAAGACATATAGTAATCAAACTGACAAAAATTAAGGACAAAGATAATTATTGAAAGCAATTATTAAAAGTTCCCTTAAGGGAACTCCCATAAGGTTAACAGCTGATTTCTCATCAGAAACTCTACAAGCCAGAAAGGAGTGACACAATATATTTAAAGCAATGAGAGGGAAGAACCTACAACCAAGATTACTCTACAACCAAGATTACTACCTACAACCAAGATTACTCTACCCAGCAAGGATCTCATTCAGATTTGACGGAGAAGTCAAAAGCTTTACAGATAAGCAAAAGCTAAGAGAATTCAGCACCACCAAACCAGCTCTGCAACAAATGCTAAAGGAACTTCTCTAAGTGGGAAACACAAGACAAGAAAAGGACCTACAAAAACAAACCCAAAACAATGAAGAAAATGGTCATAGGAACATACATATCGATAACTACCTTAAATGTGAATGGATTAAATGCTCCAACCAAAAGGCAGAAGCTCGCTGATTGGATACATAAACAAGATCCATCTATATACTATCTACAAGAGACCCACTTCAGACCTAGGGACACATACAGACTGAAAGTGAGGGGATGGAAAAAGATATTCCATGCAAATGGAAATCAAAAGAAAGCTGGAGTAGCGATACTCATATCAGATAAAATAGACTTTAAAATAAAGAATATTATAAGAGACAATCGGCAGGCGGACTCTCAACCACTGTGCCACCAGGGAAGCCCTCCTACAGTGGGGGACTTTAACACTTCACTTACACCAGTGGACAGATCATCCAGACAGAAAATTAATAAGGAAACACAAGCTTCAAATGACACAATAGGGGCTTCCCTGGTGGCCCAGTGATTCAGAGTCCGCCTGCTGATGCAGGGGACACGGGTTCGTGCCCCAGTCTGGGAAGATCCCACATGCCGCAGAGCGGCTGGGCCCGTGAGCCATGGCCGCTGAGCCTGCATGTCCAGAGCCTGTGCTCCGCAATGGGAGAGGCCACAACAGTGAGAGACCTGTGTACCGCCAAAAAAAAAAAGAAAAAAAAAAAGACACAAGAGACCAGATGGATTTAGTTGATACTTATAGGACATTCCATCCGAAAACAGCAGATTGCACTTTCTTCTCAAGTGCACATGGAACATTATCCAGGATAGATCACTTCTTGGGTCACAAATCAAGCCTCAGTAAATTTAAGAAAATTGAAATCACATCAAGCATCTTTTCCAACCACAACACAATGAGATTAGAAATCAATTACAGGAAAAAAAACACAAACACATGGAGGCTAAACAATATGTTACTAAATAACCAAGAGATCACTGAAGAAATCAAAGAGGAAATCAAAAAATACCTAGACACAATTGATAATGAAAACATGATGATCCAAAACCTATGGGATGCAGTAAAAGCAGTTCTAAGAGGGAAGTTTATAGCAGTACAATCCTACCTCAAAAAGCAAGAAAAATCTAAAGTAAACAATCTAACCTTACATCTAAAGGAACTAGAGAAACAAGAACAAACAAAACCTAAAGTTAGTAGAAGGAAAGAATTCATAAAGATCTGAGTAGAAATAAATGAAATAGAAACAGAAAACAGTAGCAAAGATCAATAAAATTAAAAGCTGGTTCTTTGAGAAGATAAAATTCATAAGCCTTTAGCCAGACTCATCAAGAAAAAGAGGGAGAGGACTCAAATCAATAAAATAAGAAATAAAAAGGAGAAGTTACAATGGACACTGCAGAAATAGAAAGCATCATTAGAGACTACTACAAGCAGCTCTGTGCCACTAACATGGACAACCTGGAAGAAATGGACAAATTCTTGAAAAGGTATAACCTTCCAAGACTGAACCAGGAAGAAACAGAAAACATGAACAGACCAATCACAAGTAATGAAGTTGAGAGCATGATTAAAAATCTTCCAACAAACAAAAGTCCAGGACCAGATGGCTTCACAGGTGAATTCTTTCAAACGTTTAGAGAAGAGCTAACACCCATCCTTCTCAAACTCTTCCAAAACATTGCAGAGGAAGGGACACTCCCAAACTCATTCTCCGATGCCACCATTACCCTGATACCAAAACCAGACAAAGATACTACAAAAAAGAAAATTACAGACCAATATCACTGATGAATATAGATGCAAAAATCCTCAACAAAATACTAGCAAACAGAATCCAACAACACATTAAAAGGGTCATGCACCATGATTAAGTGGGATTTATCCCAGGGATGCAAGGATTCTTCACTATATGCAAATCAATCAATGTGATACCCCATATTAACAAATTGAAAAATAAAAACCATATGATCATCCCAGTAGATACAGAAAAAGCTTTTGACAAAATTCACCACCCATTTATGATTAAAAAAAAGTCTCCAGAAAGTGAGCATAGAGGGAAGCTACCTCAACATCATAAAGGCTATATATGACAAACCCACAGCAAACATCATTCTGCATGGTGAAAAACTGAAAGCATTTCCTCTAAGATCAGGAACAAGGGAAGGGTGTCCACTCCTGCCACTGTTATTTAACATAGTTTTGGAAGTCCTAGCCACAGCAGTCAGAGAAGAAAAAGAAATAAAAGGAATACAAATTGGAAAAGAAGAATTAAAATGGTCACTTTTTGCAGATGACATGATACTATACATAGATAATCCTAAAGATGCCACCAGAAAACTACTAGAGCTAATGAATGAATTTGGTAACATTGCAGGATACAAAATTAATGCACAGAAATCTCTTGCATTCCTATACACTGACAACAAAAGATCAGAAAGAGAAATTAAGGAAATAATCCCATTCACCATTGCAACAAAAACAATAAAATACCTACGAATAAACCTACCTAAGGAGGTAAAAGACCTGTACTTAGAAATCTGTAAGACACTGATGAAAGAAATCAAAGATGATACAAAGAGATGGAGAGATATACCATGTTCTTGGATTGGATGAATTAATATTGTGAAAATGACTGTACTACCCAAAGCAGTCTACAGATTCAACGCAATCCCTATCAAACTACCAATGGCATTTTTCACAGAACTAGAACAAAAAATTTCACAATTTGTATGGAAACACAAAAGACCCCGAATAGTCAAAGCAATCTTGAGAAAGAAAAATGGAGCTGGAGGAATCAGGCTCCTGGACTTCAGACTATACTACAAAGCTACAGTAATCAAGACAGTATGTTGCTGGCTCAAAAACAGAAATATATACATCAATGGAACAGGATAGAAAGCCCAGAGATAAACCCATGCAACTATGGTCAACTAATGTATGACAAAGGAGGCAAGGATATATACAATGGAGAAAAGACAGTCTCTTCAATAAGTGGTGCTGGGAACTCTGGACAGCTAAATTTAAAAGAATGAAATTAGAATATTCCCTAACATCATACACAAAAATAAACTCAAATGGATTGAAGACCTAAATGTAAGACCGGACACTATAAAACTCTTAGAGGAAAACAGGAAGAACACTCTGTGACATAAATCACAGCAAGATCTTTTTTGACCCATCTCTTAGAGTAATGGAAATAAAAACAAAAATAAACAAATGGGACCTAATGAAACTTAAAAGCTTTTGCACAGCAAAGGAAACTATAAACAAGACAAAAAGGCAACCCTCAGAATGGGAGAAAATATTTGCAAATGAATCAAAGGACAAAGGATTAATCTCCAAAATATATAAACAGCTCATGTAGCTCAATATTAAAAAACAAAGAACCCTGTCCAAAAATGGGCAGAAAACCTAGATAGACATCTCTCCAAAGAAGACATACAGATGGCCAAGAGGCACATGAAAACCTGCTTAGCATCACTAATTATTAGAGAAATGCAAATCAAAACTACAATGAGGAATCACCTCACACCAGTTAGAATGGGCATCATCAGAAAATCTATAAACAACAGATGCTGGAGAGGCTGTGGAGAAAAGGGAACCCTCTTTCACTGTTGGTGGGAATGTAAATTGACCCAGCCACTATGGAGGACAGTATGGAGGTTCCTTAAAAAACTAAAAATAGAATTACCATATGACCCAGCAATCCCACTACTGGGCATATACCCAGAGAAAACCATAATTCAAAAAGACACACGCACCCCAGTGTTCATTGCAGCACTATTTACAATAGCCAGGTCATGGAAGCAACCTAAATGCCCCTAGACAGATGAATGGATAAAGAAGATTTGGTACATATATAGAATGGAATATTACTCAGCCATAAAAAGGAATGAAATTGGGTCATTTGTAGAGACGTGGATGGACCTAGAGACTATCATACAGAGTGAAGTAAGTCAGAAAGAGGAAAACAAATATCGTATATTAACACATATATGTGGAATCTAGAAAAATGGTACAGATGAACCAGTTTGCAAGGCAGAAATAGAGACACAGATGTAGAGAACACATGTATGGACACCAGCGTGGGAAAGGGGAGGGGTGTGGTGGTGGGATGAATTGGGAGATTGGGATTGACATATATACAGTAATATGTATAAAATAGATAACTAATAAGAACCTGCTGTGTAAAAAAATAAAATTAAATTCCAAAAAAATAAAAACAAATATAAAAATCATAGTGTGAGGTAACGTGTTATGGTAAAGGTGAACCCAGGGGCATTCAGCAACTCAGACTTGGGGGCAGGGTGGGCAGGGAACGCTTCTCTGAATCAAGTCTTCAAGGATGCCGGAGGTGTCACAGCAGTTGCAAAGGTAGACAGATGTATGCACCTGGTTCTGAAGGGCTCTGTAGGTCAGGCTCCTGGAGAGAGATGAAAGCAGAAACATAGATACTCCATGCTGAGGAGTTTGGACTTGGTCTGAGGGCAGTAGGAAACCTTTGAATGGTTTTTAGAAGGAAATACTAGGATGTAGTTTGTGTTTTCAAAAATACTACTTTGCTAGCAATATAGAGAGTGGCTTGGCAGTAGGTGAGGTAGGAAGCAGAGAGACCCTAGGTGAGTTGCAAAATTCCAGGTGAACAGTAGGACCTGTGGACTAAGGCAGTACTGTGGAACTAAAGGAAAAAGTATATTTCAGAGCCACGTCAAGGAGGTGGGCTGCAGAGAACTTGGTCGTGAATGACCGATATTGGAGAACAAGGGAGGAAGGAGTCAGAGGTGTTGCCCAGGTTTCTGGCTTGAGTGGACATGGCGCCCATTATCGAGAGAGGGCTTGGTAGAAGGAAGGCCATGTTTGCCTGAGAATTACAGGGGAGATGATTAATTTAGTTGGGGAATGTGATGAATTTGAAGCTTGAGAGAAGATCAGGAGTGTGTGTCCAGAAAGACGGGCTGGGTGGGCCTGGAGCTCAGGCAGGAGATGCTGAGGTGCAGTTGTTAGCTTGTCCCTTCAGTGTTAGGACACTTTGGCATCATTAGAAGGATCTGGGTACTCTGTGGTGCGGGCCCGATAATGTTAGATTAGCTTTCTTAGAAGCCACGTTAAACAAACACAATAACCTCTATTTCAGCATCGTTCAGAGTTGGTGGACATGTGAGATGAAATGAAATGACTTTTAGCAGAGTTCAGCAGAGAAGCTTTGGTCCCCAAGGTGAACTTGGATTTCTTCCGGGGATTGTCCTCTCTGTATCACTTTTTTGAAAGTCCCTCTCAGACTTCTTGGGGTCCTTGGTAAGAATCTCAGTAAAAAGGCTACTTAGAGGCGATATCGGTAAGGAGAAGTAAAAAGCACTTTACTCATTTCATCTTCCCAGTAACACTGCAAGGTGTTACTATTAAAAGTCCCATTTTACAGATAAGAAAACTGAGCCTCTGAGGGTCCCCTGGCTTACCTTATGGTAAGGGGCACAGTTGTGGATATGACTCTAAATCCTGTTCTCTCTGTGCTGCACAGAAAGACTGACTCAGACATACCAGGTCTGTGAAATCCTGGGGTGGAAAAGTTGTGTTTTCATTAAGGAAAAGATTCTGGGGGGAATGATGTGTCCCCGGGGTGTTTATCAAGAGCAACACTCTCCTCAGTGCTCAAATCAGTTCCTCTGATGTATCCCTGATACTCCCCTCCCCTGCCCCATGTTGACAGCACTCAGACTTGGTGGTTCTGATGGTACCCTGTCCTAGGGCCACCTAAGAGTCAGCCATTAGGGCCTTGCTTATAATTTTTCCCTTTTCCTGGCCTTTCCTCTGCCTCTACCCCCACTGCCCACCCACAGCAGCCAGAGGGATTCTTTCATCTAAAGCATCAGGAAGTCAATCCTCTTCTCAGAAGCCTCTAATGGCTTCTTGTCTCGCTTGGAGTACAACCCCTGACCTTCAAGGTCTCCTGTGTTGTGGCCTTTGATTGCTTCTCTGACCCTGTCACTGACCACACTCCCTTGACTTGAGCCACACTGACCTTCTGGCCATTCCTTGAATGCTTTGAGTGCCTTATAAACACCACCTGGCTTTGAAACTTGCTGTTCCCACTTTCTGCACTGCTTTTGCCCTCGTAGTCCAGTAACAGGCACCCTCCCATCATTAGGTCTTTGCCTCTCTTTGAGGCCTTCCTGCTAAGCACCCTGTCTAATATAGCAGCTCTGTCATGTTCTGTCCCTTATTTTTTCCTTCATGGCACTCATTTTCTGTTTGTTTATTGATGTCTCCTGAACATGAGCTCCATGAGTTCAGGGGCTTTATAGGTTCTGTTTCTTTGTTCCTCTGGCTGCTGGGATAGTGCCTGGCCCATGGTGTGCACTCAGGGGGATTGGGTGACTGATGGAATGAATATATGGAAGCCGTGGACTTGATGGAGTGGGACAGAAAGTGAAGTCACTATCACCGAGGGACCTACAATAATGAAACAGAGTGTCTCCCAATGTGGTTAGCATTGCTGGTTCCCTAAGTCTCCTCATTCGGAGGTAACTGTGAACAGGTATTAGGAAACTTCCCCACGTTTCCCTGGCTTAGATGCAGATTTATCGCTCTGATAAGGATGGGAATGATTTTTTCCTTCTAACGTACAAGTTGCCAGGACAGATTTACTGGTGATCGCGTGGGGTCCATGTCCTACCTGTGTCCACCCTTTCACATCTGGAGGTCAGTCACTGGAATGTCAGTGTTTGTGGAGCCCATGGAAAGTGTCTCCTGCATTGTGGCTTTCATAGGAAGAAAGCTTTCTCTAAGGACTTGGCTTGAGTGAGCTCTGTCCGTAGAGTGTCCTTAAGCAGAGGTTTCCTCATTGGAGATTTGAACCTAATGCCATTTTCAGTGCATTTTTCTGTTGTTCTTCCTGTAGGATCTTCTACGTCTCTCACGACTCCCAAGACTTGAAGATCTTCAGCTATATCGCTCGAGATGGCGCCAGCAATATCTTCAGGTGTAACGTCTTTAAATCCAAGAAGAAGGTAAACGGGCTGTCATCTCTTATTTTCCTCTGATGGAACCAGAGTGCCCCTAACATTGACCCATCTCCCTGTTGATAGAGAGGCAAGATTTGGAGGTGGCTATTTTAGTGCAAGATATAGGGGAACTCTCTCACTAGTCTGTCATTGCTTCTATATAATGCAATTCTCTTTTAGTTTCATTTGAACTTTGTACTTAGTTTTATGCGAACAACTGGAGAGATCTTGGCCGTTGGTTAAGGGCTCTGCAACAGGAGCAGGCAGACAGCTCCAGGAGTGGTGCTCACCTTGATGTGCTGTAGAAAAGAAGATTGCCTCTAGCTAAGGTGACCCTCATCATAATTCTGTATACTGTTCAGTGGCCTACAACCATGACATGTGGGACCTAGTTAGATTTTGTGATGTTGGTTGTCCTGGATGATTATTTTGTAACCATCCTTGATGTATAGTAACCTTGATGCTTGAGTAAATGCAACTTTTGCAATTCTGTAGAGGCATGCTTCCTCTCTATCATTCCTCCAGAAGTCTAACGCACAAAACTGGCGTTTGGAGGCGTGGGCTCTAGCCCCTCTTCTCCCCCGGAACTCTGAATGATGTTATGAGGGTCAGTATCCGCCCATGGGTCTCAGTTTCCTTGTCTATAAAATGAGGAGGAGAGTCAAAACCAGCATTTCTTAAAATGTATCCTGTAAAACATTTATCATCCGAAATGTTTCATGTTAAAATTATTCAATTTAAATGTGCTGGGAAGTCCTAAAGTCAGAGAAATCCCTTTAACGCAGCATTTCTCAAACTGAATTGGCCATGGAATCATATTTTTTCTATGTATAAGTGTTAATATCCTGGGAACTACTTTACTATAGAGGTGACTTTGGAAAATACTATTTGTGTCTGAAAGGTCCCTTACAGGTGTGCAATGGTAAGGTCCCAACCATTCTAGACATAAACCACTAACCCTGGCTTTCTATGAGGACTCCTCCCAAATTCTCTCCTGCTTGTCCCTTCTTTGATGCTATGTGATATCTTAATGCATCTTATGCCATAAGACATCTTTAATAGATTTGTAGGTACCTTGCCAAGTGGGGATAATAAGAATAAAAACGTGACAGGGTCAAGATTTACTATTATATATGTCCTGTTCCCCACCCTAGCTCCATTAAGAGAATTATACTTTGCTGATTTAGCCTCTTCCTGTAAGGAGATTTGTGCCCTTACCCACCTATTCCCAAGCTTTTTAATGCAAATCATGGAGCTGGATGGAAAGAGCTAGAACTGGAAAGGTAGAAGGAAAAAGGGGCAAGTTGCCGGATTTCACTTTTAGATAATAGTACAGTTGAGAGGAAAAAAGTGAAAGTGGGGTGAAGTTGAGCTGCATATTAAAGAACTGATAGAAAGAGTAGGAAGGAGAGGGAGAGAAAGAAAAACCAGAGGGGCTGGAGATGAGAATTCAGGGCTTGGAAGAGTGAAAAACACTTGTGTGGCTTTGAGGTGTAGTGGATCTAGGGAGGAGAGGAAAGGAAATACAAAGCGTTCCTGAGACTTATGGCTTGGATCGTCTGTAATGGTCTTTGACAGATACAACTGAAGACTAGGATTCCCTTTAATTCATTTTGAGTGTTCTACTTTACATCTGACTTTAGTTTTGTCCAGAAACTGGACCCTGTGGACCTTGGAATTTATTAAAGTTACAAATGGCACATTTTAATTTACAAAGTGCTTTAATATTTAATCTTACTTGATCCTTGCAAAAACCTACATGAAGAAGTTAAGACAGGTAATTTTCATGCCCAATTTTACGGATAAGTAGAGTTAAGTTGAGGCTCAGAGAGATTAAGTGACTTGCCCAAGGTCCCATGAATAGGCATTGGCTAGAATCAGGAGACATGCAGAACGAAAGGATTTTGAGCAGGAAACCTAGGTAAAGGAGATGGTTATATTTGCTTTGCCGTCCAATCTAGTGTAGCAATGCAAACTCAGTGGGGTCGTCCAGTTCTTCCGCCAAAACCTGAGTCTAAGAACAATGCCCGTTGGAACTTTGATCTTGAAGCAAAGGACAGAATTAAGTTCTTATTACCCAGTGACAAAGGAGTAGTCATCTGGTTCCCTATCATATCAGTGTTTTCCATGTTTCATAGCTCTCAGAGCTAATCCTGATCTCTGGCTCTTTTATTTTCTATATCCCTTTTACCCTCACCTACTGAGACTGTAACTGGTTCTCAGGCCCTTTGCTGGCCTGTAGCCATGCAGCTGAAGGAATTGTTTCCAGACAGCCTGGGATGTGAGCCCCATTGCCGCTGAACTATAGGTGGAAGGGCTAGTTGCCAAGCCAGGAAAGAGAAGTGAATTAATCGTTCAGCAAAGGAAGCACAGTTGGGGAGGGGTGGGGAACACGTCTGCAAGGTTTTGCACGCTTATCCTGGTTCGTCTCCAGATCTGGTGATTTCCTTTCTTATAAAGCCCTTCTGGTTTGGAGAGGTAATAGTTAGCTTGGGAAGGAGTTTTAATTGGCACATGATAGGAATACTGAAGAGGTGAGGGGGAAAGCGCTAAATACTCTGAGTTTAAGTGTCTTGCAGGGATGTTTCTGGGTTGCTGGAGGTCAGTATGGTGGTCTCGTGACTGGAAGCCAGCGGACCTGGGTGTTCTCCAGAGCCCTCGTGTTGATTATAGTGTAGAAGAACCTTGTATGAGCTCCTTGCTAGGTCAAGGCTTGGTTATTGCTGTTCACGTCACATCATGTCCCGAGTGGGTACTCATGGCACATTTCCCATGACAGGCTTCTCATGTGGGTCATCCTTACCTTACAGTACACCATGGGGAACAGGATTGTCTCTTCTGTTGGGAGAGAACATGGGTCAGGTGTCTCAGCTTGCCTGGTAGAGGACCTCCCTGTGCCTCGCTCCCAGCACCGTTGTTATGCTATACCTACGGATCTTCCTTTAGTTACCTATATAGCCAATGTGGTTCTCATCTTGGGAACTTTAATCTTGAGCTGATTTTTTTTCAGTTGGGCTTTCGTCAGAAGTTAGATAGCAGAATATTGCAGGAAGATAACATACTACCAGCTATTCATCTGTTAGTCTAGATTTTCCAAGTTTTAGCCTTATATTAAGTCAAATGATATCCAATCCGTTTTGGTTACTTGCTAACTTGCTATGGGCTCGTGACTGTTCTAGACTCTTTATATGAATTATCTTACTTCATTCCCTCAGCAGCCCTGTGAGGTGTAGGTACTGTCATGCTCTTCATCTTATGGATGGGAAAATGGAGACTTAAGGGACATAATTCATAATGAGTGGTGGAGTCAGAAATGAACCCAGAAAGTCTGACTCTGGAGCTCATCTTTTTAACCACTGCATTATATTATCTTCATCAGGAAGTTGCATAACTGAGGAGTCGCTTTGTTCTCCAAGACCTACTTGTAACCGGATTCTACTGTAATTGTTACTGGGGTATGAAGAGCTCCTTAACTCTGAACGGCCCAAGTCTCTTTGACATAGATTTTCCTTTTTTTCTCTTAGTATCTTTGTTTGGTCAATATTGATTCTGTTTTACAGTGGGAGAAAGAAAGGACCCAGGGATGAAAGTTACCATTGGTTGCACAGTGAGTCAACATTGCCACTGAGATAAAAACCTAGCTCCCTGCTTCCTAGTCCAGAGCTTTGGCCACTTAACTCTGTTACACAAAGTTCATTAGAGATACATGAGCCTCTCTGGATTTGAGTTTCTCCAGCCACCAAATAAGATGAAAGGCATCTCGGGGATGCTGTTGTTTTGTATGTGGAGTGAGATGGTCTTCAGGAAACAAGTTTTGTCTGACTGGGAAGGATCACCAGGGTTGTGGTGGGGAGATCCCAGCACTATTCAGACTAGTGCCAGAAAGGAAGGGTAGGAGAGGGTCTTTTCCTTGCCCAGAGCATTGGAGACATTTCCTAATAACACGGCTTTCCTGTTTCTCCTCCTTAGGGGATATAATGACAGTATTCGTTTGCAAGGCCTTTTGACTCCTGTGAAGGCTCTGTGTGGTCTCTTGACCTCTCCAGTGGAGTAGCTGTCCCGCTCCTGTCATTTTCTCCCAGCCCCAGGAGGATGTGGCTGTCTGCCCTGATAAAGTGTGACTGTACTTATTAGCGCATCAGTGCGTGAAGCGTTGGTGATTAACAGGAGCCACAGGAATCTCCCCCATTATCTTCATGAAATTGTTCTGCCTGCAATCACAGCTCAGTTGGTTTGGGTTAGGAGAAATCATTTCCTCCATAATGCTGTCACCATCCGATTAGGGGCCACAGTGGAGAAGTTTAGCTGCCCTTAAGAGTTTGCGATGGATTTTGAATGGTGATGTCAGTCATGTGCTAAAGAATAAGTCACTTTCCTGGCCAAGCTCAAGAAATGGAGGAGAGGTAGGTCCTAAATTTAGGGAAGCAACCTCTTTTTTTTGTATCTTAAATGTTGAGGTGGGGTTGGGTGGGGAAGTCAAAAATACAGAAATCCTAAGTCTCAGAACTGATCTAGTCCAAACCTCTCTGTTAATGGAGAGGAAATCAGTACCTGGAAAAGTGAATTAACTTGCCCATGGTCACCTAGCTGGTTACTGACAGTATTAAGGTTATAACTTGACCTTCTTTTCTCTATGGTACTGTGGTTCATGAACTAGCAAGAGTACAAGGGAAAACCCAGCAGTCCATTGGAAACTGTAAGGTCCACTATCTCCTGTCAATGTTGAAAGTCATACCCACTTTGAAACTACACTTTCCCCAGAGTAGCAATATTCTAGTGTCCAAGGCATTGCCTTGATCAAGTTCTATGATCAAGGCCATTAAAGAACCTGTTAGACAGAAACCTAGTCCATCTCCCATTTCAGAGGCGTAGTTTGTTGGATCTTCCTCTATGTAGAATTCCAGATAGATTTTCCTGCTTCAGCATTGCAGAGTCTATAGATTGAGATCATTTGGTAGATATAAGCTTAAATCTTTTACTAAGGTTCAAAAAACACATTAAAGAAACGTGACCTTCAGCTCTATTTTTGTTGAGATTCTGTGCTGGTTAAGGTCAAGAGAGGGGCACTGTACTTTCTTGCTGTGGTAGATGAAAAGAATTACAAACCTGTGAGTTGTCCTAGAACTGACTTACTGGGCTGCAGTTCCTTAGAATTCAGAAGCACTTGGCAGATAAATCTCAAGTTCCCAGGAGATACAGGGTGGCGGAGGAGGGGGATGTACACTGGAGTAGAAAGCTAAGTTTACACTAGGGAAGGCTAAGTAGACTAAGAAAGACACTTACTTGTAAGAAGTGTGCCCCCAGTCTTCTCTTCATTCTCGGTCATTGTCATCATCACCTTCTTCATCATCATGTACACCTTGCATTTTGAGCTTCTTCTATTCACTTTCCTTACTTATCTGATGACTCCCCTGCGCGCCGCAACTGGAGAAAGCCCGCACGCGGCAACGAAGACCCAACGCAGCCATAAATAAGTAAATAGATAGATAGATAGATAGATAGATAAATAAATAATATAAGTAAAAAACCTAGTAAATTCCAGAGAATGCCCATATCCCAGAGCTGGAAAAGGCTGCCTTCCCAACATGCTAATTATTTGCTCTGCTTCATACCTGGCTATCTTCACAACTTTAAAGCCCCAGTTTGATTTGCAAAGGTCAGGAGGTATGAGCACCTGCTTCATGATGACCCGTGGGGCCCGATGGAATGGGTTCTTCTTAAAGCTTTTCCCTCTTGAGTTAGCTATGGTTTATTAAAATAAGTTCCAGCATGTGTGATTCCTGCATTCCGAGGTGCAGCCTTCTTGCTTAGAAGGCCGGAAGGCCCAGTTACCACGTGGGGTAGGCCTGGCAGGCAGGGGCCAGCATGACCATGCAGGGAGAAGGTGGCACCAGTGAGGGGAGGGACAGCCCCTGCCAGGTGCAAGCTGGCCCTCCTAGCCACCTTCAAGTAATATTCTCCAACGAGGTCCTTATATAGAATCTTCTAAAAGTAGTCTTTTTACTGGTCAAGGAAGGGGAGCCTAAAAGGTCAAGGGCCCTCTGAATTCACATAGCCGTTTGGGAGAGAATTAGGAGCCACCCAGCCCCTTCTAACTGCTGGAGTGGTGAGGGGGAGGGGCTGTTCTTTTACGTGTATATAACCATTCTGTAAAGCAGATAGGGTAGCTTGATTGTTTTCAAGTGCGGAGAGCTCTTCATAAAACATGATACTGTGTCGTTTTACTGTGAATGGAAATACAGCCTTCACATTAAACAGGAGTGAAGGATAAATCAAAATGAAATCATTCAGCACTGAATGTGCCAATCTAGAACTCTTACTCAACAGTTTCCTCACAGCAGAAACCTTTATACCAGCTCAGACCAAAGATGATTTGGCCCAGTTCCTCTCTGTTGCTATGGGGACAGAGAGATGATGGCTTTAGCCCTTTTGATGCTAACATACCTACATAAGAGACAGCTCCCTTCATGTCTTCACGTTTCTATTATTGATAAAGTAAGCCTAGCCTTTCCTGAACTACTGTTTGTTTTATGTCTTAATTCCCCTTTGGTGCAGTGAATTCCATATTCAGAATAAAACATTTCTTGAGCACTCGGTACATGCCGAGCACTGTGGGAGGTGCTCTCATATATGTTAGCCATATATTTATTCCTCTGTGTGGCGGAGGAGAGGCTATTAACATCAGTGATTCACTTTTCCATTGAAGTTACAGAGATGTTCTGCAGAGCAGCTCTGGTAGAGGGGGCTAGGAAGGAAAGGGGAGACCAGGGAGGTGGGAGTCATTTCTAACATAGGGAAGTCAGGACCAGTGAACCCTAAGTCTGCATTTTCTCCTTTTTCAGGGGAATCAGATAGAGGTGAGGGTCAATTGCTTGTCCTAGTAAATGTACTAAAATGTGAAAATGACACACGGAGAGTACAAATATTAAGCATTAAGACCAGCCACTTCCTTACGACCGTTTTGGGCTTGTAAATAGTTGGTTGAAACCGGTGCGTGTGTGTCTTACATTTGTCCTTGATGAAGGTGGCAGCATAGAGATTTGAGCTGGGTTCCAGTTCTGCAGATGCTCAGTCCTGAGTGTATCCCATCATCCACTGTCAGTGTGTGATGCATGAGAAATGCAGGTCCTCTGAAGAGTCATTTCCCACCAGCTATATCCTCATACTTCAATCGGAGTGTTTCCTTCCAAAGAGAAGTTTAGAGATCCTGTCCTTTCCGCTGTTAATTCCTTAGACTCAGGGACACTTGAGTCCCTTTCATTTTTTAATATTAAAAGTTAGTTAAGGGCTTCCCTGGTGGCGCAGTGGTTTGGAGTCCACCTGCTGATGTGGGGGACAGGGGTTCGTGCCCCGGTCCGGGAGGATCCCACGTGCCGCGGAGCGGCTGGGCCCATGAGCCGTGGCCGCTGAGCCTGTGCGTCCGGAGCCTGTGCTCCGCAGCAGGAGAGGCCACAACAGTGAGAGGCCCGCGTACAGGAAAAAAAAAAAAAAAAAAGTTAGTTAAGGGAGGTAACTAACCTCTGTGACTCTGTGACTTACAGAGCTGGGGGGATTTGTAACATGTCCTCCTTAGGGGAACCTGAGATTTTGTAGCAACGCATGTGGTAGTAAATTTGGAATTTTCTGTGTGAGTATATATTTTTTATAAATTTATTTATTTATTTTTGGCTGTGTTGGGTCTTCGTTTCTGTGCGAGGGCTTCCTCCAGTTGTGGAGAGCAGGGGCCACTCTTCGTCGCGGTGCGCGGGCCTCTCACTGTCACGGCCTCTCCCATTGCGGAGCACAGGCTCCAGACGCGCAGGCTCAGTAGTTGTGGCTCACAGGCTTAGTTGCTCCGTGGCATGTGGGATCTTCCCAGACCAGGGCTCGAACCCGTGACCCCTGCATTGGCAGGCAGACTCTCAACCACTGCGCCACCAGGGAAGCCCATAAGTATATATTTTTAAGAGGGAAACTGGGTCTGTACTCTGTTAATAATACAATTGGGAAAAGACTAACTCAGCCTTTGCAGATACTTATGCAGTATGATTTATCTGGGTTAATTTATGGAAGATAAGGAAGTAATGGAATTAAATATGGAATCTCTACATATCATTTAGACTTACCATATTTTATTTCTAGACCTCCCAAATTTGTCCTTTTCTGCCTCTTGTAAAGATGTGTAAGAGAGCAAAATTTCTGAAAATCAGAAGAAGGGAAAGGCTCTGTGTAATGGACACTGGCTATATTTGGTAGGTAGAATATAGCATCTCTAAGGTTTGGTAAACTGGTAGTAAGCTTTGCTGTAAAAGATTAACCACAGGCAGTCTGCTCTTATTCTCATAAAGAGAATAAGTAACAACAGATCTAAGGAGGCCTGGGGGAAGAACACTTTTGAGTGGAACAGAATCTTCTTTTTCACCTGAGGGTTGAGCTTCCTGGCTCAGCCTCCTTCTCAGAGCACAGCTTGATTGCCAAAGGACATGTGAAAGATGTGCTTGGCCTGGATTGGTTAGGGACTGTGCCCTCTAAGTGACACTTTTTTTTTTTTTTTTTTTTTTTTGCGGTACGTGGGCCTCTCACTGTTGTGGCTTCTCCTGTTGCGGAGCACAGGCTCCGGACGCACAGGCTCAGCGGCCACGGCTCATGGGCCCAGCCGCTCCGCGGCATGTGGGATCCTCCCGGACCGGGGCACGAACCCGTGTCCCCTGCATCGGCAGGCGGACTCTCAACCACTGCGCCACCAGGGAAGCCCATAAATGACACTTTTTAAATATATTTTGGGAGTGAGAAAGGTGGGGGCTTCTTACTTAAGACCGGTGCCTGCTGTTCCTCAACTTCCAGTGCAGACAGAGCAGGTATCTCTTAGATAGTACAAACTTGTGGTGTGAGAAGGGGCCTAAGCCTGACCTTCGGTAAACAGGAGGAAGTTAAGGTTGGATGTACAGGACAGAGGCTCTGATCCACCACCGGGTGATGGGGCATCCCACAGAAGTTACTCATCTCTTCCTGCCTCACTTAAAGTTCTCATCATCCAGACACGTCAGGATGTTCCAGGTGAGAGATCAGTTAAGAACATCCCTGGAGTTCGCATCCTGGGCGAAGAGAGGTTTGAGCACTAAGGCGGTCACTTCTAGGAAGTGGTTCGAGGAACGTCAGGAGGAGTAGAAGTAGACTGAGATCTGAAGTAGGCCTATGATGACGATTGGCCAAGATGCCTTTTCATCTTAACGTGAATACTGCGGCCTGAAATGCCTTTTCATCTTAACGTGAATACTGCGGCCTGAAATGAAAAGGGAGAACACAGAAGTAATGCCAGGCTTGAGGCAATAGTAAGGGTGGCGACTTGGGGACTTACACCTAGCAGAGAGTGAATTAGAGCAGTAGTTCTGTACATGGGATCCAAGGCCCTTAGGGATTCATGAAGATAGTAATGGAGAAATAGGAGCTAATTTCAATATTATGAATAGTGTAAATGAATCCTACGTTTATCCTCAACAAGGCCTTACAGGCTTATCAAAACATTGGACTCTGCGTTTGTCTATAGTTGCATCGGTTTGCTGATGAGAAGCTCTGCTTGACTGCTGACGTTACCTTGGGGTTTTTTAAATGTGTGGGGTGAACGGATGGTGTCCTTAGGTAGTCACAACTGACCTGACGTCAGATCATCCAAGATGTGATTAATCTTAGACTCAAGGCATAGAGTGACGGCCACAGTTAAATACAGTGCAGTCTGTGGTGGCAGAGTGTTTGGGGACCACTGGTGTAAGAGGAGCAGTGACCTAAGCTTTCCCAGCCTGAGCTCTTAAACTCTGCATAGCTCTCACTGAAGTCATTCAGTGAGTCTTTGAAAGAACGTGAAAACAGACCGATTAGCAAATTACAATCCGTTATCCAGTTAGAAGACCTGCCCTAAAAACCTTGCATGTGGTTTTTCCTCATGGCCTATGTGGGCCACTTGAGACTCCTTCTAGGAACAGGCTCTTTTGTCCTGTCTCCTGCTGTCCTAGTAGTGTACTACTGGGAGCTAGGGTTAAGCTCAGTGCTTGGGCAGTTAGAGGAAGAGGTTAAATAGCAAGAAAAAAGAAAGAAAGAAAGAAAAAAAAAAAGAAAGGAAGTAGCCAAAGAATAGACCCAATGAGAGACATCTTTAGAGCAAGGCTGGGAAGCTCACCTTAGGTACCCTTGGCTGCCAGTCGTGTTCCAGGGAACTTGGACTCCAGGCCTCAGCTGGTTCTGCTGTTTAGACCGTGGCTTCTCAACCCTTGGTCTGCAGGAACACCAGGGAAACCCACCGCTTCCAGCAGAAAAAAAAAACAAAACATGGCTGAGTTACTGTTAGTGTGATGAACCCATAGAACATTTGATAATGGTTGGCAAAGAATTCTGAAGCGTATCAACCACTTTTGTCAAACTTGGGAGTTGGAATTGGGCTAAGTCCAGAATTGGGCTGTTTGCTATCTGTCCATTCAGTTGACTGATTGTTTCAGAACTGTGGTGACAATTTCTTATTTTCTGGAGTATTTCAGGAAGGGAAAATGTCTTTGCATTCTTCTTTGTGAGTATGTGCACATCCAAACAACATGAGGTTTTTCCATCTCTTTCCTTTGCTGGCTGCATGGGTTTCTGTCTGCATGCCTCTTGCACATCCTCTCCCACCTCGGCCCTTCTTGTGTCCTTATAGAGGGTCTCCACATCCTCCCTTCTCTCCTTTCCTTTCTCCTTCCCAGAGCCAAGCTATGCGAATCGTCCGGACGGTGGGGCAGGCCTTCGAGGTCTGCCACAAGTTGAGCCTACAGCACACGCAGCAGAATGCCGACGGCCAGGAAGACGGGGAGAGTGAGAGGAACAGCAACAGCTCAGGGGACCCAGGTAGGTCACTGCCGTGGGTGTGGATGAACAGGCAGGTAGACACACAGCGTGGGGCGGTGGAAGTGAACGGTGGCCCAGGAATGGGGAAGTTCAGGTGGGGAGCGGTCTGGTTTTAATCTTGAGCCAATCCCCAAAAGAAGCCTGTTTCCTCCTGGGTCACAGATTCAGAATGTGGGGCTATTTCACCGGCTGGGTGACTTCCTCCGGAGAGGTGGGGAGAAGACAGGCAAAAAGATTGAGAGAATTGGTCAGAGAATCAAAGATTTCTTTGGGATATTTCAGCCCAGTGAACAGTCCTAAGGATCAGCTTATCCTGGCTAGATTTTTGGACTCTGAAAAATAAATTTCTTCTGAAAACAATTTCCTCCACATTCAAATTCAATTGTCTCCCCTCCTCCATCTTACCAGGACCAAGTCCTTAACTATGAGAGTCCTCTTGGGTGTGTCTGTGTGTGTGTGTGTGTGTGTGTGTGTGCGTGTGTGCGTGTGTGCGTGTGTGCGTGCAGGCAATCAGTTCACTTAAAAAACATTTGATTTTCTCCGTTTCTCTCTGTATTCCAAATTTTCTTTAAGGAATGTGTGTTACTTTTATAACGGAAAATTGAAGATATTTAAACTATCAAACAAAGAAGCATTTAAACTGGATATCAGGAAACACATTTTAAAGGTAGAGCTGTTTATGCTACCAAGTCAGACCCCAAAGAAAATTACCATACAAAAGCACCTTCATAAAACAAATTAGAAAGAAGATAATTACAGTTATCTAAGTAGGTTTTTTGTTTCCTATTTCTAAATTCTATAGTTTTATGAACCCTCAGCGTGGACATTATTCCAATATCTCCAATCTTCAAGTCTCATTAAAAGTCAGGAATAAGACAAAGATGTCTTTTATCATCTCTATAATCTAACAGTAAATGTGGGGGGAAAAGTATGAGTATTAGGCAAAAAGTTAATATGGTTTATACATTTTTATGTGGAAAACCCATGAAAATAAACTGAAAGCTATTAGAAATGAAAGAATTTAGTTAAAGAGGTGAGGTCCAATAGATACATATGGAAAACTGGTTTTCTATTCCAACAACAACCAGTTGGAAGTCATAGTGGAAGAACATATCCACTAAAATAACAATTTAAAAAGATAAAATGCCGATGAATAATCATAATAAAACATATATGTTTTATATGAAGAAAATCATAAACAATTGGAAAGTTCTTGGTTGGGAAATCTCAACATCATAAAAATGTTAATTCTCCTTACATTAATCTATAAATTTAACATTACAATACAAATTTTTAACAGCAAAGTAGGCACCTTGGTCCGCTATCATATTCAAAACTTATGGGATACAGATAAAAGAGTGCTCAGAGGAAAATCAAAGGCTTAATTATTTACATTAATAGATGATCAATCATGAAAATCAAATTAATTAAACATTCAATTCAAGAAGTTAGAAAATAGCAAAAGGAATCTCATACTGCAAAAGGCATTATCACAAAGTGGTGCAGAGTAGAGACTCTTGGTTTACATTCTAGCTGCAGTGGTCACTGGCTGTGTGATTTTGGGCAAGTTCCATAACCTCCCTGTGCCTTAGTTTCCTCTTTTAGAAAAAATAGAAATAACAGTAATGCCTGCCTCATAGAATTTTTGTGTTGATTAGATGAGCAGATACATTTCAAATGCTGAGTCTGGTGCTTGGCACATGGTAAACACCAAATACATGTTAGCTATTATTATTTTAAAATATGGGGAAAAGCAAGAATAGAAAAAGTCCTGGAAGAGATGAGTGATGACAGAGGAGTGGCTTTCCAGGTACAAAAACATATTATAAAGCTATAATAGGTAAAACTGTGCTGATGCATGAATAAGTGCGTGAATGGATCAGAACAGAAAGCTCAGAAATAAACCCAGACACACATGTTGACATAGTGTGTGATAAAGGTAGAATCCCTATGGAGAAAAATGTAGAAATCATTAATTTTGAAAATTCACATGCTTTGACCCCCAAATTACCCTCAAATTCCCTTCAAAGAATTCATGTTAAGGGTAAACCCATACATGTATGAAATAACGCATACATAAAGTTACGTAAGCAAAGAATTTGTTATAAAAAGAAAAAAATCGGAAATAGCAAGAGGGGATTTTAAAATAAATTATGGTTACAAATAATGGGATATTGCACAGTTGGTGTACTCTATGAACTGATAAAAAGTCATCTCCAAGATATTTTGTTGAATTAAAAAAAAATCAAGGTGTAGAACTGTGGATATGACACGCTACCAATTATACTGTAGAAAAATATATACATGTAAATGAAAGTGTGTGTGTATATATATGTATATATACATATACACATGAAACCATATATGTGCCTACTCTGCATAGAACATCTCCAGAATGATACACAAGACACTGGTTACTGTGGTTCATTCTGCAAAAAGGAACTAGGTGGCGATAGTGGGAGAAAGATGTACTTTTCATTATACCAGACCTATAGCTGGCCATGTTGCTCAGAGAACAGAAGCTGGTCTGCTCACTTCTGAACTGGAGGATTTGCCCTCAGAGCTGCTAGCTGGAAAAGATTGATACCTTTACGTTATTAAGTGTTCTTTGGTGATGCCCTGCTCCCTTGTTGGTGGAGAATCATAGCTAAGCCTCAGAGGCTTTCAAACCCACGGTACCACTAGCAGCCAGGATGCACATATACAAAGAAATTCTAATCAGAAAGTAAAGGGCATTGTCTCTGGTGAAGCCATTTATTCCTGGAGTGAAAGAAGTTGGACATAGGGAGGTTACCTAGAGGTTGAGTGTTTGAACTGTGTTCTTATCATGGAACTCCTGTCTGTGGAGCTTGATCTAGCCTCCGAGCACCTAATCAGAACTAACTTCTCAGCCATTTGCTAAAGAGGTCAGGATGGTATGGTTTGGCCTTTTGGAGAGAAGAGCTGGATAACATTTCATGTAGACTATTCTGAGGGGTAGGTCCTCTTTCCCTCCTGCAGCGGGAGCTACTCCTTCCTTCCCCTTCTAGACCCTGCAGGGGTCTTCTGGGTGGGGGTGGGTTGATATGATTTCCTGTGATACTAGGCAGGATTCTCTCTGGGGGTGAGTAGAGATTCCAGTAGGGATCCCTTCCTATCCTTTTCTCCGTCTTGTCTCCCCCCACTCCTCCCCTAGCACCCTGAGTGTATCGTGTACCCTCCAGCCGTTGTCAATGCCGTTCCATCTGCCGGTGGTTCCTGCATTTACCCCAGGCAGCCATTCTACTTATCCTTCACTGTCCTGTCTTCTGGGAAGCCTGCCTTCCAGCTTCCACTGTCCCATTCTCTTCCTCTCCCCTTCCCGAAAAGTTAAACACTTTTTTCCTCCAGGTTCCTATGTTCTTTTCACTCCTGGCTGATGCTGTTAACATCAGCATTTGGCCCACTGTCTACCAGATACATCGTGTCCTCCTGTCTTCAGTAGAGTGCAAGCTCTGGGAGGGTAGGGACTGTTCCTGGCATAATAAATACTTGTTGAATAAACTGGTAAACATGGTCAGTGATTGTGGCAAGGGATGTGTGTCATTTTAGTCATTGTCAACAGCATTTATTCAGTGCTTACTCTGTGCCACAATGAGCATGGAGATTGAGTAGAAATTTCAGCAGGGAGTGACTTCTAAACAGTCCCCTTGATGAAGAACGATGACCTTGGTTTGGGGGGAGTAGGTAGCATTGAGGTGATGTAGCCTAGAGGGTGAGGCTGGAAGGCTGAAGAGAGTACTGATGGTGATGAGTGATGGTGGCTGAGGCTGCAGATGGAGACCAGCGTGGCTACGCTCTTCTGACGAACAGGTGGTCAGCGTCGAGATAATGGGCCCATCAGCGACATGCACCTCTCCTTTTATAACCTTTTTGGTGATCATTTTTTCAAATTCCAGTAATATACGTGAGATTTCATCTATTTGGCACCTTCTGTATACCATTCTCCCTGAGAAGAATGTAACTGATGTTCATTTTAGGGAAATGAAACATCTCGGTTCATTTTAGGGAAATCTGTCAGGCCCAGTGTAGTTGCTTCAGAGTTTAAGATGTCAAAGCACTGAGTATATATCTCTTTAAGGAGGGCAAGCATGGGTTGGATATGCTCTCCATATATCGTGTTGGCGTCTCTGCAGAGTAAAGGGAGTGGTAGGGGCTCTCCCCAACTCATGTAAGGGAGAATCTGGCCTGTGGAGTGATGTAAATTGTATTTTTCAGGGAGATACACACACACACCCCGTTTTAAGGAATTGGCTCACGTCACACACACACACACACACACACACACACACACACACACACACACACCATTTTAAGGAATTGGCTCATGTGATTGTGGAGGTATGGCCAGTCCAAAATCTGCAGGGTGGGCTCCAGGCTGGAAGTCCAGGAAAGAGCTGCAGTTCCAATCTAAAGGTGGTCTGCTGGCACAATTCCCTCTTCTTGCAGGGAGGTCAGTCTTTGTTCTGTTAAGACCTTCAACTGATTGGTTGAAGCCCGCCTACATCATGGAGGGTAACATGCTTGACTCAGAGTCTACTGATTTAAATGTTTACTCTCGTGTGAAAAATACCTGCAGCGCGATATCTAGAATAATGTTTGGTCAAATATCTGGGCACCATGGCCCAGGCACATTGGCACACAAAAGCAACCATCACAGAAATGAAAAGGCAGTGTGGCATTTTGGAGAGAGTGTTGGACCAGCAGACTAGAGAAGCAGCTGAGAGTCTGGGTTCTGGCACCTGAACAGCTGGGCTTGGATCCTAACTCTACCGCTTCTCAGCCGGGTGATCCTCAGCAAACTTTATAGTCTCTCTGGATCATTCTTATCTGCTAGGTATTGGGAGATAATGCATGTCAATCAGCATCGTGCCTAGCCTGTAATACACTCTAAATACACATTAGCTATTAGCCGGTTCTCCAGTTCAGAGTCTCAACTACGTGACCCCATCTATGCAGTGGGGGCAGTGGACAAGAAGATCTCTGAAGTCCCATGATTTCATGACAGATCCACGTTAAATGATTAATCAGGTGCCCTCTGAATGCCGTGTAGTGCCACTGCCGTGAAGTGAAACCTACTTTGAGTATCAGTGCTTGGAATTCTACAGATCTGAGATGGGAAATGTTTTCTTATCAAGCCCCGTAGTCACTTCCCTTTTACAGCCCCACTTGCTTCCATACTGTCTATAAACTGCTAGGAACACGTTGCTTTTTTCCATAAATTCTTCACCCAGAAGACTTTATTGACTCCATTAGGATTTTTCTCTGTAACGGGGCACCTTGAAGCTCCACAGTGGAACTGTCGGTCGGCAGGTTTTCTTTTCCTTTTAACAAGAATCTTGCTTCCACGTTAGGGCGCTTTCATTTAATGCAGTGTTTATCTTTCCAGCGGAGCTGCCCCAGGCAGGCCGTTTGTCATGCAGAGGAAACTTGTTCACTCTGGAGGAATTGGAAAGTGCGGAGGCTTTGCTGTCTTCTTTGATGTCTTGTCTGCCCTTTCCCTTCTGGGTTTCGGGAGTGCTTTTAATGAAGGTCCTCACTTTCATTGTGTGTGCCGCCCCTCTCTCCCTTTCTCTGCCTGCCTTTCTTTCCTCCCTCATTCTTCCCACCATTCCCTACCCTGGGGGAGATTTATCTTTTGTATGTTTTGGCAGCAGCTGTCCTTGGCCAGTACCCGGGGCTCAGAGCCAGGTGGGGCCACTGCCCCTGTTCCTCTTGCCTTGCTTTGCCCTGTGCAGTTTCTTTGACTCCTGGAGTGGGTTTCCTGGGAGAGATCCCGTTCCCCTGGAGGCGTCCCTCTTCCCACGGCAGCAGACAATCCAACGTGGGGAAGGGCTTGGAGCCCTTTGGAGATTAGAGCTTCTTAGAAATAAAACTCTTGCCATCTAGACAGTGAGCAGTGGATTCAGGAGTATTTACTGTGTACCTGTTACATCTGCTGGACCTGGGCATCTGGCTTATTCAAGCAAGCACACCACTGACCTTGTGTCACTTCCACGCTCCCACCACACCTGCTCTTCCATCTCATCAGGCCGCCACTGCCTGATCCTTTGGTTCTCCTGAGTTTCAGTTCCCTTCCTTCATTCAGCATATGTTTATCGAGTTTCCGCATATGCCAGGCTCGATTCTGGGGATACTGTGAACAAGACAAGGTTTCCGCTGGCGAGGAGCTCACACTGAAAGTTGGGGTGGGGGATCAAACAGATGACAAACAAGACCATTTTAGGGGATGTCGATGCAATGAAGAAGATAAAGCAGGGTGGCTGAGACTACAGGTGGAAGCAGTGAGCCTGTTGGGAGACGAGGTGGTGCCATGGTTAAAAGCACCAAGCCTGGAGCCAGACTGGCAGGCTTTGAGCCCCAGCTCCAGCCTTACCAGCTCTGTGCCTCAGTTTCTTTATCTGTCAAATGGGGATAATAATAGTGCTTAACTCTCAGGGTGGTTCTAAGGATAAATGAGTTAAGACATGTAAATCCCTTAAACTAGTGCCTGGAACACAGTAAGCACTATTTGAGTTTAAGCTATTGCTGTTGCAATTTTGAGGCAGAAAGTGCCATTTCAAGTACTTTTGGACTGAGCTGATAATCCTTTTTATTTTAACCATTTTATTTTGAGGTATCATTGACATGTAAAAAGTTCTACATTCATCCAACAGTACCTGTCCATTTTGCCCTGTGACGCTGGTCCATTACACATCTGTGGTCCCCAGACTTGGCCCCAGGCTCCTTTGCCATTCAGCAGTCCTTCTGCCTTTCCCTCATCCCCAGTTTCCGTCTTGGTGGACCATGTTCTTCTCCTGTCTGAGATTAACCTATTCACTGCCTCTGCTTTTCCCCTCATCTCGCCTCTTCCTAAACCCTGAGCCATCAGCTCTCTCCTAAATCATCACCTGAATCTTCTACTGTGCTGACTTCCCCCCCCCCCACTGCAAATAGATAAGGTCAAGTCTTTTCCATCATAAAAAAAAAAACAAAACTCAAACCTTCCTTGTCCCTGCATCTCCCCCAGCCTATCTCTTTCCTCTCCATAGTCAAGCTTCTTGCGAGACACATTTATACTCATTGTCTACCCCACCCTCGCCATTAGCCCTTCAACCTCCAGTGATCTGGTGTCTGCTGCCTGCCAGTGCTTCCTGAAACGACCAGTCCAGGTCACTGAAGGGCCACCTAGTCGGCAAATTGAACCAGCCTTTGTCTGCAGTGTGCACCACTGGGAATGAAGCGCTCCCCTTCCCCAGCTTCTGGGGCCCCCCACCGTCACCCCGCACTCTTTCCTTTTTTCTCCGCTAGCTGCTTTCCGGCATCCTTTGTAGGTTCTCCTTTCCACCTACCCCTCAGGTGTGGGGATTTTCTCCTGGGATCGGTCCCTTTGCTCTTTTTTGACTGCCCATGGTTTTAACTCCAGCCCAGACCTTTTTCTTGAACTCTCCACTTACGGATAGTGGCTATCTCCAGTTAGCTGCTACAGACTCTCCCAATTTCATTCTCTTACCCACAATCCTCCTTCTCCAACATTTTCCCTAAAGGATGCCAGTCTCTACTCAGTCACCTAAATCAGAGTTTTAAAACTCATTCTACATGTATTCCTCTCTCTCTCCCTCCCCATCTCCTCCTCTCTCCCTCTTTCCCTCCCCCTTCCCCGCCCGCAGACAGTTGGTTACCAAGTCCAGTGATTTCTGCACCCCTGAAGGTATTTCAGATTTGTCCCCTCTGTTCTGTCTTATGCCACCTCTTTAGCTTAAGCCCTCATCTTTCTCCCCTAGAGTATTGCTTTCTATCGTGTCCCTTATAGATCTATCCTCCACATCATCCCTAGGTGAAATTTGAAAACATGAAAATCTTTTGGTATTACTTCACCTGCTTGCCTTCCTTCAAGATCAGATCCTGACTCTTCCTGGTCAGGTCCCTCCCGCAGAGTCATTTGCAGTGTCTCCAACCATGCTGTGGACTTCTGTACCTCTGTGTCTTTGCCCCTGCCTTGCCCTCTGCCTAGAGTGCCTTCCATGGCCTCCCCTCCCCTCTGCCTGCTTCTTCACCTGCCTTAGCTGGTACTCCTTCCTCAGGAGGTGTTTCCCCTCTGCACGGCCTTCTCTAACACCCGCCTGACTTAGATGTTCCTCTTCTGTTGTCCTGTACCCTGGATAGCTCCCTCATAGGTGATACAGCCTCATGCTGCATCTGTGGTTTACGTCTGTTTCTTCCATCGGGCTGGGGAAGCATTGAAAGCACAGATTTTGCTTATTCATCTTTATGCCCAGTGGACTTCTTTTGTATACAGGGTTCTTAACAAATACTTACTGAGTAGATGAATGAAATCAGCATATGTCTAGAGACTATTCAGTGTATCCAGTATAGTTTAAATAAACAGTTTAAAAAGCACCATCCCCTACCCCAAGTTCAGTCTTACCTGTCCCTATTACAATTTGAAATCCATAGTGCCCAGTCCTGTAAGTTTCCTGGTTTTACCAGAAGATTTTCGTATCATTTCTTGTCCCTTGGGCTTGTCGATATCAGGAACATTGCAAATACCAGATTTTGTCCCTTGTCTGATAGGACCTGCAGAAGACCGTTTGCTGTGGGTCCCTTTTCGAGATGTTGTGTTATCTGATACACTGACAGGCACACACACAATAATAATATCCCTCCATCTAGCTTGTTCTTTCTCTCTACCCCAGCTTTACCCCCCCGGTTCTAACAGATCTGTTACTATACAGGCATACCTAGGAGATATCGCGAGTTCAGTTTCAGACCACAGCAATAAAATGAATATTGCAATAAAGCGAGTAGCACAAAGTTTTTGGTTTCCCAACGCACATAAAAGTTATCTTTACACTATACTGTAGTCTATTAAGTGTACAATAGTATTATATGTAAAAAACTGTACATACTTTTAAAATACTTCATTGCTAACAAATACTATCATCTGAGCAAACCGTAATCTTTTTGCTAGTGGAGGGTTTTGCCTCAGTGTTGATGGGTGCTGACTGATTAGGGTGGTGGGTGCTAAGGTGCGGGGTGGGGCGGGCTGGGACAGTTTCTTAAAATAAGGCATCAGTGAAGTTGGCCACATTGGTTGACGCTCCTTTCACAAACAATTTCTCTGTAGCAGGCAATGCTGTTTTATAGCATTTTACCCACAGTAAAACTTCTTTCAATATTGGAGTCAATCCTCTCAAACCCTGCCACTGCTTTATCAACTAAGTTTATGTAATATTCTAGATCCTTTATTGGCATTTCAACAGTCTTTACACATCGTTGCCAGAAGTAGATTCCATCTCACGAAACCACTTTCTTTGCTTATCCATACGAAGCAGTTCCTCATCTGTTCAAGTTTTATCATGACATCGCAGCAATTCAGTCACATCTTCAGGCTCCCCTTTTATGCTAGTTCTCTTGCTGTTTGCACCACATCTGCAGTTATTTCCTCCACTGAAGTCTTGAACCCCTCAGAGTCATCCGTGAAGGTTGGGATCAACTTCTTCCAAAATCCTGTTCATGTTGACATTTTGGCCTCTTCCCATGGATCACGGATGTTCTTAATGGTGTCTAGAATGGTGCATCTTTTCCAGAAGATCTTCAAGTTATTTTGCCCAGATCCATCAGGAGAATTGCTATTTATGGCAGCTGTAGCCTTATGAAATGTATTTCCTAAATAATAAGACTTGAAAGTTGAAATTACTCCTTGATCCATGGGCTGCAGAACGGATGCTGTGCTAGCAGGCGTGAAAACAACATTAATCTCATTGTACCTCTCCATCAGAGCTCTTGGGTGACCAGGTGCATTGCCAATGAGCAGTAATAATTTGAAAAGAATCTTTTTCTCTGAGCAGTAGGTCTCAACAGTGGTCTTAAAATATTCAGTAAACCATGTTGTCGACAGATGTGCTGTCATCCAGGCTTTGTTGTTCCATGTGTAGGGCACAGGCAGAGTAGATTTAGCGTAATTCTTAAGGGCCCTAGGATTTTCGGAGTGGTAAATAAACATTGGCTTCAACTTCAAGTTGAAGTCACTGGCTGTATTAGCTCCTAAAGAGCGTCAGCCTGTCCTTCGAAGCTTTGAAGCCAGTCATTGACTTCTCCTCTCTAGCTATGAAAGTCCTGAATGACAGCATCTTCCCAATATGAGGCTGTTTCCTCTACATGGAAAATCTGTTGTTTAGTGTAGACACCTTCATTAATGATCTTACCTAGATCTTCTGGGTAACTTGCCACAGCTTCTACCTCAGCACTTGCAGCTTCACCTTGCACTTTTTCCTTATGGTTATGGCTTCTTTCCTTAAACCTCATGAACCAACCTCTGCTAGCTTCAAACTCTTCTTCTGTAGCTTCCTACCTTCTCTTAGCCTTCATAGAATTTAAGAGAGTTAGGGCCTTGCTCTGGGTTAGGCATTCACAACTTGGCTAACTGTTGCAAGAGGCCTTGCTTTTGACCTATTTTGGCTTTCAACACGCCTTCCTCACTAAGCTTAATCATATCTAGCTTTTGATTTAAGACGAGAGACATGTGACTCTTCCTTTCACTTGAACACTTGAGGCCAGTGTAAGGTTATTAATTGGCCTAATTTCCATATTGTTGTGTCTTAGAGAATAGGGAGGCCCAAGAAAAGGAAGAGAGATGGGCAGGGTGGGGGGGGGGGGTGGGAGTGGCTAGCAAGTGAAGCAGTCAGAGCACATTAAGTTCACTGTCTTATATGAGTACAGTTTATGGTGCCCCCAAATAATTATAAGCAAAGATCACTGATCAGAGATCATCATAACAAATAATGGATAGCACCTAATAACAGATAATGAGAAAGTTTGAAATATTGTGAGAATTACCAAAATGTGACACAGACACACAGTAAGCAAATGCTGTTGGGAAAATGGTGCCAGTAGACTTGCTCAATGCAGGTTTGCCACAAACCTTCAATTTGTAAAAATGAAATATCTGTAAAGTGCAGTAAAATAGGTATGCTTGTACTCTCTACCCGTTAGCTGTACTAAATCTATAAGACTCCAAATGTGATCCTCAAAGAGCCCACTGAGTGGCAGGAAGTCTCTCAAAAAGCAGTCCCATAGTTGGTGACTTCATGTACGTCAGGCTTGGTTTGGGAACTCCACTAGTACAAAGAAAATGGCTGAGAAGTTTGTTTTTTAATGACTCCCCCAGAAGCAGAGCTAGAACCTAAGAGATTTTCCAATCCCTTCTGGGCTCCTGGGCTGGGCATCTCCAGACCCTCTGGAGGGCTGCTTAGTTCTCGTCATTAGGATCTCCAGGGGTGAGGGGCAGCCTCCTCTTATAGCCCACTTCCCTGTTCTGCTACCCTGTCGTGACACTGTTGCCTTTGTTAGTGTCTACTGAACACCTTCTCTGTGCCAGATCCTCGGGAGCCATGAATGAAATACACCCTTGGTCTCAAGACCAGAAGGGCACAGTTGCTATCATGAGCTAATTAAGTGCACTGACAGATGGATGCCCGGTGCTGTAGGAGCCAGTCCCTCCTGATGACTGATGGAGATCTCTCCTCAAACGCAGGCCCAGTTCACCCTGCTCACTCCTCTGCGGGCAAGGAGACTCAGAGGCTCAGTTCCCAACACCATCCACCTACTAAGAAATAGTCACGAGTTATCCATCGGCCTCCCTCTCACAGGATCAACCTCTTCATCATCAGGAAGGTCACTTCTGGGTGCAGGAGATGGTAGGAAGTAGCCCACTCCCTATGTTCCTGCCGGCTGCTTTACAAAGGAGCAGAAGAGCTGCCCTGCCAGGCCATGGTCCAGGGCCCTCCTTTCTGTTACATGCCATTGCAACCCTTAGCAGTCCGTCTCCCAGCTCCCAGAGCAGCCAGGAGGAAAACCAAGCACACCGTTGGCTTTCTAAATACCGCCTTGCTTCCCCCCATGACTCGTATGGGTTTGCATGAGAAGACTTGTTAGGACTATTTGTTCTACAAGGCGGGCCCTCAGATGACCAAAGCCTGGCTCCCTGGGTCGGCCTTAGGGTTAGGGAATCAACTCTTCATACTTGCTACTTACATTAGCCTGTGCAGTTTTACAATTGGTGCTTGGTCTCTGAAGCCTTTTAAGAAGTTTTATTTGAAGACAGTAGTGATGAACCTAATCCCAAATGTAGAGAAAAAAAAAATGTTTCCTGGGAAATGCCTGAGAATTGCCAGGTGTTTTTGTAGAGCCCAGGAAAGAGAGAGGAACAGGGAATGAAGAAAAATAAGAAACAGTAGGAATTTCATACACGTGCTGAGCGTGTGATCAAAGACATGGTCACTGTCTTCGGTAGGAAGGGGCAAGTGGGAAATAGACAAGACAAGGCATGAAAACCAGCCACCTGTCTCTCCTCTGCCACTGCCGCCTTCTCCAGGGCCCTTCCCTAGCTTTTGCTCCTGAGGGACGGTCAGAGGCAGGCTCTGAGGATGGGAGACTGACGTACTGTGTGGGATGGGGCCTCGGATCTCCTTGTCCTTATTTTTCAGGCCTGCAACCCTCCCACGCACCTAACTCAGCCTCCACTATACAGTTGAAGGAACTGGGGCCCAGGGAGTGAGGTGATTTACCCCTTATCTGACAGCCCGTTAGGAGCATGGCCAAGCAGTCATGTGCAGACTTGAAGAAATGGTGTCTTTGTTTCTGGACTTTAAAAGGATATTAAAATGAGAACATCTTACTGGATTGGAAATTTAACAGACTTGAGTGAAAAGATATGTGAAAACATTACAAAGCCAGTGGCGTCCCTAGGTGTGACACAACTGAAAACTAAAGTGTTGGGCAAGTAGGACGTTGTCCTTAGTGTGACTGTACCCCTTCCCTACCCTCTCTGTTGTCCCTGTAGGCCGCCAGCTCACCGGAGCCGAGAGGGCCTCCACGGCCACTGCAGAGGAGACGGACATCGATGCCGTCGAGGCCCCGCTTCCAGGGAATGAGGCCCTGGAGTTCAGCCGAGGTGTGACTGACCTTGACGCGGTAGGGACGGAAGGAGGCTCCCATACAGACTCCAAGGTAAGCCGGAGGTGGCCCACCCAGGTGGTCTGCACGCACACCACCTCCCAGAGCAGTTTGTGTCACAGCCTCAGCCACTGTCGGTCACCTCTTAGCGCCTGCTGGGTCACCTTTAGGGTGAGGCGCTCCCCAGCACCGTGGTGGTTCCAGAGCACGTTTTACTTCCTTTCAGAGGGGCCTGACTTCTAGAGATTCAGTCCCCGTGCGTTGATGCTAGACGCTGCTGCGTGTCAGGATGCCACAGAGCTCATTCCCGATGCGTGCCACCCTCCAGGGTCCCATCAGCACTGGGTCCCCCTTCTTCCCAGTGGAGGCCCCACCTTGAATGGCACCTTGTCGCTGCACAATACCTGTGCATGGCTAATCCTTGCACAATGTGACATGATCCCCGGGGGCTCAGCTGAAGGAGCAGAGTGAGTTAGGTCTGCCTCTGCCTGCAGCTAGGGGTTGTGTGCCTTTGATGCTCCTGGGGAGGCTGGAGATTGGCCTCTTGGAGGTTAGAAACTGCCAGACCACCTCAGGCGTCAATTTCAACCTCGTATCTTATGGGTGAGATGATGGCCGCCCTGAAGGAGTTCCTGATAGGATCCAGGTTAAGAAACTAAGAACCTCCAACCCAAAGACAAAACAACCCCCCCGCACCCCCCTCACCCCTGCCAACAGGAGGAAAATACTGACAAACTCCCCTTCCTGTAGATTCCCTGCCAGTTGCCTGTATCAGGAGTGCCTCTCTTTCCTCACCATGCAATGCCTTTTCTCAAGTGGAAGTCGTTGGGCTAGTTCATCAGAAGGAGAAACCTGTCTCGTTTGAAGGGCAATGCTGTTCCAGATTGTCTGCCTGATATCTTCTTTGGTGCCCAGTTTGTACTCTGCAAGTGGCAAAAGCCCTCTGTCACTGGGTGCTTCCTCTTGCACATCTGAAAAAGGACCAGCAGCAGAGCTGCCAGAAATCAAATTCAACCCTGTGCTTGAATTCTCTGGCTCACAGAAACCATCTTAATGAAAGTGTCCAACTACCAGGAGGGAGACAGGAGGGAAGGGAATAGAAACTGCTTTCCCCTTTCAGAGAGAGGATCTCTCCAGACCATTATCTGTGTCCCGACTTGCTTCCCTGGTGGCTCTCACTGTGAGAGGAGGCCGTGCTGGGCTGGAGCGCCTCCCTCACCTGTGGCCAGCCCAGGAGAACCCTGCAGAGCCTGGAAGAGGGAGCCCTAAGAACACAACAAAGTAAAGGTAGAAGCCGCCCCGTAGTGGGGTGGTAGGTAGCTATCTTTCATAGAGACAGATCCCTCTAAGTCCAGAACCTCAAGTGACTCAACAACATAGTGTAGTTGGAAGCTATGGGCAAGTGATAGGATGATCTCAGCTGCCTGGTCTCCCATCACATGGCATTAGTAACTCAGGTGTCCAGATAGGGTTTTCTGACTCTGTGGTCCCAGCCCAGGCCATCAGATCATCATCTCCTCTGTGGGAGTCTATCCACATTTCCACTGAAGACGTAGCATTGTGGCTTCCCGGGTGGCACAGTGGTTAGGAATCCGCCTGCCAATGCAGGGGACGCAGGTTCCAGCCCTCGTCCGGGAGGATCCCACATGCCGCGGAGCAGCTAAGCCCGTGCGCCACAACAGTAAGCCTGCACTCTAGAGCCTGAGAGCCACAACTTCTGAGTCTGTGTGCCACAACTACTGAGCCCACGTGCCACAACTACTGAAGCCCACGTGCCTAGAGCCCGTGCTCTGGAAGGGAGGCCACTGCAATGAGAAGCCCGCACAATGAAGCGTAGTCCCGCAACTAGAGAAAGCCCACGCACGGCAATGAAGACCCAGTGCAGCCAAAAAAAAAAAAAAAAAAGACGTAGCATTTCCAGCTCTTGGTTAAAAGTGGGCCATTTCACCCCACCCTCCTACACGCTAAAGGTAGAGTGAGGCTCCTACAGGTGGCGCCTGCCCAGGGTCACGCCGTGTCTCCTCTTCTCCACCAGGTCTCAGCCCGCCCCCAGGAGCCCATGCTGACAGCCTCGCCCAGGATGCTTCTTCCCTCTTCTTCCTCGAAGCCCCCGGGCTTGGGCGCGGGCACGCCGCTGTCCACCCAGCACCAGATGCAGCTCCTCCAGCAGCTCCTCCAGCAGCAGCAGCAACAGACACAAGTGGCTGTGGCCCAGGTTCTCCTCAGCCTCCTCCCTACTTCGCAGGCTCCACTCTCATGGGCTTGACGCGCCTTCCTTAGCGAGGGGCACAGGGCAGGTTTACAACCTAGCGAGCTGTGAGGGATGGCTCCCGCTGTTGGGTCGTTGCTTGTTGAGCAGTGGGGGCGGCAGGGAGGGGAGAGATGGGGGACGCGGTAGAAATGGGAAGAAGTGTTTTGGCTTCCCGTGTACCCCCGCTCTGAGTTGGGCTTGGCTGGCTTGGCTGGATGTTGTTGGATAATGATTTGAACTTACTAAGGAATAAGATGCACATAATTTCACCCTTCCTTTCCTACCTTCATTTGCTGGTGTTTGGGGTGGGAAGGGACGCCTCTGGAGTCAGGACAGATGTGACTTTGTGATACCACTCTTAAAAGAGTTTAAAGTGTGAATTTGTCCCAAACACCCTTGCAGAAGCCACCACCCTGGAAACCTCGTCCATAGGGATTTCCATGCCTCTGTTAGTCATCTACGCATTCCAGGAAGGATTTTTTTTTTTTTTTTTAAAGATTTCTCCAAGCAGAATTTGATACCATACTGGCCTGGAGTTCATTATATTGGGATTTAACTGACAGGAACGTAGGCATAGCATTTGAGCCATAATGAGAAGACTTGGCTTAGATTTCAGGAGCCAAGTGCTGTGTGAGCCCTGAAGACGTGTTGCGCTGCTGCTGCCTTAGAAAGGAGGGGTGAGCTGATTTCCCTGCTGCTTTTAGCAGGGATGCCTCTCGCTTGCTTTCTGTGCAGGGCATGGTAGAGTCCACATCTTCCTTGGAACTAGTGAGTCCGAGCTTCATCTTCTCTATGGGCCATCGGGGAAGAGTGAAGACACAATCATTTGTACCGTTTACAGGCTGAATTCTGTGGTAGGAGTCAGACAGGGTGAGGACCTGGGTGGGTAGATGCAGACAGTGAGGAGGAAGGTGGGGTCTTCAGGCTTTGGAGAGTTGGTGAGAGATCGGGAAAGGCAGCTCTATGCATCGACATTCTATGTCTGGTCAACCAGGCTGGCCTTCTGCGTTCTTGAATGAGAACACGAAGACTTCTCTAGGGAGCTCTTATCGATCCTCATCGTTTCTTCTCCTTACTCGTCTCATGACCCTTGGGTGGAGTGAACCACCCAGGCGGAGCCGTCCTTTCCAACACATACCCCTTGAGGAAGCATCCAGCAGCCTACCCAGAACGATGCAATGACTTGGGTCTTGAGAAGACCTTCTTTGTAACAGTCTCACCCTGACCTGGGCCTGAGGCCCAGCCTCATGGGTGCCTTTTGCAGCCAGGTTTCAAGAGAGTAAAATCAGTAGGGCGCTGCTTCCAAGGGATTTGAACCTTTTTAAAAATCCAGACCATGAACCCAAAAGGATGTGTGCTAATTCTAGGAGGATTCGCAGGTGTTCCCAAAACAGCAACAAAGAGGAGGAATGTCATTAATGGCTTCTTATATTTGGGGGAAAAATCATCGCCTTTTGTCAGATAACACAGTTCATCTCCTCTAGTTACTAACGGAGTGGCTGTCCCGAGAATCCTCTCCTCCCAGGTGTGACGGCTGACAGGAGCAGAAAGCCGGCGTGCTGCAGCACGGGGCCGTTCAGCAACTCATGTCATTTCCAGAGTTTCCCGTTAAATATAAATCCATCCTCCAGCCATGATACTTTTCTCCTTCAGCATATCCATTGCCAAGTAATTATTATTTATCTAAGAATGGGCTTGATGCGTATTCATGGTGAATATTACCGGAGAGGCATTTGAATGTGAACTCACTGCTTAATACTAAAGAGAAACTATTTGCACATGTACAGTCTGCACAAGAAGAGTGTTGAGGCAGTTAACGTACTCAGCGAAGCCACAAGACCTGTAAGTCTCCCACAGTCAGGATGAAAGCCTAAGAGCGGGTCTCTGGCCCAGAATCAAGCATCTGTCTCAAGCAGGCGTCACTGCCCTGGCCCTATTTTAATTGCCTCTGTCCTTGAAGACAGTGAAGCTAGGAGAGGGGAAGAGCATGGTTCCAGTTGCAGTTCACTTGATGAGCCTCTCTCAGTTCCAGCCACTTCCACAGGCTGGACACCCTCAGCCTCTCCTGCACTTGGAGTCTGTTGATTATAGTTGGTGGTGTCCTGGTTGAGTCTCAGTTCAGGCAGTGACATGATTGAAAGGCCACCAGAGTGCATCAGTATCCCACATGGATGAAATGACTTGGGGTAGGGTCGTAGACTTCTAAAATCTTCAGGTCAGACAGCACCTTGAGGTCTTCAGAGAGCTTCTGGAGCAGACTCCTCTGCCCTTCTCTACCTTCCTCATAAGCAGTCTCTTCAGTTTGCCCCTTCCTTTGCTGCCCGGGAATGAAGCAGCCGTATTATTGTAACCTCTCAACTGGCTTTCAGCTCCCCTGTCCTCCGGACCAATTCAGTCCTAAACCAGCCTTCAGCGACAGGCTTCTCTGCGTGTTCCTCTCCCACTCTCTTTGTAGCATTTGATCCAAGGGCTTTTTATTAGTATCCATATCTTTGGGTATAAACGATATAAGATACATAGGTGGACTAATAGATAGGTCTTCTTGACATCTTTCATGCATTTAAAACATATCAAATCTGGCATACGTGGTTTCTCTGCACAGTGTCCAGTATGAGGTCAACTTTTACTTGTTCTGTCAGACTCTACTGCCGTCAAACTGCAAGGTTTCTTTCTTCGTTAAACTACCAGCAGTCCTCAGAATTCCAATGGGTAATACTGTGATCTCAGCCCTTCAGTGGGAACATATTTTCCTTTGCTCTGGGGGCATCCAAGTCCTCCTGTGTGGCTCCCGAGAAGAGCTAAGGATAAAGATAGTTTCTTGCAAACAGGTGCACTCTTGGGGTCCCTTGTTGCATGATTTATGCCCCTCTCCCCCATTTATTCTCACAGGCCAGTCTGGTTCTACTGTTATCAATGGGGCTAGGCTTAGATCTCCTTCACAGCATTCTGATTTGGCCTGAGACCTCAAGATCTCTCCCAGCCTCTCCCTAAATTGGTTCAGAGCTGACCTAGAAAGGGCCTGTCCTGGCCTTAAAGGTACCCAGGCGAAGGTGTCGCTCAGCTGCCTCTTAAGCATTTCTAGATTAGATATCAGTGTGTAAATAGTGAACCCCAAGCCCTTTGGACCACTTTCCCGAACCCAGCATGAGGCTTGCCTGGCTGCACTAGCTTCCTGCTTTTAGATGGACCAGAAGTTCAAGGGTGCGAACGAGAGTATAGCCAAGCCTTGAACCAAAGCTGGGATGTAGCTGGCGCCCGCATGGCCACGGGCTGGGCCCACACAGCTCCAGAATTGATCCAGGCACTGTGGCTGACTGGCAACAGTTAAGTAGGCCAGGCTCCTTCACAGTTTGCCAATTCCTGGCCTAGCTCGTGGGGAAAATGTTATACCGCAGCTCAGTGTTGCTATGTAAAGATTTCTCCTCTACCTGTGCCACTTGCACTTGTTCTGAGACAAGTGGTTGGTTACCTGTGCTTCGCAACTGTGTATGCCGTAGTTAGAGGAACAGCGCTAAAACCCCTCCACACCCCGCCGAGGCCCTAGTTTTAGCATCTGGCCTCGTGGCTTCCCCCAGTCCCCAGCGCCCTGGGTGCACTGCCCAGGTCCCCTGCCTTGTGCATGCTGAGACAGCGCTGCCTGCCTCCGCTTGTGTGTCCGGTGTGTGTGTGGGCAAATCGCTCTGGTTCTCCTCACTGCCATTTCCATGTGCCTGCCGCTCCCTAACTTCAGCCTGGGCCTGCCCGCACTTCTCGCGGAGGAGCTGGAGTCCAGGCAAGTAGGCTGGAGAGCCAGTGGGCAGTGGTCTGGTGTTGCTGGGTGGGTTGAGGGTGGGTATCTGAGTTTTGGGAAGTGGCACCCCAGCTGGAGGGCACAGGGTCGAACTTACGCTTGTAGTGCTGTGGCAGGAATGCAGAACTGGACACCGCCCTCCAGGCGTGGCCCTCCTGCGGACTTAGATCGTGACCAGAATAAGTCCTTGCCAAAGACCACACAGCTCTGGAAAGGCCAAGCTAACTCCTACCTTTCCAGAAATTGATATGGCCTACCTTTGCAAAAGGTGTCCGATGCTTTAAGAGTGTGCTGAGTACAAATAAGTCCCGCCTGGTAGGGAAGAGGCGGTGTTACCTGCTCCTGTTGCGCCATGGAGAAAGTGAGCACACAGCTGTAGCTGACTGCCCGAGCCAAGGCTGAAAATAATGCTGCCTCATTTTGGTGCTTCGGGGCCAGGCCCACATATGCAAAACACAGGGACTATTAAATTGCCTCACATTTAAAGGAAGTCTTGGCTGTTTTGTCCCAGCTTGGCCTGGTCTGGGTTCTCCTGTGATGTGCAGACTGCTGCAGCGACAGGTCGGAGCCGTATGCCTGCTGCCACTTTTGATGGCTGCAGGAGCGGAAGGGCTCGTCAGCGCCGGGTTTAGGCGGCGGCGGCAGCGTGTGCGTTCTCATTCCCAGGGTTTGAAAATGCCCGAAATGTTATAACTACGTTTGCAAGACTAAAATTCTTATTTAATCTGGCACGAGGAGGACTCAAACACTGCATTTTTCATGGTGCTGAGTGCCAGTGGATTTGGGATGAAAGCTTTTGATGCAAGGGTCGTCTTTTATGTACTGATGGTACCTCCACCACTAGAATGGTTACCTGCAAAAGAAACTTCCAATTTGTTTTTCCCCTGGCTTCTGCAGGAGGGAATTCCTCTTTTGTTCCCAGTCCTAATTCTCTGACTTCCCAGTGGAAATCTAGAGATGTTCTTCAGTGAGCCTTTAGTGAATGGCCCCTGGTACTGGCCACTCCATACGCCTGGATGTGAAATCACAGACTGTCCGAGCCTCTAGCCAACCCTCTCAGTTGAAAGATGGAGAAAGGGAGGTCCAAGTAGAAGTGAATTACCTGCAGTTGCATAGGGAGTAACCAACAGACTCAAGTGTTCCAGCTTCCGTTGGGATGTTCAGATGTGGGGTTCAGGCACCTGAGTCTGTAGCATGTGTGTGCAGGGAACCCTCCAGAGATGCCAGTTAGTGGTAGGCAGGATTCTCCACGTTTTCTGTTTACATGCATTGAAAGCTTTGTTCCACATTTATGCCTAATGTTTCTGTTTTTGTTCCAAAGAAAATAGAAAATGGATAATTAGCAATTCTGTCTGCTCGGTACATTCCTTTCAATGATACTCTTAGTTGGAATAAGTTACATTACTTGCAGGTAGAAGGTTAAGGTTGGCCTTTCCTCTGGGGGCCCTTCTGGGGGTGGGTTTCCCACAGCAACTGTCCTGTTTCTCAGAAGCAACAGGATCTGGGGCACTCTCGGGTGAACTACCTCCATGCCTCAGTTTCCAGGGAAGATAGAGGCTTAATAGCCATCCACCATCTGATATCCAGATTGAAATATTATTGCCACTCTCTTCTCCGTTCTCACCCTTCTCTAGATCTCTCTTTAGATTATCTGAGGCAACAGATGAGGCTGATTTCTGGACCAAAGTATCAGTTCTGTCCTTAGCAGCACCCGGTGGAGAACAGATTTACTTTAGATTCCTTAGGCATCCTCCCCCCCACCCCCGAGGGAAAGATCGGCCTCATCTTGGGAGCCACTAATGGAAAGTGGCAACTAATCTCATTAGTGGCCCCACTTAGAGGCAGAGCCAACTGTAGGATCAGGTCCTTAAATCCGGGCAGCGGGAGAAGCAGCCGCTGCATGCAAGAGTATGGTCTCCGAGTGCTGGCTGCTGGGAGGGCTGGCAGGACCCTGAGTCAGGCTTGGCCAGACGGTGGGGCGGACATGGTCTTTTACTCCCTGATAGAACGTGAATCTCTTTGGAGCGGATTACGCTTCAGAAATCCAGAGCATTTGTTGTCTGAGCCAGAGAATTGGCTTTTCCAGTTCCTTCCTTCTCTCTCCTCCGCTCCTGGTTGCAGCTCTCCCACCCTGCTCACCCTGACTCTGTGTCTTTATCCACACCATGTTTTCGGTTCAAGAAAATGCTCTTTCCCACACGCCTTGGTCCAGGCCACCAAATTCATCAGCTGTGCTTGTTCAGGGACCTTCAGAAACCCTCCTAGAGACCCCTTTATCCACTTCTTAGCAGAAAAATCACGTATGTGTAAATATTGTCATCGTCTCGTGACTCAGTTTCTTCAAACCAGGGTCCTGACAGAATCACCCCACCTCTCCTCCCACTGAATTGTATCCCCACACCCAGATTGCACACGAAGAGCAGACCCTACTGGGCCCTGAGCATTCGGGGTATGCCATTGCCAGGTGCTCTACCATGAGAAGGCGAGAGGTGATGAGGGTCCCCCTCTTCTCATAGAGGGCGTCTCTGTAAAGCTGTTTACCTCAGCCCTGCCGGGGTTGCTGGATGAGGCCCTGTTATGAGTCAGTCAGCAAACGTTTGACATTTGCCAGGTATGAAGCATGCTCCCGGGTGCCCTGAGAAATAAAAAGGGAACGGAAGGTCAGGGAAGGAAGCTGACACCCACCCACAGATGTGGAAACACAGACCATGACAGCCATTTCACTGACTTAGAAAGGGCATGTGTAGGGCTTCCTATTTCTCACGGTATTTGGATGCGAGGAAGGGAAAAGGGAAGATTGCAGAGGGTTTACTGTGACACTGTTCTCAGCTAGTGGGTCAGTATATCAGTTTTTGGTTTCGTTTTTTAAAAGACAAGATAAGAAAAACGTACCTGCCTCAACACAGCAGTAATGTTAGCTGTCAAAGGAGTTCCGACAGGGATGGAGCAGGGGGCAGGGTCTGGGACCCAACTCTTTCCTACCTTTTGCTCGTGGTGTGGGGCTCTGAGTCGTACACGAGTGACACATCGTGGCCCTCACTCAGGACAGAGAGAGAGCCAGCGAGCAGCTTCTTTCGGCTTCTCCTCTGAATTGCAAGCCCGGGTGCCCATTTTGCCCGGGGCAGGGCTTCTTTGTCTTGAATTGAAGCTGGAAGGTGTCTCTGGTCCTGGCCGTCCACCAGTGACTCGCGTTTGCATTCACGTGCCTCCCTTCTCTCTGTCCTGTCTTCTCGCTGTCTCCTCTGCCTCCTCCTCCCCTGCAGGTTCACTTGCTGAAGGACCAGCTGGCTGCTGAGGCTGCGGCGCGGCTGGAGGCCCAGGCTCGCGTGCACCAGCTCCTGCTGCAGAACAAGGACATGCTTCAGCACATCTCTCTGCTGGTGAAGCAGGTGCAGGAGCTGGAGCTGAAGCTGTCGGGACAGAACGCCAGTAAGCCGGGGCCCTGCCCAGCCTCACCTCCGTGGGGAAGCTCTGGAACCACATGTTCTCTTCCCTAAAGCTTTTTGGTGGTGCTTTATTGGACCCCTGACCTGACCTGGTATCCCAGCAGAAAACAAAGGCAGCTCTGTTTGTCCCATTCGTACATTTCACGGAGTTACAAAAGGGCAGGGCCAGAGAGGGGCTTGGCTGCCTTCTAGCCCAGTGCCCAGACTTGACCTTGAAAGGCCCCGGGAGTCACGACCACATGTTCACCCAGCCTCTCCTCGATGGGGGCCCGGGCTCTTTACACGTAAGCTAGGGCTGCCCGTTTCTTTCTCAGAGGGCTTTTCCCATTGAAACACGCTGAGCACCTATGGTGAATCGTGGTCTCTGTGAGCTCTGCAGGAGACATCGAACTGTTTAGTAGTTTACTCTCCCCGCACTATTTGACAACTCGGCAGCGTAGAAAAGGCTGGCAGCAGTCCGTCTATTTAATGGATAAGGCAGAGGAGTAAACTGTGGCCAGCTAGCTCTGCTGATGAGTGGCAGAGGTTGCCTGGCTCCCAGCCTGCCTCTACTCCCAGCCACCCCCAGGCTGCACTGAGAAGTACTAGAAGACAGCGTGTCTCCACGCCTTCCTCCTGAGCTTGTCCCTGGGTTGTCTGCTGCTCTAAGTGTGCGCTGGCTGTGGACCAATATCCGTTGATCGTATACATAATCTCATTTAATCCCTATAGTGGTAGGTGGTGCTGTGCCCATTTTACAGATGAGGAAACGGACTCAGAGAGGTTAAGTAACCAGCCCACAGTTTCAGGCCTAGCAAAGTGTGGAGCCCAGATTCAGACCCAGGTCTAATGCTTTCCCTGTTATACCAGTAGTTCTCCCAAACGATCCTGTGAGCTTTTTAAAAGATGGATATTCCCAGATCCAACCCACAGAGGTTCTGCATTGGTAGATCTGGGGCAGGGCTGATAACTCTGTGTTTCTAAAGTGGCCCAAAGTTACGGATTGGGAACCACTGTACTTCACCGCTCTGAAAGCCCCTCTGGATTTTTATTTTTGTTTATCAAGGCCCTGTTGTATTCCAATTAATGCCAATTTACAAGGTTGCACCAAGTGTTACTACATGCTTTTAAGGTAGCTCTTCAGTTTGTACCTTCTTCCTACCACACACCCCATTCAAGGCGTCCACGGGCCTCACCAGCTGATCATGGGCTTATCGTTGCCCTGCCCTTACCACCTCCCCTGAGCTCGTCCCCTTCAGCCTGGCGTGTCTGTGCTGTGTGGGGTGGAAGGAAGAGCTGAAGAGCCCCTGTGAGGGTTCGCTCAACTGGCCAGGGACCTGGGTGGGCCAACGGTGGCTTCCAGACCAAGCACCTTGCTAATGTCACCCCCTCCCCCTCTTCTCCCCCCACTCCAGTGGGCTCCCAGGATAGCTTGCTGGAGATCACCTTCCGCTCTGGAGCTCTTCCCGTGCTCTGTGACCCCACGACCCCGAAGCCAGAGGACCTGCACTCGCCACCCCTGGGCGCGGGCTTGGCCGACTTCGCCCACCCAGTGGGCAGCCCCTTAGGTAGGCGCGACTGCTTGGTGAAGCTGGAGTGCTTCCGCTTTCTCCCGCCCGAGGACACCCCGCCCCCTGCTCAGGGTGAGCCGCTGCTGGGCAGCCTGGAGCTCATCAAGTTCCGAGAGTCAGGCATCGCCTCGGAGTACGAATCCAACACGGACGAGAGCGAGGAACGCGACTCGTGGTCCCAGGAGGAGCTGCCCCGCCTGCGGAACGTCCTGCAGAGGCAGGAGCTGGGCGACAGCCTGGACGATGAGATCGCCGTGTAGGTGCTGTGGTGCTAGCAGGCGGAGGCCGTGGCCGAGGTGTGGAGGGGCCAAGTCTGGCGGCTGCCCGGGTAGGGGCTGCCGGCGAATGCGCACTGCTGAGGATACCCGGGGGCCCCGAAGCGTTTACAGTTTCAGAAAAGGATTAGGGTTTTGCTTTGGAGGGTCAAGTGGGGAAGACATTGGATTCCCAGAAGTGAATCAGGTCCTGCCTCCTGCTTGCGACTACTGGGTGGGTGGGGGTTGGGCAAGGGGCCTCTCGGAGCCCATGGCTTTGGGAGAGGGTCCCTCTTGAGGACCACCAGGCTGCTGAAGGACCTGCTCCCTGCCCGCTGCATCATCAGGCTCCCCTGCTCTGTCGTGTGATGCCCCCTCGCCCCCCCCCCCCCACTTCTGTGGTCCCGACTATGAAGGGAAGCCATCGGTACCTTCTCAGGTACTCTGTGTTTGGATATCAGGATGCTACCAGTTGCCTAACTCTCCCCGACCTTCGTGGGAGGAATTCCTTCTCTAGGCCCTTGCAAAGATTGTAGAGGTCGAACGCTCAAGGCTGAAAGACAGGGTAGTCCTTTCAGTGTGAATGTGGAATTGGGGTGTGTCACATCGCGGGGATAAGCTTTCAGATGAATTGGATCCAATCACTTTCTCTAGGTGGGCTTCAGGTGTTGCTCCTGAGGGAGACTGGGAGTTGACTGTCATTCAGGCCCTTGCCGTGAAAGCCCGTGGGGAGGACAACGTCTTGCCTGCCCCAGATCACTTAGGTCTGATTCCTCAGTGTGGATGCCCTGCCCGCCGCCTGCCTGCAAGTCCAGCTCATCCACGTGGAGGCTGGAAAGCTGCCCTGTCTCCCCTGTGTCCTGCCTCAGGGGCTGTGCCAGCTGAAGCCTTTGTAGCACTCTTGCCTCTACAAAAGCCTCAGAGACCCGGAGCCCCCAGCCTTACCTCTCAACCTGTCCCTTCCACTGCGCAGTAGTGATCAAAAAAAAAAAAAAAAAAAAAAGCAGAGACTGGTAGCTGAGACCACTCAAGTCCACTCTTCAGAATCACTGCCACTTAAGTCAGAAACGATAGTCACTTTGCCCTTGACCTGTCTCCCTGTGGATGCATGCCTCAAGCACACCTGTAAAAAGTGCCAGGTGCAATTCTCTTACCATCCAGGCCTAGAGATTACCACCTGGTACAGTGAGCTGATTGGGGCAGGGAAGGCTAGCTTACTTGTCCTTGGTTCCAATAAGGCCCTAAGTGGCTGTTAACAGATTTAAAGGTGCCTGAAGAGAGAGCTGAGACATGCTAGTGCCAAGTGTTGGGGAAATAAGACTTTATCTTGGACAGCAAACCACAGACCCAGACTGCAATATTATTTGGGGATCAGTTGGTAAGGATGTGGTTGCAAAGTTGAGCTCTTCAAGCCTAACTTGGGTTTATAAAATATAGAAGTGAAAGTGCAGATCTTTTCTTATAGCTACAGTTGGATTTCTTCTAGACCAGAAAGTCCAAATTAAGGAAATAAATGTAGCTTTGTGTTAGCCTTCCTTGGTGCACGAGGGTGTCAGTGGAATGGGACGGGTGCGTGTGTGTGTGCATGTGTGTACACGTGTGCTGGCATTGACACACACGTGTGAGGGAAGGTGTATACGTATGCATAGGCTTGTGAGAAGTGACCAGAGAGAAGAGAATGGGAATCTCCAGGGTGTTTGAATCAACAGTAGATTTGTGTTCTTTTCCTAATGTGCATTTGGTTGGAGAGAGGTGGTCCTGTTTTTGTTATACTTCCTGATTAATCATTGGACGTAGGTCCAGATACACAGGGAAGGAAGAACCATGAAATCGAAGGAGAGAGGTTAGGAGTCCGGTTTGCCTGAGCCTCTCTAGCTAGCTTACAAAATCCTACCCAGACTTCCTTGAGTGTGGGACCTCTTAGCTCCTTAGAATTTGGGGTGTTCAGGGGAGTGGAAGGTCTGGCTTCTCCAGGCCCACTGCCTGCAAGCAGGGGCTGAGGACAAAGCCAGAGGCCAGTGGATTAGGTGTGTGGAATGTGGTAGGAGGAGGCTTCTTTGGGATGGAGAGAAGAGTGGGTGGGGGGCATAGTTTCTAAAAGGGTCTTGAAAACCTTGCCAAGGGAAGGAAGAAAGGAGACGGTGGAGAGGTTGAAGAATTGGAGAGACTAGTTCTATGTACCGCTGACTTGGGACCCATTTAAGACCCTTGCCCTCGGGGTGCCCCGCAGTGGTTTCCACCCACCTCGGCCCCATTCTTTCCCCAGTTCAGGCCCTCCTTGGAGCGCTGGTTTGTGTGTTGGCATCCCACACCAGCGCGCACTAGGTGTGTTGGAGGTGAAGGAGACAAAGGACAGATCTAGGGGCCTTGAAGGGTCACCAGCCACTGGGAAGGAAAGGGAATGTTGCAGACCTGATCTCCGAGCAATGTCACCCTGTCCTCCTCTCTCCTTGCTTCTTGCTCTGCTAACTCAACTCCTGCCCCCCTCTTTTTCATCCTTCTACTCTGCCCCGTATGGAGGACAAGTGGACACCAGGGGCGCCTCCCTTACTGTACCTGCCCCAGCCTTTCCTGGGTGCCAGCAGACTCTTGGGTACACGAGGCTCCCACAGTTGCGGAGCCAGGAAAGAACTTCTCTGCACAGGATGGACTGTATATTGGGACTGAAAATCATATTCCTGCTTATACCAATGCTGTCTATAAAGCCTCTTCATAGCCTCACTTCTCTCAACTCTCATTTAGGGGTTGTATTCCTTTTATTTTCTCTCTGCCTGACTGCTTCCTCCCACTCTGCCCCCTCCCCCTGCGCCCTCTACTTCCTAAAACTGTGTGGCATTAACTCTGTTGGATCAACTCTCTGGGAAAAGATTCTGTTCATGTTAAGTGCACTTACTCCCTGGATGTTGTCACTAGTCTAGTGGCTTTTGCTAAATAAACCTTTCTTGTTTCTAAAAGCTTTTCCATTGTCTTTTCTTGCCTTTTCTATTCCACCTGCTCCTTCCCCCACCCGCCTCCCAACTTCCCGAGCCCGGTGGCATCAGCTCTGTGACGCACCATTCCCGAGGGTGTGTGGTGTTTAGAAAGAACTCGTGTGTTCCTTCAAGCAGCGGGGGAAGGTGGTGCCTTCAGGGGCAGTTGATTCAGACCAGCCTTGCAGGATCGGGCTGTACCAACGGTTCTTATCCAAGGGCGAGTTCGCTCCCCCAAGGGCTGGATGTTCGGTGACGTCTGGAGACGTTTTTGGTTGTCACAACTCGGAAGGAGGCTATTGACACATAGTGGTTGGAAGCCAGGGATGTTGCTAAATATTCTACAGTGAACAGAACAACCTCGCCACAAAGAATTATCCAGCCCAAAATGTCAGTAATGCCTAGGCTATACCCGTTTTTTTTTTTTTTGGACTCTCCCAAACCCCAGGTCTTTTCAAACTCCAGACATCACTGGACTATACTGGCGGCAGCAGCAAGTTTTGAGTGCTTGAAAAAGTACATCATAGATATTTTCAGATATAACTAAGATCATCAAGATTATAAAATTTCACTGACTCCCCGACTAAATGTCTGAAATATGTAGTTGGTAGGTTTCTGGATGGGCCCATTCCAGGAATGTCCATAGTGGAGGCAAACAGACTTCTTCCCACACCTGCCTAGAAGGGTTATGGTGTCACTGACACACAGCTCAGCAGAGGAGGCCTGACTCGTTGAGGTGTGGGCTTTCCTGCAGGGAGTAGAAATGAAAGGGGAGGAGGGATGCCGGCAGAGAGGATGTTAGAGAAATACGGAGCTGCAGGATCTCGCAAAACCCACATCGTGAAAACCAGGCTCCCCTGACTGGAACGCATAGCCATTTTGAAGGCAGAGGTCTTGTTAAACCTGATACTTTGGTAGGCCAGGCCTGAAGGAAAGTTGGAGGGTCAGATCAACCAGGGTTACACATATCCTCTGCCCTTTTCTGGCTGAGTGAACTGAACTGAGCCTTATTTTCTTATCTGTAAAATGGGAATGCAACACACCACATAAGGCTATAATGAAGAATAGATGCGATGGTATTTTAGAAGCACCCAACAGAATGCCTGGCAGTGGCCCAGGGCACAGTACAGTTTACCCCCTCATTAACTGGGTGGGGGGGGGGGCGGCGTGTTTGTTCTGCTCGGTGCAGTTGTGCTCTGCGTGCATTTTCTGCTGTGCGGAAACTATTCAGAGCTCTGTACTGAGAAAGCTACTGGGGTCATAATGACCCTACGTTAAATGTGAAAGGTGGAAAGTACCCTGTCCTTAGGGAGAAGACGCTAAATTCTCGCACCTGCCAGGCCATGATTAGCGTGTGCTGTGGCCCTTGGGCTCAGTCCCTGGCCTTTGGGTGGATTTCTCTCTCTCTCTCTCCTTTTTTTTTTTTTTTTTTTTTTTTTTTTTTTAAGCTGTGCTCTGTGCCCATGATGTGGATGCCCTGGAGGAGGGAGTGAGGGCTGGGCAGAGGGAGAGAGACCAGATGAGGAGTGATTCCACGCCTGGTCCTGCCACAGACCATGCTGAGACTGCGACCGGTCTCCTCAAGTCCATTCCGTGTCCCCCTCCTTGTACTCCCTCAGGAGCCCTGTCAAGGGGACACACGTTCATAGCAGCGTCTGTAAGGAGAAGCCTCCGGGGGCTCCGGTGGCCTTTCCATTTAGGAAAGCAGGAGCTCAGAGTGAGGACTAAAGACTTGCCAGAGTCACTCATCTGCTCCCTCCGGGAACCGGGCCCTGGAAGCAATGGAATAATGTCAGGGCTGCCTGAAGACCACCCTGCCCCTCAGTGAGTGGGTGGGACCCTGCATGTCCTGGCTCCCAGGCCAGCTGGAGCCTGCAAATCAAGTAGACTCTGGGACTCTGACTTAGTGGGTAGAGGGTGAGGGAAAGAGTGGGGAACTGGATGCAGGACTGGGAGTGCTCTCACAGCAAGGGACTGGTGTGTGATGGGGGTGTGAGCCAGCCTGTCTCTCACAAAAGAACCACCAATGATATTTTTTTTTTTTTTTGCGGTACGCGGGCCTCTCACTGTTGTGGCCTCTCCCGTTGTGGAGCACAGGCTCTGGACGCACAGGCTCAGCAGCCATGGCTCACGGGCCCAGCCGCTCCACGGCATGTGGAATCTTCCCGGACTGGGGCACGAACCCGCGTCCCCTGCATCGGCAGGCGGACTCTCAACCACTGTGCCACCAGGGAAACCCCCACCAATGATATTTTAGCAGAACAGTGATAAGCAGAAGCAGCTCGGCCAAACTATAAAGTGGGGCTTCGGAAGACTTAAGTATGTGACCCCTGGAAGGGTAAGGGGAGATCCTCCACCCTAACCCATTGGCCAAGCAGTGGGGAAGCAGACACAAGGGGAGGGTTGGTGCCAGGGTCCCAGAAAGGAAATGCCCCCTTGCAGTGAAAGGGCCCACTGAGTCATTAGGGAGATGAAATGACAGGTAAATAAGGCCTAAAAATAAGACCATCAAACATAAGCTCTTTTTTCTGTAACCACATAATGGGCAAAACCGATGTCCTTGCTGCACCCTTGATGCTCATCCGTTTTTCTGGGTCAGAGTTGGCTATGAGGTTTGCTCAGAAATGGAATAAGGGTCAGGGCTGTCTGCTGGGACATTTCTTGGTACTAGGAAGCAGTGTTTTCACATGTTTACCCAGCTTTTCAGACATGACTCAACAGAGCCATGTAAAGATACCCGCCAGGCCAGAAGTGATCTGTTTTGCTTCAGCCAGAGATGTCCCTTCCAAATGAAGGATCATGGTACACGTGGTGGGAATGGGCCCCAGCCCTGTTTGCCTCTTTTCTGTCTTATGCGTGGGGCATGTTGTCCTCCCTCTTCCACCCCTCAGAAGATCTAACACCTAAGAAGCTTTCAAACTGTGCAGAGATTCTGCTGGTGGAACCGACAGAAAAGGGCGTTCAACCCTTCTCCCTCAGTGTGAGTTCTCCCACGGTGCAGGGCAAGGACCCATCACAGGACCAACAGGAAGGCCAGGGTCTTAGAACAGTGGTTCTCATACTTGAGCTGCATCAGAATCACCTAGAGGTCAATTAGAACACAGATTGAGGGGCCCACCCCCCAGAGTTTCTGATTCTGTAGGTCTGAGAATTTCATTTCTAACAGATTCCCCAGGGATGCTCACACTGCTGGTCTGAGCACCTCACTTTGAAAACCACCATTTTAGAAGATAGTCTCAAACTTTGGGTATTGTCTTTCAAAAAACAAAACAAAACAAAAAAAGAGGCAGGGAGATGGGCCTGGTGTTGCAAGGCACCCGGTAGCAGAAGGGGAATGGGATGGGGACCAGGGACTGAGAAGGACAGGTGGTACAGGGTGACCTCAGACTTGACAGAAGGCTGTCACTAACTTTGGTTTATTGGTCTCTCTGTAGAGACATAAATAGGCATCATCTCCTGTTTACCTAAAGCGTTGTCCGCTAACAAGACAGCTGCCGCCACCCAGCAGGCCTACTTGAAGGCCTGGCAGCTGCCTGAGGAAAGCCTGTCTCCCGGCCGGCCCTTCTGCTCCTTGCCCCAGAGGGTTTTGAGCTTGCGATAGTACACCTTGCAGCTGAAACCCTCCTTGTAGCCCCCCTTGATGTGGCTCTTGAGGGAGTGCAGCGTCGGGTACATACGGCAGCAGGCCGCACACTTGTAGCCGTTCTGCTGGGCCGGGTACCACTTGGAGGCCATTAGGATGTCCTGGGATGTGATGTAGTCTGTGGAATCCAGGCCGTGTCTGGATTTCTTGGTGGCCTCTTGGGGGCAGGTGTTCTCTGGGGAGGAGGAGGATGAGCAGATGCTCTCAGCCGTGTCCTCTGGGAGGCAGCTGTCCCCCCTGCCCTCGTCCCGCTGCACCTCTGGGAAGCTGTAGGTCTCCAGGTGGCTCTCTCTGTCCTTGCATACAAAGTAGCTGTAAGGGGAGAACCAGGGCCGGTAGATGGTGCAATTCCTCCTCAGCTTCTCTCTGTTTGGGGGGTCCCCCGAGATGCAGCCTGCAAAGGAAAGGGCTGGGTCTGAGCCTCGAGCCGGGCAGGGAGCAGTGAGACCTGGGGTGGCTGGAGGCCGGGTGGAGAAGCAGAAGGGCAAGAAAGCAGGTAGTCAGGCAGGACCTCAGGTTACCTCTGCCCCTCCTTGAGTGCAGTTCTGAGAGCAGACAGAGGATGGGGTGGGGAGAGCAGGCTAAGGCCTTCCTTCCTGCTGTCCAGAGAAAAGCAGTTTGATCTCTAGGTAGAGACTCCCCTTGCAATGACTAAGCCTTGGCGTTTGTCAGGTGCATCCCTCCCTGCAGGCACCTTTCCTCTGTCTCCTCTGAGGATAGACACAGGTGGCTCAGCAGGCAGCCAGACCTCTGGCCTCCTAGAGCCCCTCTTTCTACCACCACTGGTTGTGGCCGTTTCTCCAGCCTCACTGTCTGCCTGCAACAGCCCAGTCAGGCAGAAAGTGCTGTTCTCCCTCAGCCTGAGAGACAGGAGAGGAGAAGCAGAGGACTTCACAGACCTGCAGGTCTCTGCTAAAGGAAGCACCGGACAGGAGACTGCAGTGGGGACAGGCAGCACGCGGCGATCCCACACACAGGCACCCTGCCCTTAGGGGAGCAGCCCCTGTTCCCCCAGCTTCTCACATGTGCCCACCTGAGTCAGAGAAGGCCTCACCTGCTGAGAGCACCGTGTTGTGCACCCCATGCCGGAGAGCGCCGCTTTGGTACTGGGGTGGCAGGGCCTGAGCTGGGCTGGACGCCTCAGTAGGAGACACAGTCTTTGCAATGCCTGGATTACAGAGGAAACACTCTGGTGAGCTGAGCAAGGTTGGGCGTCCTCTTGTTGGGGCCCCTCCCCCCGAGACATACCTAGAGGTTCAACCTTGGTGCTTTAAGGCACTGCAAAACTGAAGCAAAACAATGACCTTTGTGGCATCCACATAGGCAGAGCTATTCTGGATGACCTCCTGGGGAATTCCAAATGGGGTGCTGGTGTCATTGAGGCCCTGGAAAGGTCCTCTCCAAAGAAGAATATAAGATGTGGACCAGATGACAGCTTTCTGCCTGGCCCTCCCCGCTCTTGACCCTCCTGCAGCTGAGAGAGAGAGAGAGAGAGAGGGGGAGAGGGAGAGGGGGAGGGGGAGAGAGAGAGAGAGAGAGAGAGAGAGAGAGAGAGAGAGAGAGAGTGTGTGTGTGTGTGTGTGTGTGTGTGTGTGTGTGTGTGTGTGTGTGTGTTTTCACTCTGCATTGCAGCCTTTGGGTCCCTGGAGGGCCCAGAGGAGGGAGTCTGGTCGAGGACCGCGTAGCTATGTTACAAGATCCCTTTGAGGACGAGAAGCCCATTTCTCCAATTAAAACGCCTCCCACCCACAGCCAGAGAGTGTTCAGGTGGACCCCAGCTGCCTGATGGTTGCTAATACTTGGATTAAGAAGCTGGCTTGCCTCAAATCGCAGAGCAGTAGCTGTGCTCAGTTTGGGAAACGGATACAAATGTCCCGTGTATAGGCAAACGGATGCTTAGGAGAACCACTTCACAGAACAGCATTTCTCAGACTTTTATGTGCATAGGAATCACCTGGAGATCTTGTTAAAAATGCAGATTCTGATTCAGCGGGTCTGAGGTAGGGCCTGAGATTCTGCCTTTTTCTGACAAGCTCCCAGGTGATGGTGACGTTGCAGGTCCATGGACCATGCTTTGAATAGCAAGTCCTCAGCACATTCAACTTTATTCCAGGATCGGCTCATCAGTTCCCCCCTGCCTTAGGTTCCTTCTGATGGATTGATAAGTCTAGATCTTCTCCAGGTTGTCAAAACAGGGCTGAAACTAGTACATACTCCTTACTTAGACAAACTGTCACTTTGAGGGTTCATGCAGATTCAGAGGGGGAAAAAAGCCTGATAACAAATGTTTCCCCCATCCTTCCCTTGCAAGAAATGAATCAACAGCAGGAACTACTTACCATGTAGGCAATATTTTGAAAAATTATTTTCTCCCCACGTGTAATTTGACTTTCTCACTAAATCGTGGTCCTGTAACATGATCTGGTAGAGTACTCAATTACAAGCTTCAGAAAACCACATTTTTGTGGCCCTAGTGGCACGAGAGTTTACCTGGCAAGCTGGTGGCACGTGAGGGCGTGATATCAGGAAAAGTGCTCAGAGCAGAGGAAGAGATTCGAGGTCCAGAAATGCTGAGGAGTGAGAAGTTCTCCATATTCTGACTACTGAAGTGTATGGAGGTCACACACGCCTGCTTCCAGGAGGCTGGTTGGGTTGTCCAGGCAATAAACATTCTGAGCTCAGCTGACATCACAAAAAGGCCACATGATTCTACTCGCCAGGGAGGTTATCCCTCTCGAAAGATGGATGGGGTCTGTAGCAAGCAAGATAAAAAAATTTTAAAGATGTTTTTCACTTGTCATTCTTCCGTGGCCTGTCTTGATTGGGGATACCCAGAGAGAGGGAGGAATGTAGTAGAGACCTGATAGCGATGTTGTCTATGCGCCCCCTCTGTTCTCTAGTGTCCCTTTTCCATGTCGTTGCTGTCACCACCCCCAGCTCTGGGATCCTCTGTCCTCTCTTAATGACCTCTTTGCTTTTTTCATCTGCCTAACCTCTGTCACCAGATGTTTTTGTTGTTTTACGTTAGTTTCTGTTTTCTTTGGTTTGGGGTATATTTTTTTACATTTCTCTTTGGAAATAATTTCAAACTTATAAAAAGCTGCAAAAATAAAATTTGAACAGAGAACACCCACCTAACCTGTATCTAGATTTTCCTATTGTTAACATGTTACTCCATTTGTCTTATCAATTCCCTCCCTCCCTCTCTGCCTCTCTTGTGTGTCTACATTTTTTTCTGAGATATTTGAAGGTAAATTACAAACATAATGTCCCTTTGTGCCTAAATACTTCAATATGCACGTCCTAAGAATAGGGACCAAATACTGTTTTAAATGGTGCTGTCTGTTTTTAGCAAATGACTAAAACATAAATGGGTGACTTAGCACCATTTTGCTCATTATAAGCAATTTGGTAGTAAGGCTATGTACTCAGAGTGACGAGGTAGCCTCTTCTCTTTGCTTCCCTTCTGTCATGTAACAACCTGGCCAGCCTGCTAGCTAGAGGGTTGAAAGATGAGCTTGAAGGTGCCCCATTCTAGATCATCATGACTAGATGCATACAGGGCTTTAGATCTAAAGGTGGGTATGTTTGTGCTGGGTGGGAAAGGTCTGGCCCAGCCCGTAGTCAGCAGTGGGCTCCCCTCGCAGTGTGTGGAGCAAGTGTGAGTTAGCATGTGCATGTGAGATCCCAGAGTTGTCTTCCCGCCCGTGTTTATCCACAGTACTTAAACATTTGCAGGACAGTGCGGAGAATGAGATCTCATGGACCTCCTTCATAGCCTGGCTTGGAACGTTAGAACGTGTTAGGGTGTAACTTGACGCCGTGTACCTTGGCAACTTTGAGGGTATTGGCAGTCTCACTTGGCCGTCATGGTGTAGAGAAGGATCGTGGGTCTGGGAGTCAGTCTATGTGAGTTCTAACCCCTGCTCTGCCGTTACCTCCCTGTGCGGTATTAGGCAGACCTCTCTGCCACCTGCCTTTCCCATTTTGTTAATTTAGACGGTTGGAGTGGATGAATGAACGTCTTTCCGGTCGAAAATCTAGGGATTCACATGTTGGAAACGAGACAGCAAAAAAACGAGTGACGTACACAGGATCCAAAAGACTTAGAATTTCATGTTGCCTTGGCCCATTGCATTCCTCCCACTGCCAGCTAGGAACTTCAGATATACTTAATGTAAAGGGGCCTCAGAACATTGGGGGAAATACAGGAGGCTGCACCAGCACCTGTTTGTAGAATTTTTAAAATACGGCTCTGTTTTGGTTTATTAAAAAGCATACGGGAACCTGGTCATCCAGGTCTGTTACACTCCTCATAGCAGGACCCCTGTCTTGCATGCTATATCCTCTTGGTGGGCTGTTGCTGGTGACCCAGACGGGAGCTGACACTCCCATAGTGGTCGGTCACTACATAAAATGTGTCTCTCTCTCTCGTTTGTTTCCCGCCTGCTTTCCGAGCCCCTTTCTCGGACAGGTAAGATACTGTCTTTCTTTTGGATGACTTTGGCCCCAGATGCTCCCCTCTGCTTGGCTATGTGCATGCTGGGGGGTGCTGTTAGGAGGGCCACCTGGTTGGGATCCAGTCACCTTTCTTTCTGCCATCACCATTATTTTCTGAACCACCAAGCCTCCCGTCCTGACAGAGTGTGGGGTCATTAGTGCCTCCAGCAGGAAAGGGGCTCGCTGCACATCCCTCAGATGTAAAGATGAAGGGAGCCCCAGCCTGACCTCAAGAGCCCCCGTGGACCGCTCCCGGAGGAGGGGGTTTTGAGTGTCTTTTGTAAATGGAAGAAGGCTTGGGGAATAGCTTTTCTACGATGTTAGCCCATAATGCAGTCAGTTTTAAGTATTCATATCAAAAGTCAATTCAATGAATTTATTAAATGCCTACTGTTGTGCAAGGCCCTATGCTGAGCATTATAGACAAAAAATGTCACTTAAGATGCTTCTTCCCATCAAGGGACTTACTTTATTATTAAAAACAAGATGTATTTACCAGAAGACTTAAGAGAATTATGAAGAGAGTATATGATGAGCTATCTTTAAATTACTTAAGAATTCAGTGTATACATCCTGAAGGGTAGAGAAACAAGAAGTACAGGAAATCTAAAATGGTGCTTAATCCAAAAGTTATTTATGTTTCTTAGAATGTGTTTCTTCAATAATTATAATCAAAGGGGCTCACAATTTACAAGTCACTTTGCCAGGTGTTTCTGGTACTTACACTTTTAGAAGTGAATGTGTCTGCTCTGAACACTCACATTAAACCAGTAAGGAAACAGCCACAGAACTATATGAACCCGAAAGCGGTGGGGATTGGCCCTCTTCCCTGGCATATATCTCTTGAACATTTGCTCTAGTTTCATGGTGGCCCCCATACTTTCTGGTTTGGGGGGGAAAATCATTAAATGCTTTAGTTTCCAAAGGCTTCTCTGCTAGTTTGCAGAGTTCACGATTAAAGAAAAATTGGAAGGATATGGGACATGATAGGTAAATTATGCAAAAGTGGATGACATGGCAAGATTTATACTCTCAGGAGAAGACTCAAGAGTCGATACCCCTGTTGTGGGATGGGCCGGGATCTCCTCCTAGTGTGCTGGGTCTACGTCTGGAGCCCAGCCAGCCTGAACCAGTCGGCTCTGTGCCCCGTGTCCCAGGGATGCTCTAGTCGAGTTCCTAGCATGTCCCCTGCAGTGGTGCTTTTCTTGCACGTGGGTTAGGGGTAGTTACAGAGGTGAAGACTGTGGGGTTCATCACAGGGGGAGATCTCCACTCCTCCCACAGCTTCCTCCTGCTGCCCGAAGACCCTTAGCATATGGCTTATTGAGGTAGTTGGCTCAGAAGGGATATCTCTGCGTAAAACCGCAATAAAGAGAAATGCTCCCCAGTGCCCAGGACTCAGCAGTGCAGAGCAGAGAATTGCTTTATGCAAAAGTTCAACGGAAGAAAACGTATACCCTAACCTCAGTTACTCTTAGGAAGGCTCGGCAGGAGTAGGCACTTAGCAGAGGTATTGACCAGGAGCAGAGCCTATGCCCAAATCGCTCTCCTCCTCTGAGACCGACAAAATATCTGGAGTAGCTGGGAAGGACAGCAACCTCAAGCCTGCTTCCAAGGCCCCAGAGTGGGTCTGGCTGCACTGAGGCCTGAGCTGGATTTCCTGGTGGGGAGAGGCTGCCTCTGTGCAAGTGTGTGGACAGCGTGGCTTAGAGCCCTGAGCTCTAGCCATTCCAACTACAGACCTCGGAGCTACTGTGGTCTCGGTCTCCACGATTCTCTATCTGCATTTCAGGGTATTTATTGAGCACCTACTGTGTGCCGCACCCAGGCTAGCTGTTAAAGACACAAAGATGAATGAGACATGGCTTCTGCCCTGCAAGTGTTTACAACCCAGTGGGTCTCCTCCCAGCCCTTTGAGTTAATCTTTCCAGCCGAACAGAGATCCCTGAGAGGCAGACTGTGCACGAGGCATATTTAGGCATTTATTCCATTGCAAGGCAGGAGAAGTAGTGGCAAGAGCCCTGAGCTTTAGGTGAGAAAACCTGGGTTCTAGTTCCCACTGTGCCAGTAATTGGGCTGTGACCTCGGGCCCAGCAGTTCATTACTCTGAGCCCCGTCTTCTTCCTCTGTAAAGAGAAATCTTACCATGCCCCACCTTACTAGCTTGTGAAGATTAAGTGAGCTGGCGTTTGTCAGCTTCCTCCTGCTTCCTTGGCACCAAGTGCTTTGTCCACTTGGCGTGAACTGGTTCTGAACCACCACTTAGCATCTCTCTGCATGCAGCTGTCCCATTCTCCCAAGTTCCACCTCCAAGAGAAGTGAGCATTTTTCATGGAGAAAACGTGCTACACATGTGACTTTTTAGCAGGGAGCTTCCAACTCCCAGCCTCATACTTGCCATCCCTCCACCAGCTTCTACCCCAGCGCCTGAGTCAGAGAGCTCCATATGTGCTCATGGCAGTGTAAAAATGTCACATCTCATTGCTTCATCCTTGTTTGTCTTTACTTCAAAGGGCCTGGTGACCCCAAGGTAAGGGGTTAAGCCATGAGTCAAGGAGGCATGTTTAAAGGGATACGTTAGCTTTTTTGTGGCTAGAGTTCATCACTGATTAACCTGGGTGAGGCAGAACTAGAATTTCTGGTCCCACATCCCATCAGAACAACTGGATCGGAAGGTTCAAGAGTGTCTTTGCTGCCTCCCTCTTGACTATTTCCAAAACCTCATGAAGTTACAAGTTGTGGGTGTGGTATCAAAAGTGATGGGGTCGAGGCCCCCCTCCCCTCCCCTCACCGGCTCTCTGTCTTTCCCTCTTTGTTTGTAGTCGACCACAGCATGTTTGAGAACTTGAACACGGCCCTCACTCCAAAGCTCCAGCCAAGCCGCTCCTTCCCCCACGTGTCCAGGCCCGCGGCCCCCAGCTCTGCCGCCCTGGGGTCTGTGGAGCCCGGAGGGCCTGGACTCTGGGTGGGCAGCAGCCAGCACCTCAAGAACCTGGGCAAAGCCATGGGGGCCAAAGTTAACGACTTCCTGCGGAGAAAAGAGCCCTCGAGCCTGGGCAGCGTGGGCACGATGGAGGTCAACAAGACTGCAGGGGCCCAGCTGGCCGGCGGGGCTGACGTGGATGACGGAAGGTGAGTGCATCTCTCCCTCCCGCCCTGACATCCTTACGGGTCTGGACCCACTGGAAGAGGCCTGCGACAAACTGTAGTGTCTAGAGGGGAGAATGGCCTTGGGGTAGGGACGGAGGTTTTCACGTAAAGAACAGCTGAAGGATCGGGCCATGTTTGCGGGAGCCGGCTTCAATGCTCCCACCACGGCTGACGTTTACGGCGTGCCCATCATGTCCTAGCACCGTGCTGTGCTTCCGCTGCGTTATTTTACCGAACCCTGAAACAGCCTTCTGAGATGAAGTATATCATTTCCATTTTGCAGGTAAAGCAGGTTCAGAGAGGTAACGTGAGGAGCTTAAGGTTACAAAGTTAGTAACTGGCAGAGCTGGATTCAAACCCAGGCATTGCCGGAAGCTCCCCGGGGGGATTCTGACACCCAGCCACGCCTGAGAAGTGCTGCCCTGACTGTTGGTAGTGGAGAAGCCGGCGTCTGGTGGAACCCACCGGTCAGGGGGGAGGGGAGCCTGCTTTGGCAGCCCTCCCGTATCCAGCCTCGTTTTAGACACCTACACTCCCCAAGTGGTGATGCGCTTTTCAGGGCTATTGTGTAGGTTCTGACGGGACGCGGTTCACCAGTGGTCCCAGTGTTAACACTTCGTGCTGTTGTGAACACCGAGTGAGGAGGTGACAGGCCCAAAGCCATTTGTGCTCCAACTGCCGAGACTCGCACGCTAAAACAAGAACGAGAGCCCGGAGCGAAAAGCCCTTCCCGGGTGGGTGAGTGGAAGGTGCAGCACGGTGTCTCTCCAGCCTTATGTCAGCTCATGTCACCAACCTTATAGGTCATCCCTGCAGGAAGCATTCCCTCGGCTGGATCCCCCGCCTCCTACCACCAGGAAGCGAACCCCTCGGGCCCTGAAGACCACCCAGGACATGCTGATTTCATCGCAGCCAGTCCTAAGCAGTCTGGAGTATGGGACAGAGCTGTCACCTGGGCAGCCCCAGGACTCCCCTCCCACTGCCCAGCCCAGCCCAGCAGATGCTTCACAGCCAGAGGCCATCATGGAAATGGTGGACAGGGGCGAGGCTCTGCCCAATGGAGAGGTTTCCCTGTCGGTACCTGACCTAATCCACAAGGACAACCAGGACGAACCGAAGCTAAAGGTGACTGAGTGCCGAAGGGCCTCCTCCCCTGGCCTCATCGAGAGAAATGGCCTCAAACTCAGCCTGAGCCCCATCAGCCTGGCTGACCCTCTGGAGGACAGCAGCCCGCCTCCTCGGGCACGGACCTCCAGCCTTGACATGGAGGGCCCTCACCCAGACCTGCTGTCCTTTGAGTAGAGCTGCTTCTGCTCCTGCTGAGACCCCCTCCCCTCTGCTCGCTTCTTCACCGCACACCCTGGCCCTTGCCCCGGCTCCACCCTGCTGTGTGTCCTGCTTGCACAAAGCTCAGCAGAGCCAGTCTTCCACACGGGCTGCTGCAGGGCCACAAGTCCATGTGTAGTCCTAGTTCAAGAGTCCGTCCGTGGAATGGCTCCTTGGCGTGCTGGCTGCAGCCCTTGGATACCAGGGCGCCTCTGCTCCGAGTTGCCCTGGCTTCCCACTGACCTGCAAGGCCAGCAGCCCAGGATGAAGGGTATTCTCTCTGCCTGGCTCCCACATGCTTCCTGCTCTTCTCCATCCCATGCCCTCCTGGTTCCTTCCTTCTCCTCCCTGGGGGCCAGAGGCCTCCTGCCTCCGGAGGAATCAGGCTGGATGAGGGATGACGGGTTTGGCTCGATGATGGGCCCAGGCCCAGAAAGCCGCATACCCTGAGCACAGCCCAGCCACAGCTCCTCCTGACCCCAAGACAGCACAGGCCCTTGGGTTGTTACCTCGCCTCTGCCCGTGTGGATGCAAGCCGGGGGCAGTGCTTACCGGACCTGAGACCTCGGGCAGCCGTGTCGACACCCCGGGTTCACAGGGTGTGTCTCGTCTAGCCTGAGGCAGGGCACGGAGCCAGCCACCGAGAGCGCCTGCCCGGCATGGGAGTGTGGAGAGGCACTGGGCAAGATGATGCAGCCAGCTACGCTCGGGCTCCTTGCACAGAAGAGACCCGGGCTTCCCTTGCTGTGCGTGAAGACAGGGCTAGGCAGGCCCTGGCAGAAGCAGCAGAGCACGTTCTGATTTTGTTTGGCGGGGAGGGCCCAGGAACCTGGCGTCCAGGGAGCTGGTCCCGAGAGAACCCAGAGCAGTAGTGGGGGAGGCAGTGAAAACGGGATGGGGAAAGAGTAGTCGTAAGGGCTCAGAGCAGCTTTTCAGGGTTTCCACAGCGTGATGTGATGTAGTTCTAGGGTCTAGGCGTGGTAAGTGCAGGAAGCAAGGTGAGAAGTGTGAGAGGTTGGATTGTGGTAGGAACCGTGGAGCAGGCCACGCTTAAGTAGGAGGCGCTCCACTCTCGTACAGAAGGTGCTGTCTACCTGCCTGCCTCTGGGGTCTCTGTGAAGGACTGACAGTTCACACAGCCCCACTGGTTCTGCCCTCCTGGGTTAACCCACGTCTGTGTTCCTGTCTCCCACCAGGGGTCCTGTCATGCTGTTTTCCTGTGGCCAAGAGACCCTGTCGGGGGGTGATCCCAACCCCGGGGGCCTTTGCAGCAAGAAGAGAACATGCCTTTTTTTGAGCAAGGTGGCTGGGTCCCCGGGAGAAGGCTGGGAGTGGCACATCTGGCCAGAGTGGGCTGTTCAGTTCTCCTTCTGTGACTCCTGCCGCCTCCCCTTTTCTATTCTTTGTTCAGCTTCCCACTCTGGGTGCCCCAGAGCTCACTGCCCACTTCATCTCATCACCCAGTTCCTGCTCCCCAGGAACCACCCCTGCCTTATAAAATGTCCAAGCTAACTCCTGTAGACCTGGGAGCCTCGGGGGACCACCGGGATGCAGGTGCCCTTCCCGCCTCCTTGCTTCTGCAGCCGGGGGCCTTGCCGTAGCTCTCCCTCCGCCTTTTCTCCTACCCTGCGTTCTCAGAATGAAGCTTTGTCTCATCTTCCTCAGGAGGGTCCAGGCACGCCGGGCACCTTGCAGGCCGTGGTGAAGTGAGGAAGGCTGTTACTGAATTGAGTCGATCCTGACTTACTCCAGGAATATCACAAAGATGTTGATCTCTGACCCTGATGCTCAGAAGTTCTCAGGACTAGCATTTGGGGGCCCGTGAGTTTTCCCACAATGGCTTGGGGTTCTGCACAAAACACAGAGCTGGGGGCAGAGAACTAAACCCACGTGCTGGCAGCTAGCCCACTCTCATCTGTGCTTCCATCCCAGAAGCTTGGTTTGCTTCTCTGATGGGAAACTTACCAGGTTCCTGCGCTCTGGGGCTACTCCTCTCCCAAAGGCCAGGGTGGCTCTGGCCGGGTGTTATTGTAGCCATAGGTGCAGAGGTGGCAGGCCCGGGCTGACTTAAGCACCCTGCTCTCTGCTCCACACCCAGCCGCTGCTGAGGTCCTGGCCCTCAGACCCAGGGTTAGCCCAGGGATCCTATCAGGCTGTCCCAGGACCGTGGCCAGGGTGGTCCCAGTGTTCCTTGGACTTGTGTCTAGTACCAAACAAGGAGCTGTGGGACCCTGCTTCAATGTCTGGGTGGCCTCTCTGTGATCTCCATCTCAGCCATCCTTCTACAGGAGGGGTGAGGCTGCTACCGGGGTGGAGGAGCTCTCTGAGGCTAAAATGAGGTCCTAGATGTGACAGAGAGTGCCTGGTGCCAGGGCTAAGTGTAGCCCAGAGGCCAGTAGGAACAGCGACTTCTATCCTGCTGAGGGCCCCGGCTCAGACCAGCTCTCTATGCAAAGCCCCACTTGACTTCCCGTGTCCATGTCAACAGCCTGACCTGCCCGTGACTGCGGCATGGCAGTCACCCCCCTGACACACCCCTCATGGTGAATCCAACTTCTCTGGAAGCTTGGCCCAGTCTGCTCCAGGACAGGGTACTGAGGAGAAATGAAGGGCCTGTCTTCTGTGTCCACAGAAGGAAGCTGGGGCCACAGAGTTTTCTTCTCTCCCTGTTACCCACTGTCCTGTATTCCCATATTCAGCAATAGTTTTACCCTGATAGATGCAAGGTGAGCTTCCAGAACTTGGCAGGAAGGTGGCCTATTCCCCTGCGTGGAGAGAAATGTATCTGTGTTAACGAATGTGGGTGATACGAAGACATTCATGTAGTCCATCAACTTTTAAAGAACAAAGAGGTTGGCCCCCGTTTGGGGAAAGAAGAATATTACAGAGCTATTCCAAGTGTTTTCTACAGATTTTATATTTATATTTTTAGTAATCTTCTGGTAGAAGGAAACCACACAATAAAATGATTTGGTTTGGTTTTGCTGGTTTGGTTTTTTGCTCCTGACTGATGCAGGGTGGTTGGTTTTTCTGAAGGCTGCCTTTTTGAGCGGAGAGCATTGGCCTTTTGCTTTGTGAGCCTGGAAGAGTGAGACGTGAGGATGATGGGCACTGATGACAGATCTCCAGCACGAGACCTTGGGAGGAAATGATCTCTCGGGATGTGCTCTCACACGTTCCTCTAACTGGCTGGCTGCTGTGGAAGTGTCCCTCTTCCAACCAGACCTACGTCTGGTTCAGGGCATCAACGTCACGTGCAAAGGTGCAACCTTCCCCCTCAGAAGGAAGCAGGGAGGAAATGCGAGTGACCACCAGAGCGTCCACCTGGGGTCCACAGCCCTCTCCCATCAAGGAGGGGACAGAGCTAGGTGTGCACACAGGCACTCTTCAGAGAGGGATCAGAGCTGCCATCAGATTCGGAGTCATTAGCAATGTTGGGAAAAAACTCGAAGCTGCTGATGTAGGCACTAACCCCAGACTGGGGCAACCCAGATGCTCCTTACTGAGACAGCATGGCTTGGGGCAGCGGTGGCCAGAAGCCCCTTTAACCCCCTTGCTGCCCCTGGTTGGTGTCAGACCAGGAGACCCAGAGGACCCCCAGCTGAGAGTTGGCCAGACCTTTGACCTCCTCAAAAGGGACAAAGTAAAGAAGAGACAGGAAGGGGAAGGAAAAGAAGCCACACACATTTCTAAAGGGGGAAGGATGGGCCCTTTCTGCCCAGCCCTATCATTCGCCCCCACGATGTGCCAGGGGTTCCTCCCTGGGGACATCAGAAATGTCTCAGGCATGAGGCTGTCTCCAGCCTTTTCTGCATTGAATTCCACTCCTGCACTTCCTTTGTCAGAGGACGAGCACGAAGACCACGGGCACCCACAGTGCTCGCTCGCTCTGGAGTGGGGAGGAGCGTGTTGTTCTGGGAAAGCAGGAGTAACACAAAACCCAATCCAGCATATCCCATGCCTGGGAAAAGGCATTGCAAGTACTTACAATAGCAACTTCTTCCTTTAAGCTAAGTCCAGTGACTATTCTTTGGGTGACCTCTCCCGTTGGATGGCTTCAGGATCAACTTCTGCAGTCATTCAGGTGTGAAATGTGCCTTTCGTATGCTTTTCTTTCCCACTATTATGCAAAGGAGTTATTTTTGGCTGAGATCAAATATGAAAAACTATAATGTAAAAATTAAAAACTTCTGAGGAAATTTTTAAGTGTGAAAAAGGATGTGAATATGTCACGTTTTAATGCTGTGCTCTGAGCCTTTGGTCTAGAAGCTGGGATACAAAGATGCATGTATTCAGACAACATATCCAAGCCTGTCTGTGAGCTGAGTGCTGTCTGGGGCACAGTGGTAACACTGGTGAAGAGACACCTGGTTCTGTCTCTCACTATGCCCACGATGGGTGAGGACACCACGGAACCTGCCTTCCTGTTATGCTAACAGGCTATGTTAGCGTAGCCTGTTATGCAATGAAGTACCAAATTGGGGGGGGAGGGCGAGTAATTTCAACTAAGTGTTTTTCAAACTCTGAGCTTAATCTGCCTATAGTGGTTGCTGAAGGAAACGAACAAATCAGAGGTCATCAGGAAGCCCACTTCATTCCTAAAGTCTGTGCCTGTGCTGGTGAGGAACCCCAGCTGGGATTCAGAATTTATGGAATTAGCTAGTCTGGGACGGCACCTCAGATACTACTCCAAGCTCAGAGAATTCCTTCCTGGTCAGTTTGCTCTCGGACATCTTCCGAATCCCTTTGAAGTCTGTGACTCCTGGGAGTATTCTAGAACCGTCTGTGCTTCAACTCCCTGTCCCCTCTCTACCCACATCTCCACCACCGCAGGGCTCCCCAGATCAGCCTGCCAGCCGCTGGTTACGCCTCCTTGCCTTTGAGACTTTGGCCCTCGGGGTCCCCTGGGCTTCACTCAGCATTGCCCCTGCCAGCCAACCGCTGGGTTTGAGGTGCCCGATCTGGGGCCCCCACTGTGGCTCCCCTCTGAGTGGGAACAAGTAATTAAGTCCACACAAAGAAATGCAGCTCTCCTAGATGAAGCCCCACCTAACCCCGAACAGCTTGCAGACAACATTCAGTGTCTTTCCTCTCTCCCAAGGAAATCCACTCTGGAAACCTTCATTTCAGTTGTCCAGAGAAAGTATCTTCAAGGACTTTGCCCCTCCAGGGTGCCCTCCTCCCTGCCGCTGTTTGCACTGGGTCGCACGATGAAAGCCCGGAGTCCCCTCCATGACTTACCACTAATGAGAAAATTCCTCCACGTTCGTATCTAGGGCCCGACCCGTGGAGACACAAATCCTCTTTGTGTCCAGCTTATCTCCAGCTGCTGCCATGATAAATAGTCCAGCTCGAGGGAGCCCAGGGAAGCTCTACCCCACGGAACGAATCACTTGGTTACTGACCATACAGGGAAGCCAGCTTGAGGAAATATTTAAGGACAAACTCAGACACCAGGCTACTTTCTCCCTCGTGGGAGGTGCCTGAGGAATCTGTCCTTTTCGGAGCAGGAAACGCTGCCAGTTTCTCTCTCTTGGAAAAGACAAAAAAAAAAAAAAAGGAAAAAGAAGAAAATCCCCCAAAGCAAAAGGCAGCCTCCCAACAAACTGCAACTTTTGTTTTGCGTTTTACTGTTTAACAAGTCAGTGGTTTCCAGTGCCATCTGCTTGGCCACCTTCTTCCTTAGAGCAGCAGTCCCCAACCTTTTTGGCACCAGGGACTGGTTTCGTGGAAGACAATTTTTCCACAGACCGGTGGCGGGTGGGGGATGGTTTGGGGATGTTTCAAGCGCATCACGCATGTTTTCTCTTGTCCGCCATCCTACGTGCGGTTGGATTTACTCCTCACCATGTCTTCTCACAAGACTTTCAGGAATAAATGGCCAGAAATAAATAAGACTTGCTGGTAGTAGAAATGGTCCAGGTATATTAGATTTTTAGACTGAGGCGCTTGATAGAAATTTATTAGAAAAATAGGTGCGGGTCAACGATTGTCTAATTGTTTTTAATCTATTTCCTTCTAACACATTCCTCCTATTCAGTGGTTTTTAAACAGCCATGCAGTTTTCATCTAGACGAGCCTGATTTTGATATTCCATTTATCCCAACTGAAGCCTGGCTAAATGGACTAAAGGTTTAAAAGGCCCACATTACCTTTTTACTCTTTCTCTGCTAGAGAAATTTCATCTCTGCTCTGCTCAACAAATCAGTGGTTAAGCAGTTTTTAGTGGTTTGGGGTTTTGTTTCTGTGCATGTGCTGTTTTTTTTTTTTGTTTTTTGTTTTTGGTCTTCTGTAGCATTCAGACTAATGAAGTAAACACTGTCAAGCGACTTTCTTCTGGCCAAGAGAAAAAAGTGCACTTTATTTCTATTATTATTACATTGTAATATATAATGAAATAATTCTACAACTCACCGTAGTGCAGAATCAGTGGGAGCCCTGAGCTTGTTTTCACCTGCCACTCACTGATAGTGTTGTGATATGAGTCTGCAAGCAGTTGGTTCATTATGGTCTCTGTGCAGTCAAACCTCTCTGCTAATGATAATCTATATTTGCAGCCACTCCCCGGTGCTAGCATCACCGCCTCGGCTCCACCTCAGATCATCAGGCATTAGATTCTCATAGGGAGCGCACAACCTAGATCCCTCGCATGCGCAGTTCACAGGAGGGTTCGCGCTCCTATGAGAATCTAATGGCGCGGCTGATCTGACAGGAGGCGGAGCTCAGGCGGGAATGCGAGCCTTGGGGAGCGGCTGTAAATACAGATGAAGCTTCGCGCTGGCTCACCCGCCACTTACCTCCTGCTGTGCGGCCCGGTTCCTAACAGACCAAGGACTGGTACCAAGCTGTGGCCCGGGGGTTGGGGACCTCTGCCATAGAGCACCCTCCGTGTTTGCCACCAGTAGCATCTCTACACTCCTGTTTATTACAAAACTCCCGCCGGTTTGGTCTGGTGTGTAAGCACGGCCAAGTGTCCAGCCTGCTTCGTGGGCTAACTCATGGCAACTTACAGCATCTCCCTATGGCTACCATGGGGTGGCTCTGGTTAGTCCAGGCCACTATGGCAGCAAAGGGGCAGCCCGGCCTTTGAGATGGAGGGACTGGAACTCCATCAGCCCTGCAGCTTCAGCCAGTGGATGTGCTCCCTCTGCATCCTGAGCCCACAATGGATGGTCCCAGGTGCTGGACAGGAAAACCCAGAAAAAGCTTGTACTACCTTCTGGTCAGTCTCTGGGTATCTGGTAAGTTGTGTTTGTCAAACTTCCTTGCTCAGTTTAAGTCCTGGGTCCTCTGAGTCAAGAACTGTCAGAAGGTCTTTGCAGCAGACCTGGTAAATTCCCTGTAGGCTGGGCCAAGGTGTGACATTTCTAGGAACTGAGTCTTCTGCAGAGGTTGCAAAGGCCTTGTGGAAGGTGATCCCACGTGTCATAAAGCTGAAGGAGGAGGCTGTGCCCATGGTCAGCAGCCCTGCCCATGCCTCTCCCCACGTCCCACTCATTCATCCATCAGCAGTTATGTAGGTAGTATAGATTGTCACGAGGCTGGGGACTCTTCTGGGAAGCGCGTGGGGGAGGGGGAGCCGGGCTGTCTGTGCTCAGGACCGTCCACAGTCCTGCCCAGCGGACCTTGCCAGCTTCATCTGCTACCACTGCCTCTATGTCCCAGTACCCCACCACCCCAAACTGCTTAGAATTACCTCCACATCTTTGTTCAAGAATGTCCATCGGCCCCATCACCCCCACCTTCCTTCTCTTTCCTGTGACTCTTCCAGGCTGTCCTGGTTCATCCTTCAGATTTCAGCTCAGGCATCCCTTCCTCTGGGGTCCCTGCTCAGACACCACCCCCAGCCCATCCTCTGCGCCTGGGTGGCACCCTGTGCGTTCCTCCGTGCTGGCACAGGCCATGTGACATAGGAAGTATCAAGAGCTGCCTCCTGTTGTCTCTCCCACAAGTTTCTGAGCTCCTCAAAGGCGGGGGCCTTGTCATCTCCATCTCTGACTCCTCGGTCCCAGGCACAGCACCTGTCACATCGCTTGATAAGGATGTGCTTTGAGCTGAACTAACAGAACGTGTCATCTGTGTACACACAACAATCTAGTGCCAAGTAAACCCCACCCCTTTCAGCCTCCTTCCTCAGGGCCTCCACCTACAGGCAGTCTCTGTACCTGATCACCCACTGCAGAGAAGGATTGAGAAAGGCCATTTTCAAAGTGGAAAGTGATGAATGGGCCAGTGTGTAGCTCATTTCTCTCCAGCCAGAGCCTTCATTAATTCTGCCTCCCGGACGAGTGACACCTTGCCATGGAGCCGGCAGAAGCAGGCACTTGTAAGAAGGGTCGTACTCCCGTGCCAGGCACCTGCCCACCTCTGGTTGCTGCTCCTCCAGCTTCGCTCAGGTCCAGTTCTTAATATTCGTACTTTACTATTTTGGGCTTTGCTATTCATTGATGCTTTATTATATTTCTAAAGCTCCTATACATGCCAGGAATTGTGCTAATCAATTTACGTTCATTATCTCATTTGTTTTTCTCAATAGCCCTGCAAGAGAAGTCCCTTTACGCCCGTTCTTTAGATACAGACAAAACCTTACTGCATTCAAATAATTCACACACATGCTGTCATTAATCCTTTATCTTGTGAGGTAGTTATTTCAGCCCCATTTTATAGATGGGTAAACTGAGATTGAGGTAATGACTAAGCAGATTTGTCTGAGTCTTACAACTGATAAAAAGCAGAGCTAGATGTGTAGGCCTAGGTTTTTAGACCCGAGGAGCAGACAGCTTCCCCACCACCACATGGTTCTTCTCTGTTTCCATCACACCAGTCTGATAAAAATTTCCCAGAGATGTTCATGGCCCAGAAACATCTTGTTGAATTGGACCATCTCCAGGGGTGAATGCAATTTCATTAAACACTGAATATTCATGTGGGATGGGAATTTAGAGACCCATTCACCAATCCCTCATTTTACAGAAGAGGAAACAGCAAAGGCTATAGTTTTTCAGTGTTAACCTGTGCTGGCATGTTTTCTGATTCCTCACAATAACTCTATGCAGTAAGAATCATTAACTCCATTTTCTAGACGAGGCTGGCCAGAGGCTTAGGGAGTTTCAGCAACTTGCCCAAAGTTACTCTACCAGTAAGTGACAGAGCTGACTCTGGTGCCTCTTGAAAACATCCGTTCTGAATGGTTTTGGTGTAAATCTGCTCTATGAATTGCAAGAATTTCAGCTCCAAGCAGGAGTGGCAGAAGTATTTCTATTGCATCTCAAATTGCAAACTCAGGGAAGGCTGGCTCATACACTAATCTTGCTATTGACACTGGAGATTAAGCATTCAAATGAGAGATGAGTATTAGTGAGAGGAATGTTTCCGTTTTTGTAGCTACCATAGTTCCTCAGCAGTGCTAAACAAACAAACAAAAAACTCTCAGCTCAGTACCTGTTTTCTTGGTGGTTGTCTGACCTCTTGTGGCTGACTTTAGGCATTACAGTTTCTGGCAGCTAATTTCTGCCAAGAGGCAGCTTTTAGTGATGAAAATAACGTACATTCATGAGATAAGTACTTACCTCCTTTGGAAAGGCTTGTAATTTTCCTAAGATCATTCAACAAATAATATGGGAAAGGAGAAATAAAACAGATGATACTTCTTTACTAGGAATTCCAGTAGGAGAGAGAAAACAGAAGGGGAGGAAATCTTTGAAAAAAGTGAGAATTCTCCAAAAGTACAGAAAGATTAAAATCTTAAGAATAAAATGACATATAGACCTTCAAACAGGATAGAGGAGGAAAAACTCAGACACATTTACAGGGAAATTTAAGATCATAAAGACAAACCACCTTTCACTTCTTACCTGTCAAAAAAAAAAAAAAAAAAAAAAAAGATACACCATCTTTAAAGTTTCCAGAAAAAGAAGATTGGCTATAAAGGAGAATCAGATTGACATCAGACATCTCAATAGGAATTCTAGATACAAAATAATAATGGCTTAATATTTGATATTGTTGAAAGAAAAAAAAACACTAAACCTATATTTTATATTCAGTTAAACTATCATTTGAATGAGTGTAAAATAATATTATGAAGCATATAAGACTGCAAAAGGTTACTTCTCAAAGACCATCTTTGAAAATATTCTTGGAGGAAATATTGCAATAAGAAAAGAAGTGAACTCAGAGAGTTCTATGTGTTTGTAAATATGTAGGAAGTAAGGATGAGTAATTGATTCACTAAAGCTTACTGTTATTTAAATGGTAAAGGACGCAAAAGGAGTAGATAATAATAATTCAAATTTTAGATCAGAAAATGAGGTGGGATTAATTATGATGACAAAAGGGAAATGAGAGTATTCTTAATTATAACAACATATTTTGAGGTTTTTAGGTAGGGAAAAGCAAAAATACAGGTTTTAATAGGCTATGGATAACCACCATAATTTTTTTTTTAATAGAGGTTTCAAATCAGCAGGGGGAAAGCCAATGAAAAGCAGAAGAGGAGAAAAAAAAAGAAACAAAATGTATAGTAAATGGAAAGAATGGAATAAGATTTCTATCTTCACTCAGGCTTCTGTAACAAAATACCATAGAATGGGCGGGTTAAACAACAGACATTTTCCTCGACTTTCTCGCAGGGAAGTCCAAGGTCAAGGTGCCAACAGATTCTGTGTCTGGTAACGATACTTCCTGAGGTGCAGACAGCCACCTTCTTGCTGTGTTCTCACAAGGCCTTTCCTTGCGCTTGTGGGTGGAGAGAGAGCTCTGGTGTCTCTTCCTCTTCTTATACGGGCCCTGAACCTATTGTGAGAGCACCACCTCATCTAAACCCAATTCCTTCCCAATGGCACCACCTCCAAATACTATCACGTCAGGGCTCAGAGCTTCAACATATGGTTTTCAGAGGGACAAAAACATCTGGCCCATAACAATGGCAGAAATAAATTCAAATAGAACAAATTATAATAAATATAAGTGTATTGAACTCACCAAACCAAACAAGGAAAATGTAAGTTGGAAAAAAAAAAAAAAAGATCCAGCAATACTTTGTCTACAGAACAGGGTTAAAACAAAAGATATGAAAAAACTTAAAAACAAAGGGATGTAAAATTATATAATGAAAAGTATGGATGAAAAAGTCTGGATAGATTTTTTGCCTCGATTGGTTCAAGATGGCAGAGGAGAAGGGTGTGAATGCACTCCCTCTTGTGAGAGCACTGGAATCACAACTAACTGCTGAACAATCATTGACAGGAAGACACTGGAGCTCATCGGAAAAGATACCCCACATCCAAAGACAAAGGAGAAGCTGCAATGACGGTAAGAGAGATGCAATCACAATAAAATCAAATCCCATAACCACTGGGTGGGTGACTCACAAACTGGGGAACAGTTATACCACAGAAGGCCACCTACTGGAGTGAAGGTTCTGAGCCCCACGTCAGGCTTCCCCACCTGAGGATCCGGCAACGGGAGGAGGAATCCCCAGAGAATCAGACTTTGAAAGCTAGTGAGATTTGATTGCAGGACTTCGACAGAACTGGGGGAAACAGAGACTCCATTCTTGGAGGGAACACACAAAGTAGTGTGTGCAGCAGGACACGGGGGGAAGCAGCAGTGACCCCATGGGAGACTGAACCAGACCTACCTGCTAGTGGTGGAGGGTCTCTTGCAGAGGTGGGGGGTGACTGTGGCTCACCATGAGGACAAGGACACTGGCAGCAGAAGCTCTGGGAAGTACTCCTTGGCATGAGCCCTCCTGGAGGCTGCCATTAGCCCCACCATAGAGCCTGTTGCCTCCAGTGCTGAGTCGCCTCAGGCCAAACAACCAACAAGGAGGGAAATCAGCCCCACCCATCAGCTGACAAGTGGATTAAAGTTTTACTGAGCTCTGCCCACCAGAGCAACACCCTGTTATACCAACCACCAGTCCCTCCCATGAGGAAGCTTGCACAAGCCTCTTAGATAGCTTCATCCACCAGAGGGCAGACAGTAGAAGCAAGAAGAACTACAATCCTGCAGCCTGTGGAAGGAAAACCACATTCACAGAAAGACAGACAAAATTAAGAGGCAGAGGACTATGTACCAGATGAAGGAACAAGATAAAACCACAGATAAACAACTAAATGAAGTGGAGAAAGGCAACCTTCCAGAAAAAGAATTCAGAATAATGAAGTGAAGATGATCTAGGACCTCAGAAAAAGAATGGAGGCAAGGATTGAGAAGATGTAAGAAATGTTTAACAAAGACCTACAAGAATTAAAGAACAAACACCTAGAAGAATTAAAGAATGAACAAACAAACAGAGATGAACAATACAATAACTGAAATGAAAAATACACTAGAAGGAATCAATAGCAGCACAACTGAGGAAGAAGAACGGATAAGTGACCTGGAAGACAGAATGATGGAATACACTGCTGTGGAAGAGAATAAAGAAAAAAGAACGAAAAGAAATGAAGATAGCCTAAGAGACCTCTGGTACAATATTAAACGCACCAACATTCACACTATAGGGGTCCCAGAAAGGGAAGAAAGAGAGAAAGGACCCGAGAAAATATCTGAAGAGATTATAGTAAAAAATTTCCCTAACGTGGGAAAGGAGGTAGCCACCCAATTCCAGGAAGCGCAAGAGTCCCAGACGGAATAAACCCAAGGAGAAACATGCCAAGACACATAGTAATCAAATTGACAAAAATTAAGGACAAAGAAAAATTATGAAAAGCAACAAGAGAAAAATGACAAATAACATACAAGGGAACTCCCATAAGGTTAACTGATTTCTCCTGAGAAACTCTACAAGCCAGAAAGGAGTGGCACAATATATTTAAAGTGATGACAGGGAAGAACCTACAACCAAGATTACTCTACCCGGCAAGGATCTCATTCAGATTCAACAGAGAAATCAAAAGCTTTACAGATAAGCGAAAGCTAAGAGAATTCAGCACCACCAAACGGGCTCTACAACAAATGCTAAAGGAACTTCTCTAAGTGGGAAGCACAAGAGAAGAAATGGACCTACAAAAACAAACCCAAAACAATGAAGAAAATGGTAATAGGAACATACATATTGATAACTACCTTAAATGTGAATGGATTAAATGCTCCAACCAAAAGACACAGGCTCACTGAATGGATACAAAAACAAAACCCATCTATATGCTGTTTACAAGAGACCCACTTCAGACCGAGGGGCACATACAGACTGAAAGTGAGGGAATGGAAAAAGATTCCATGTAAAAAATGAAAAGAAAGCTGGAGTAGCAATACACTTATCAGATAAAATAGAATTTAAAATAAAGAATGTTACAAGAGACAAGGAAGGACACTACATAATGATCAAGGGATCAATCCAAGAAGATGATATAATAATTATAAATATATATGCACCAAACATAGGAGCACCTCAATACATAAGGCAAATGCTAGCCACTATAAAAGAGGAAATTGGGGCTTCCCTGGTGGTGCAGTGGTTGAGAGTCCGCCTACCGATGCAGGGGACACAGGCTCGTGCCCCAGTCTAGGAAGATCCCACATGCCGCGGAGTGGCTGGGCCCATGAGCCATAGCCACTGAGCCTGCACGTCCGGAGCCTGTGCTCCCCAAAGGGAGAGGCCACAACAGTGAGAGGCCCGCATACCATAAAAAAAACAAAAACCAAAGAGGAAATTGACAGTAACACAATAACAGTGGATGACTTTAACACTTCACTTACACCAATGGACAGATCATCCAGGCAGAAAATTAGTAAGGAAAACAAGCTTTAAATGACCCAATAGACTAGATAGACTTAATTGATATTTAGAGGACATTCCATCCAAAACCAGCAGATTACACTTTCTTCTCAAGTGCACACGGATCACATCTTGGGTCACAAATCAAGCCTCGGTAAATTTAAGAAAATGGAAATCACATCAAACATCTTTTCCGACAACAATGCTATGAGATTAGAAGTCAATTACAGGGAAAAAAAACGTAAAAAACACAAACACATGGAGGCTAAACAATACGTTACTAAATAACCAAGAGATCACTGAAGAAATCAAAGAGGAAATCAAAAAATATCTAGAGACAAATGACAACGAAACACGATGATCCAAATCTATAGGATGGAGCAAAAGCAGTTCTAAGAGGGAAGTTTATAGCAATACAATCCTACCTCAAGAAACAAGAAAAATCTCAAATAAGCAATCTAACCTTACACCTAAGCAACTAGAGAAAGAAGAATAAACAAAATCTAAAGTTAGTAGAAGGAAAGAAATCATGAAGATCAGAGCAGAAATAAATGAAATAGAAACAAAGAAAACAATAGCAAACATCAATAAAACTAAAAGCTGGTTCTTTGAGAAGATAAACAAAATTGATAAACCTTTAGCCAGACTCATCAAGAAAAAGAGAGAGAGAACTCAAATCAATAAAATCAAAAATGAAAAAGGAGAAGTTACAGTGGACACCACAGAAATACAAAGCATCCTAAGAGACTACTACAAGCAACTCTATGCCAATATAATGGACAATCTGGAAGAAATGGACAAATTCTTAGAAAGGTATAACCTTTCAAGACTGAACCAGGAAGAAATAGAAAATATGAACAGACCAACCACAAGTAATGAAATTGAAACTGTGATTAAAAATCTTCCAACAAACAAAAGTCCAGTACCAGACGGCTTCACAGGTGAATTCTATCAAACATTTTGAGAAGGGCTAACACCCATCCTTCTCAAACTCTTCCCAAAAATTGCACAGTAAGGAACACTCCCAAACTCATTCTATGAGGCCACCATCACCCTGATACCAAAACCAGAAAAAGATACTACCAAAAAAGAAAATTACAGACCAATATCACTGATGAATATAGATACAAAAATCCTCAACAAAATACTAGCAAACAGAATAAAGCAACACATTAAAAGGATCATACATCATGACCAAGTGGGATTTATCCCAGGGATGCAAGGATTCTTCACTGTATGCACATCAGTCAATGTGATACACCATATTAACAAATGAAGAATAAAAACCATATGATCATCTCAATAGATACAGAAAAAGCTTTTGACAAAATTCAACATCTATTTGTGATAAAAACTCTCCAGAAAATGGGCACAGAGGGAACCTACCTCAACATCATAAAGGCATATATGACAAACCCACAAAAAACATCATTCTCAATGGTGAAAAACTGATAGCATTTCCTCTAAGATCAGGAACAAGACAATGATGTCCACTTTCACCACTATTATTCAACATAGTATTGGAAATCCTAGCCACAGCAATCAGAGAAGAAAAAGAAATAAAGGGAATACAAATTGGAAAAGAAGAAGTATATATATTGGGTGGGATAGGGAGGGTGGAAGGGAGACACAAGAGGGAGGAGATAGGGAATATATGTATATGTATAGCTGATTCACTTTGTTATAAAACAGAAACTAACACAATTATAAAGCAATTATACTCCAATAAAGTTATTAAAAATAAATAAAAGGTAATAAAAAAAGTATGTCACACTGTCACTATGTGCAAATGACATGATACTATACATAGATAATCCTAAAGATGTCACCAGAAAACTACTAGAGCTAATCAATAAATTTGGTAAAGTTGCAGGATACAAAATTAATGCACAGCTAATCTCTTGCATTCCTATACACTAACAACCAAAGATCAGAAAGAGAAATTAAGAAAACACTCCCATTCACCATTGCAACAAAAAGAATAAAATACTAGGAATAAACCTACCTAAGGAGGTAAAAGACCTGCACTCAGAAAACTATAAAACACTGATGAAAGAAATCAAAGATGACACAAACAGATGGAGAGATATACCGTGTTCTTGGATTGGAAGAATCAATATTGTGAAAATGACTATACTACCCAAAACAATCTACAGATTCAATGCAATCCCTATCAAATTACCAATGGCATTTTTTACAGAACTAGAACAAAAAAATCTTAAAATTTGTATGGAGACAGAAAAGACCCCAAATAGCCAAAGCAGTCTTGAGGGAAAGAAATGAAGCTGGAGGAATCAGACTCCTTGACTTCAGACTATACTAGAAAGCTACAGTAATCAAGACAATATGGTACTCACACAAAAACAGAAATATAGATCAATGGAACAGGATAGAAAGCCCAGAGATAAAGCCACGCACCTATGGTCAACTAGTCTATGACAAAGGAGGCAAGAATATACAATGGAGAAAAGACAGCCTCTTCAATAAGTGGTGCTTCAATAAGTGGTGCTGGGAAAACTGGACAGTTAAATGTAAAAGAATGAAATTAGAACAGTCCCTAACACCATACACAAAAATAGACTCAAAATGGATTAAAGGCCTAAATGTAAGATCAGACACTATAAAACTCTTAGAGGAAACATAGGAAGAAGACTCTTTGACATAAAGCACAGCAAGATCTTTTTTGACCCACCTCCTAGAGTAATGGAAATAAAATAAAAATAAACAAACGGGACCTAGTGAACCTTAAAAGCTTTTGCACAGCAAAGGAAACTATAAACAAGACGAAAAGACAACCTTCAAAATGGGAGAAAATATTTGCAAATGAATCAATGGACAAAGGATTAATCTCCAAAATATATAAACCGCTCATGCAGCTCAATATTAAAAAAACGAACAACCCAATCAAAAAATGGGCAGAAGAACTAAACAGACATTTCTCCAAAGAAGACATACAGATGGCCAAGAGGCGCATGAAAGCTGCTCAACATCACTAATCATTAGAGAAATGCAAATCAAAAGTACAATGAGGTATCACCTCACACCAGTTAGAATGGGCATCATCAGAAAATCTACAAACAAAAAATGCTGGAGTGGGTGTGGAGAAAAGGGAACCCTCTTGCACTGTTGGTGGGAATGTAAATTGATACAGCCACTATGGAGAACAGTATGAAGGTTCCTTTAAAAACTGGAGATAGAATTACCATATGACTCAGCAATCCCACTACTGGGCATATACCCAGAGAAAACCATAATTCAAAAAGACACATGCACACCAGTGTTCATTGCAGCACTATTTACAATAATCAGGTCATGGAAGCAATGTAAACGCCCATTGACAGACGAATGGATAAAGAAGATTTTGTACATATATACAATGGAATAGTACTCAGCCATAAAAAGGAATGAAATTGGGTCATTTGTAGAGACGTGGATGGACCTAGAGATGTCATACAGAGTGATGTAAGTCAGAAAGAGAAAAACAAATATCATATATTAATACATATATGTGGAATCTAGAAAAATGGTACAGATGAACAAGTTTGCAAGGCAGAAATAGAGACACAGATGTAGAGAACAAACATATGGACACCAAGGTGGGAAAATGGGGTGGGGGGAGGGTGGTGGTGGTGATGGTGGGATGAATTGGGTGATTGGATTGACATATATACACTAATATGTATAAAATCAATAACAAGTAAGAAGCTGCTGTATAAAAAAATAATAAAATTAAAAAAGAAAGTCAGGATATCAATTTTAATATGATAAAATAAAATTAAAGGCATAAATTAATTTTTTAAATTAATTTATTTTATGGCTGCATTGGGTCTTCATTGCTGCACGCAGGCTTTCTCTAGTTGCAGAGAGTGGGGGCTACTCTTCGTTTCGGTAAGCAGGCTTCTCATCACAGTGGCTTCTCTTGTTGTAGAGCATGAGCTGTAGGCATGCGGGCTTCCATAGTTGTGGCTTGCGGGCTATAGAGCGCAGGCTCAGTAGTTGTGGAGCACAGGTTTAGTTGCTCTGTGGGATGTGAGATCTTCCCGGATCAGAGCTTGAACCCGTGTCCCCTGCATCGGCAGGTGGATTCTTAACCACTGCACCACCAGGGAAGTCCCTAAAAGCATAAATTTATGAGACAAAAAGAAACCCTTCATAAAAGAAAGATATTAAGATGATGAAATAATTATAAAAAGATACACACCTAAAAATATAACCTCAAAATAGTTAAAACAAGAATGGCAGAACTATGAAGACAAATCTGTACAACTATTGTAATTAGAAAGCTAAACTCTATTATATATTGGGTTAAAATGAGAGACTTATTTCTCTTTGATAGGTCAAATAAATGAAAAATAAGAAAATATATAAAAGTTTGGTTTATATGATCTATAATCTTGAATACATTGGCGGCAGTGGTGAAGAAAGTGAGCTTTAAAATTGGTAGAAAAATCCATTTCTTCCAAACAAATGTAACGTTCACATATACTAGGTCATCAAGGAAGCCTCATCAAGTCAAACTATCTATCTAACTTTAATGCTGTATAGTTTGGAATCTGTACTAAAGTGAAAACTAAAGTACTGTACATGTTTGAAAAGAATTACAAACTATTACATTCTCTTTGGATTGAAAAGGGCATTTTTACAGGGATTAAAAATACTTTGATCTGAACAGCAATAAATACCATGTTAAAATTTGTGGGGTACAGCTAAAGTAGTACTATGAGATAAATTCATAGCTTTAAGTGTATTAGAAAACAATAAATATTGAAAATAAGCCAAATAAGCTCAAAAATGAGAATAAAAGTCAATGAAATAGAGAATAGCAATCTAAAAACAATAACAAAAAAAAAATAAAGCTAAAAGCTGACTTTGAAAGGACCATTTAAGATGAATAAAATTGATTAGTAAAAAGAGTAAGATGCAAATAAGATACAGAGTGAAGAAGGAGATATGATGACTGTCACAACATATTCTTAAAAATAATAAAATAGTATTATTAACTATATGCTAATACTTTAGAAAACTTAGACAAAATGGATAAATTCTTGGAAAAATAAAGAATACCAAATTTGGCAAAATAATTGAATAAACCAATATGCATTAAAGAGAGTAATAAGCAAGTTCTTTTGCTGAACAAACCAGTCATAATAAAAATTATATGTTTAATTCCCTCTCATCAGACTCTGTTTTAAAAAACATATATTTGTAAATAGATTTCCCCATTAAAGTCTTTATTGTTGTTCTTCTTCCTATGGGACCAACTATAGCTCACATGAGAGCTCTGGGGGAGAAATTCTTAATAAAATAAATTTGGAGTTCAAAATCAAATTTTAACATGTGTGAGATATAATGCATGTGTCTGACACTTAATAAAATTCTCTAAATTTTGTAAAAAAAAAAAAAAAAGATATTTAAATAGTAATAAAAGATACCTTCTCCTTCTTCACCAGAACTTCAAACTCAGTTTTACAAGAGAGTATTAATGAGCTTTCAAGCAACAGATAATCCTTACCTTACAAAGCTGCTGCAAAAAAATAGAAAAAAGAGAAGGACTCCTTAATTCACTTTATATCGATCTGGTTAGTATAACCATGGTTCAGCAAATTATAGTTCTGTTTGGTTTATGAGTTTTAATGCAAAAATCTTAAATGAAATACTAACTTACTGAATCCAACAGTCTATTAAAAATAATGTAACATGATCAAGTTAAGCAATGCAAGGATGGTATAATATTAGAAATTTAATTAATGTAATTTACCTCTATAATGGAATGAAGATTAAAGGAATGTGTCTATCTCAGTAGATACAGAAACAAATCATTTAATAAATTTCAAAACATTTCTGATAAAAACTAAAATAGCCTTCTTAAAGGCTGCAACAAACATTGTGCTTAAATGGGGAAATTTCTAAGCATTTCATATAATATGGGAACAACATAAGAATACCCACCTTCATGGCTAGTATTTAATGTATACCGGAGGTCCTAGCCAACCAATTAAACATAGAAAATAAATAAGATGTATAATTGATGAAAGGGAGGAGAACAAAATTCTATCATTTATAGCTGACAAAATCATTTACATGGAATTTACAATCTAATTTACAATAGAATCAACAGATAAACCAGTAGATCTAATCAGAGCATAAACAGTTTGCTACTGCTGTAGTCTACAGGGAACTCTACTCAATGCTCTGTGGTGACCTAAAGAGGAAGGAAATCCAAAAAAGAGGGGCTATATGTATACATATAGCTGATTTGCTTTGCTGTACAGCTGAAACTAACACAACACTGTAAAACAACTATACCCCAATTTAAAAAAAAATAAAGGGAAACCTCAAATCAAAAGAAAAAAAAGAAATGTAATAAAATATATGACTTAAATTTATAACAACTAAAAATAGTTAGCAATTAAACTAACAGAATATACAAGACTTCTGTAATGAAAACTTATGATTGCATTAAAGACCAAAAAAGATGGCCTGACAAAATAGATGTAGCATGTTTATGCATGGGAAAACATCACAAGAATATCAGTTCTCCCCTAATTACTGTACAAATTCATGGCAACTTTACACAAAATTCCAGGAAGATGTTTTGAGAAACTTATTTATTCTAAAATGTATGTGGAGGAATCAAGGTCCACAAACAGCTAAATTGGTTTTAAAACATAAGAGAGAGTGCTTATCCTACCAGACAATTAAAAGCCAGAGTATTAGAACAGTTGTGATATAAAGGAGATGCCATAAGTCAGAGGGGGGAAAATGAATTATTAAGCGGGTTGAAATCAGAAAACCACTTAAATATATATGGAAAAATACAAAGCTGGATTCTTACCTCTCACTATGAACAAAGGTTAACCCCAGATTAATCATTTATTCAATAAATATTTATTGAGCATCTACTATGGGTGATGGACTTTTCTAGACACTGGATATATGCCAATGAAAAAGGCAAAAGTCCTTGCCATCTTTAAAACCCTAACTGCAGAGTGTAAAAGTATAAAGTCAGTAGAAGAAAATGTAGGATAATTTTTTTTTTCCACGATCTTGGAGTGGGGAAGGGCTTGTAAAACAAGGATCAAAAAGCACAAAGCATAAGGCAAAAAAACCACTTAATGGGCTTGATTACATCATAATTAAATCTGATTACACTTTATGACCCACGCATATAATCCGGGGGAAGTCTCTTACACTTGCATAAAGAGACTTGCTCAAGGTTGCTCATCACAGTGTTGTTCCTGATAGCAGGGAGTTGGAACCAACTTAGATATCTCTATCTCTAGAGGGAAGAAAAATGTGGTGGATGCACGCTGTGGAATACCATGCATCAGTTAGAGGCACTGGGTTGGATGTACACTCAACAATATGGAATAGAACTAAACATACTATTGAGTGAAAAAAAGTAATAACAGAATGGGAGCAATAGCACCATATCATGCAGGTAAATATAAAAGATATATAGAGTCACAACCAATTCTGTATATTCTACAAGGGTGCATACATACCAAGGGCACGTATCAAATAGTACAGAGCTGGTTCCATTGAAATGGGAATTAGGGATGAAGGGAAGAAAAATGAAATAAAACAAGAGTCTTGTATGGTTTGATGGTGGTAATGAGTTATGAACAAAGGAATGTGATTACTCTCCATACCTAAGTCACTTGGACCACAGCAGAGGGAGGACTGTTTGGATGTAGGATAGCTCCAGTGGGTTCAGAGTTCTTTCTTATATTTGGCTAAAACTGCCCTCCTATAAACACCCAGCCATTGGTCTGAGTTCCGCTGTCTGGCATTGTACCCAGTGAATCTTCAGGCTCTTTCACAGAACAGCACTTCAAACACTTGGAACGACTGCTTTAGTTTAAGTTTTCCCTTATCCAGTCCCGCATACTCAGAACTTTCAGCTGTTCTTCATATGACCTGTTCAGGCTCTTCTAAATTTCAGGGAACTATAGCATGACATCCACATTAGCTATGAAATGTGGCTTGCTCGTTTGAAAACTATGCTGAAAACCCACTGGGACCAAGCATCGTGTAAGGTGCTACGCATAGATGCTCAGAAAAAAGGAGATCACTTCCATGAGAGTTATAACTGAAAGGTCTTGAATTAATAGTCATGTTCTACTGGATTTTGAAATGTATAAAGTTCAAACAAATCTCTGCTATCCAGAATAAGTGGCCACATTTTATGTATATTGATTTATTCAGTCATTTATTTAAGAAATAGTCACTGAATATATTTTCTGTGCCAAGTCTTGCTGCAGGCTCTGACAACTGGAACATGCTTCTTTGTACCATGCAGAAAGGATCAAAGACCCAGGACCCTGGAGAGCAGGTTTGCTGTGGTGTCCTTTACCGAACCAACCAGAAGGATTTGGCCCCCTCAGCTCTCTGAATATGGCTACAGTGCACTTCTTCTCTACTATGGTTTGCTGTGACCCAAAAGTCAGAACGGCTCGTGCTTTGGGGTTCCAGCCACAATGTCTGCTCGTGTTTCCTAGAGATCTAAGTTCCTCTCTTTAATAACTTTAAAAGGTAAGGCTAGTGGGGTGAAATGAATCACTACGGTTTGAAGATGGGTGATAGAATGGGCATAGAATTCGGTACATTCCACACTAATCAGGTCTTAACTCTGCTGGGGCATTGTGTACCCTTCTGCTTAGCCACTTGTTTTATAGATGAAGAAACAGAGAAAGAGGAAGAGGTTGGTCTGCAGTCACAGAGCCAGGACTGGAACTCAGGCTCCTAACTAGCAGCCAGCGCTCTCTCTTCGCTCCCCTCTGGTCACGTGGTTGAAAGGGGGACGTCAACTGTGATGTAGTGGTGGCACCTTTAACAAGTCAAGGAGAATAGGTTCAGGCTGTCCTATTGCAAGAAAGAAGAGTGAGAGGGGAAAAGGGGTTTCGAAGCTGCTCAAGGTATATGCACGGGAGGCGGGGCAGGGGGAGTGATTTCTCTGAGACTGGTGGACAGTCACTCACACCAGGAGAGTCTAAATTGTCCGCTAGAGTTTGGCCTTACAGACCTACACCTGCAGGAGAAGCAGGGTCACTGGTGAGAGCTATCAGCCCACCTCTTCTATAAGTGCTTTGTCCAGTCTCCTTATCTTCAAGGCAAGACAGCCACATAATCGCTGTTACTGTTCTCTGGGGAAAAAAAAGCAGAAGACCAGCCATGAGGCTCAACACCCAGGAGTCACACTGACCCACACCAGTCAAGGGAAAGACTTCTCCCCAGGCAGAGGGCGATCTTGATGCCACATCAAAGTGACACCTTCAAGGGCTGGGGTACCACAGGGAGCTCTCCTGGCAAAAGAGGGGGTCTGTTTATAAGTCGAACATCAGAGTTTCCAGGACCAGATGCCTCCACTCACCAGCAGAACACCTGCGCCTTCCTCAGAGTGAGAACACCTAAGGCTTGTTCTAAGGAGGCCAAGGGAAAGGGAGGAAGAAGATGAGCTAATGGGAGGAAGTTCCCACTTCGGGAGCTGAGGATTTGGGAGCTTGCTCTGCCAAGGCTGGCCAAGCATGGACAACTGGTACGGCGAGACTCTCACCCAGTTCTTGGGGACGAACTCTAAAGGGTTCTCCTGTTGGAATTTGTGGTTATTTTATCATCGCTGAGACAAATACTACCGCCACCCCAAGCATCCTGAGCAACCCATCTGGGTTTGCCTGAGGACTGCAGCACAGGTACATCCCTGGGCTTCTACTCTGCCCCGTTTTATTCTTCTACGTGCTGTGGAGGGTTCAGGGAAGACCGAACCATGCTTTAAGACCTAGTTGGGAACAGGAACCACACCTTCAAACTCTATAAGTTATGGTAGAAAATGGCCGTGGGACTACATCTGCAGCTGAACCTATAGGAAGCGGGTGCATGGGTCGCTTCTTCTCTGGGTGCACACTCCTCTATGTGGGGGAAGGGGGACAGAAAATGGTAGAGGAGGGTTTTGGGGTTTTTTTTTCCATAATTAAAAAGCCACACTTAGTCTTGTTGGGGATGTGAGAAGTTTGCTCTGGCAGTCTAAAGGGAAACTTTGCTATAGACAGAGTACAATGGGTGTGGGGTGATTGCAGGCTCCCCAGAACTCTCTGTCCTCCGCCCTTCTCCCTAGCTAGCACTTCTGGTCCCATCCCCATCACCTACCCACTGATGACTGAAATCCCTTTCATGGGGCTATCACCACACATCCCACCTTGAGAAGACAGGGTTAAACTGTAAATGTCTCAGGAAGTCTGAGTTAAATTCGAACTACGTTGTAACTGACAGATGCTAGATTCTCTTCTGAGAGCAGACTTGCAGGGATGTAAGCAAGAGTAGCTGCTTGGGATATGATCTGGATTCTCCTCACTCAGATTTACGGACCATCTCTCCTTTTCCACCATGGCTTAATAACTTTTGGGGTGTATCTGAAATAATTATTCCCCTAACACTATATAAATGAATGCTTAGCAAATATTGAGCAAAATGTAACAGGATGAGGCTTGGGGAGAGGGTTGAAGCAATTTTCTCATTTGAAAATTCTGCTTGTTGGCCATCTATTCCCAAACCTGTGTTGTTTGCACAAGGTCACAGAATGAGTCTGAAGTCAGCTCTTGGAGAATGTTCAGGAGCCACTCTTCCTCCCCGGGCTGTCCAAGCACAGAGAGCTCTATGTGTTTGCCACCTCCAGGAGCTCGAAGTCACCACTTCCCAACAAAATGGAAAGTGCTCTTCATAGGATGAAGCTTTTTAAAGCTAACATCCTAGAAAGGGGCAATTATCTGTATCGGTTCTGCAAAGTAGCCCAGTGGTGGAAATGGGACTAAGGTTCCTGTCTGGCACCCGTGTGAAAGTTTTTTTACCATAAATACCATCCAGCTGTATCTTCGATCTTCTCCATCTCAGGGAGGGACAGGTTCTCTTTATTGGCCTTAAAAGGTGAACCACCAGCCCTTGATCTGGTTTTTCAAACTTGGAGATCAGTTCCTCTAGGTTTGGAAAGGTCTGTCTTTGAGCGCCTTCCACCGTCTGCAAAAATGCAAGATCACTCATCATTGTGCAATTGTGTGTGAAAGATGACACTTCTCAAAACAGTGGTTTTCAGGGCTGCCGCTGAGCGGTGAATTGAAAACAGGTGGCCGACACTTGTGTGGGAGCTCACACCATACGCAATAACCAGAAACCCTCCTTTTTAAAATGGAATTCTGACTTGAGCTACTCTGAATAAAGAAGATGAACAATCAAAGGTCCCCACCTCAGTCTGCAGTATCGAATGAGCCCCCATTCTTGGCAATTTGGGGACAGTTCTTGTAGGTACACTGTGGAGGGTACCCATCTAAGAGCTTATGTCAGAGTGAGGGGGACTAATACGGGAGGACTTCTGATGGGAAATGCAAAATATGCAACTTACATACTTGATGAATTCAGACTCTCCAGGAGAGCAAAACAAGACAAAAAGTCCCGATTTAAATTGAAAATGGGAATGTCAACATGACTCAGGTAAATTGTGAATAGTTGTTTTCTCTTTACCACCTACAAACCAAGTACAATTTTCTAATATAATCTTATAGAAATAATTTTAAAACACAAGAGCTTCCTTGGCTCTTATGTATTTGATTTTCTTAATGATCACTGTGGTTCTCTTAGGGCCACAGTGTTGGTCTACAGAGGAGTGGTGACAGGAAGGCTCTGTGACCTGGGGTGTAGTTAACCTCCATGACAGAGATGCAGGCTGACATGGAAGAGGGCTCTATGAAAGGCTGTCACTTCAGCCCAAGGTAGCATCCAGCACAGGCCCTGATACAGAGCTGCTGTATGAAATGCCCCTCTGTGTCAATGAAATGCCCCTCTGTGTCTGTTATAACCGACTTGGATGCCTCTCTGTTTTGTTCAGACAAGAGACAAAATGGGGTATTAAGGAATTATCCAGAATTTCCCAAAATATGCACAACAAAGAAATAAATGTTTTAAAATAGGTTGCTTTCAAAGCTGCAAAAATATTTTTTAAATTTCCATATATAACCTTCACCCATATCCCAAATGTTAAAATTTTATTTGCCTTTCATTCTCTCTCTTTCTAAATATATATGTGTGTGTATATATGTATACATATATGTATTCTTTTTTAAAAAAAATTATGAGAGTAAGTTGCTGACATGATATCCCTTTGACCCTAAATACTTCATATTTCCTAAAAAGCAAGAACATTACATATCCACACTAAAATGAGGAAATTAATCGTTTGTTTTTTTTTCAGGTACATTTCTAACTAAATGAACAGACCTGACCAAAGACAGTTTAGAATATCAATGGCCATTATAGGGAACTTTTTTTTAAACATCTTTATTGGAGTATAATTGCTTTACAATGGTGTGCTAGTTTCTGCTTTATAACAAAGTGAAGCAACTATACATATACATATATCCCCATATCTCCTCCCTTTTGTGTCTCCCTCCAACCCTCCCTATGAGGAAATTAATCTTGATGCAATACTATTACTAATCTACAGACCTGATGCAGATTTTGTCAATTGCCTCAATAATGTCCTTTGTGGCAAAAGAAAAATTACATATATGTGTGTGTGTGTGTGTGTGTGTCTGGGGATCATTGTATATTCTAATCTCTTTCAGACAGTCACAGTGAACTTTAGCATATTAAAGATTCTGAGAAATCCTGCAGTAAAAAAGTCTGCTTAACATTTATGCAAGTGTTTCAGAAAGATTAGTTCAGGAGTCTATGTTAGTAATTAAAGATTCAATGACATTTATTATACTCTATTTCCTACCAGAGAAGTAACTTCAAAAAAAAAAAAAAAAAAAGGTTTTTCTGCTTAGCTCTCAGTAAACCAGAAGCATTAAAGAAATCCCTGAATTGCCAGTTGACTGATGCTCCCCTTTGCATTTTCATACAGCTATGGTGTCCCCGAATGTCGACTTCTTAAACATTCGGACCTCTCCCCACCTTCCCTTTCCACTCATCCTGTTCGTTGTTTAGTCTTATAATTTGACGGTAGTCTTATATGGAGTTCAGGTTGGTATATTTGACCCCTGGAGGAACTTTGTGCCTCTACACTTTTGAACAACAGCCTTGTTTTTCTTGAAAATGGAACCCAACTCTAGTGCATTCCTATTTCTCTGAAAGAAAGACAAGGTAAACTACTGATCTGATTCTAACTCTCCGCAGTGCTTCCCTGTTTAGAATGCCTCTTCATGGCATCTCAGGTTCGAGAGATGTTCTCAGGTTTTACTCCCCCCAGCTTGTGTTGTTTTTGTTATAGGAGTTCTTGTATGTTCTTACCTGTATATTGTAATACCCATGTTTCTCTTTGAAGATTCGGTATGTGTAGACCAACTTTTTAAACCTGTGGAAAGATGACTGTGTGAATCACAATGTTCTTATATGCAAATCCAGGTAATATCTACCACTGTATTTTGTGTGCAATGGCTTTGTCAATCTTGGATCCCAAAAAGAAACTGATCATTTTCAGACCTTCTCATCTGTGGGAATTTGAAAGAGAGGTTTTAAAATGGAGACCTTTATTCTATGGTGGAAGTCTGGGCTGTAGCAAAGAGAATAAGGAGAGAAATTTTACAGTTTCCATTGTCTTGGTATTTCTCTCTAGTTTTTTCACTTAGCCCTAAGTTGATACAACATACAAAACACCATCAAGCCATTCCTGTGTTGTTTATTAAGTGACAGGTCATTGACCTCATTAGAGATAGTTAATGTAACTAAAATAGAGAAGGTTGGGAATTTTGTGCAAGGAAGTGATGTATTGTGCTCTTTTTCCTCACTGGAACAGGAGCCACTGGGTAAGTAATCTAACTAGAATTTAGATAACAGACTCAATTGAGCAATTTCCAAAACAGGAAATAGCATACATTACCATATTTCCTCAATTCCAAGATGTCATCAATTGTAGGATACAGTCAATTTAGTAGTAGCTTTTGAGGAGAAAAATGCATACATTAAATGTCTCTATCAACTGTTAACTATGTTCTGATTCCAAAGAAATATTAAAATGTAAAAAATGAGGATAAAAAACATTGACATGAAGTTCAAATTATCTGACTGATCACTCCTCACCCCTTCACTTGCACCCATGCCAAAGAATCAGATGACCCATCTTTTGACTGAATTGGGAAGGCAGATAGCTATAGCTTTAAGGTACAGGAGACGTCATTGCTGATCGTCTGGTGGCTTTGACAATGGACTTCAAATCCCAATCCTTTTTGTGGGGTTTCCTGAGGCCAGAAGAAGCTAGTGGGTGTCTTTAAATCACATGACAAGCAACAAAAAGTTTTCACATGAATCCTTGTCTATATGTGACAAATTAAAGTATTCCACAGTCTGGGAAGAGGTCTCACAAGTGTCTTTTCACAGAAGTATTATTCAAATCGGGATCCAAACAAGGTCCATACATTGCTTTTGGCTGCTCACATGGTTTCTTGAAACTCAACTATCATATAGCCTAAGTTAAATTCTTAAATAAATGACTTTATGTTTAATTACATTGTTGTATTATCAGCCTAAGAAAATCTTTACTAGAGGAGTTTGAAAGAATAAAACAAATGGAGGTTCTATATTAATTAATCCAAAAGCCATATACCTCAAGTTAGAAAGACTGACATTGCTCAAATATAGTCTTATTCTTTGCAAAGTATTTTTAATGAAATAAGCCACATTGCAGTGATGCTTTACAAGAAATTGATTTACTGAACTTGTGATACCTATATGCATTTATTTTGGAATGTTTACCCCCAAAAATGCTGTAAGAGATTACAGAGCAGTGAGATTAGTATCCACTTTATACAATTGCAATATTATTGGGTCGACATAAAGACTTATTGTAATGCCTCCTATTCTAATTATTATTTTATAGATGCCACTTATAAAACTTTTAAAAGATACATGATTTTTCAGTGTGCATTTACACTCAAGGCAGTTATAAAGACCATGTTTCCCCTGGGCCTTCGGCCCCTGTCACCACGGTGACGAAGGAGCCCCTCTTTATCCCCCAACACTCACAGTCTTGTCTCTACCCTCTGCCTGGAATCCACTGGGCTAATCTCATCATGCCCTTTATCCCTGTTTGTTAGTCATTGCAAAAAGCCCAGTCTCTCAGGATATCTTTTCTCCTGTTTTCTAATCCTACAAGGCTCTGTACAGCCTGTATTGTGTCCTCTCCCCAGCTCCTGAAATCCTTCCTTGTGTTCTCTAGCACTCAAGGTCTGCCATCATCAAAGTCTCCTATGTCTTCAACCTATTCTCTAATCATCCCTGTCACCTTCTCACTCTGAGGGAAACCTGCCTCTGTCTCACGGACACTGCTTCCCCGGGACCCCACTAAAAGGCTGCTGCTCTCTCCTCACTGCGGGCCTGGAGGGGAGGCCCGTGTTCCTGTTTTTGCAGCTCTTCAATGTTGTCTCCTGTCTCCAAACCCTCAGCTTTGAGCTTCATGTAGATTATATCACCTCCTACCCAATCAAGATGTCACTATGCTGACAGCTCCTCAGCTCTGTGTTACTGCGACTCGTTTCTCCAGGATTTAGCTCCTAGCTCACTGTCACTGTCTTCAGTACTATTCCTGACTAAATTGTTGGCAATTTCAATTCACATGTAGATTATCCTTTAACATACCAATTTCTCAGTTCCTCTAATTCCTCTCCTTCAATAATCTTGTCTTCCACCTACATCGCCTTCTCACTCCCATGTTCATAACCGGGACTGGCTACATAATTTGTGGGGCCCATAGAAAAAATGAAAATTTAACACCCCTCTTAAAAAATTACTAGGAATTTTGAGATGGTGACAGCAGAACAGTAAACCAAGTGCAGGGCCCTCTGAGTGTAGGGCCTTTGGTGGCTGCATAAGGTTGCATGCCACGAAGCCAGCCCCACTCATAACTTTGACCTTGTAATTGCCAATATGGGCAACCCTCTCATAATGTGAATTTCGTGCATCCCACTCTCTTTCTCCTGCTTCCCGTCTTTCCAGATCCCTTCCCCAACATTCCCTTGACCCCATAGACTTTCCAATCCATTGATCCTACCACTTTTCAGTGTTCTCACTCATGTGTCTTCACTCCCTTCTTTACCCAGTTTAGATTGCTTGTCAACCATTACAATCACTCCCTTCAACTCCTTTATCATCGTTCACTTTATTTCCTTAATTAGCAGAATCCTGATTAAGCCCAAATCTCTACAGCTGTATGTGGCTGGGAGACACAGCCGTGTTCACTGTTCTCTCTTTAAATGACCACAAACCTCAAGTAGGCTCTTAATGCCTCCAGGTGACCATTGATTTTCCTATTCTCCTCAACAATGATTCTACACCATTTCCTTTCTTCTTAAACCTTCAACGTCTCATTCTTAACTGATGATTTCACCAAAAAGATTAAAACAATCAGAAGAGAATCTCCAGATTCCCATCACCATAATAGCATAATAGCATCTACACGCATAGACTCTGCCTTTATTACCGTGGTTGAACTTTGCATGCTGCTCTGCAAAGCTAATCCCTCTTATTTCCACTGGTTGCCATCTGCTTTCATCTATTCAAGGACATAATTCTAGCAATTTTTCCTCTCTCTCTGATGTCATTATTATTCTTTACAAAACAGCCAGGGTGCTCCTTTTAAAAACTGTGAGTCAGATCATGTCACTCCTCTGCATAAATATCTGGTCTAGTCAATTTTGAAAAAGAAAAACCTGGTGTGTGTGTGTGTGTGTGTGTGTGTGTGTGTGTGTGTGTGTGTGTGTGTGCGCGCGCGCACTCAGTGCGGTGCTTCTGTCTTAACAAGTCTTATGTCTTCTTATAAAGCTATAATTAAGATAGTGAGAGTGAAGTAAGTCAGAAAGAGAAAAACAAGTACTGTATGCTAACTCATGTATATGGAATCTAAAAAAAAACAGTACTGATGAACCTAGTGGCAGGGCAGGAATAAAGATGCAGACATAGAGAATGGACTTGAGGACGCGGGGAGCGGGGAAGGGAAGTTGGGGCGAAGTGAGAGTAGCATTGACATATATACACTACCAAATGTAAAATAGATAGCCAGGGGACCTTCAAGATGGCGGAGGAGTAAGATGTGGATATCACCTTCCTCCCCACAAATATAACAAAAATACATCTACATGTGGAACAGCTCCTACAGAACACCTACTGAACGCTGGCAGAAGACCTCCGACTTCCCAAAAGGCAAGAAAATCCCCACATACTTGGGTAGGGCAAAAGAAAAAAGAAAAAACAGAGATAAAGGAATAAGGATGGGAGGGAGCTGTGAAGTAGGAAAAGTTTCCACATAATAGGAAGCCCCTTCACTGGTGGAGACAGGGGATGGGCGGCGGGGGGAAGCTTCAGAGCCACAGAGGAGAGCAAAGCAACAGGAGTGCAGAGGGCAAAGCGGAGAGCTTCCCTCACAGAGGATCAGAGCCAACCAGCACTCACCAGCCTGAGAGGCTTTTCTGCTTACCTGCTGGGGTGGGCGGGGGCTGCGAGCTGAGGCTCAGGCTTCAGAGGTGAGATCCCAGGGAGAGGGCTGGGGTTGGCTGCATGAACACAGCCTGAAGGGGGCTAGTGTGCCACAGCTAGCCAGGAGAGAGTCTGGGAAAAAGTGTGGACCTACCTAAGAGCCAAGAGACCATTGTTTCGGGGTGCATGAGGAGAGGGGATGCAGAGCACCACCTAAACGAGCTCCAGAGACGGGCGTGAGCTGAAGCTATCAGCTCGGACCCCAGAGACAGGAATGAAATGCTAAGGCTGCTGCTGCAGCCACCAAGAAGCCTGTGTGCAAGCACAGGTCACTATCCATACCCCCCCAGGAGCCTGAGCAACAAACCACTGCCAGAGTTCTGTGATCCAGGGACTGGTTCCCCGGGAGAACACATGGTGTGCCTCAGGCTGTTGCAATGTCACACCAGCCTCTGCCACCGCAGGCTCGCCCCACATTCCAATAATAACTACCGTACCCCTCCCTCCCCCCAGCCTGAGTGAGCAAGAGCCCCCTAATCAGCCTCTGCTTTAACCCTGTACTCTCTGGGTGGGAACAGATGCCTGAGGGTAACCTACATGCGGAGGTGGGGCTAAAACCAAAGCTGAACCCCAGGAGCTATGCGAACAAAGATGAGAAAGGGAAATTTTTCCATGCAGCCTCTGGAGCAGCGGATTAAATCCCCACAATCAATTTGATGTACCTGGTATCTGTGGAATACATGAATAGACAATGAATCGTCCCAAAATTGAGGCGGTGGACTTTGGAAGAAAGTGTGGGGTTTGGGGTTTGCTGTCTGCAACTGATTTGTTTCTGATCTTTATGTTTATCTTAGTATAGTTTTTAGCGCTTGTTATTGTTGGTGGATTTGTTTATTGGTTTGGTTGCTCTTTTCTTTTTTAAAAATTATTATTTAAAAAAATTTTTATTTTAATAATTTTTAAATTTATTATTAATTTTCCTTCTTTTTTTCTCTCTCTTCTGAGCCATGTGGCTGACAGGGTCTTGGTGCTCTGGCCTGGTGTCAGGCCTGAGCCTCTGAGGTGGGAGAGCCAAGTTCAGGACACTGGGCCACCAGAGACCTCCTGCCCATCGGCGAGAGCTGTCCCAGAAATCTCCGTCTCAATGTTAACACCCAGCTCCACCTAATGGCCAGCAAGCTCCAGTGCTGGACTTCCCATGCCAAACAACTAGCAGGACAGGAACGCAGCCCCACCCATTGGCAGAGAGGCTGCCTAAAATCATACTAACTTTACAGACAACCCAAAACACACCACTGGATGTGGCCCTGCCCACCAGAAAGACAAGATCCAGCCCCACCCACCAGAACACAGGTACCAGTCCCCTCCACCAGGAAGCCTACACAACCCACTGAACCAACCTCACCCACTGGGGGCAGACACCAAAACAACAGGAATTACGAACATGCAGCCTGAGAAATGGAGACCCTAAACACAGTAAGTTAAACAAAATGAGAAGACAGAGAAATATGCAGCAGATGAAGGAGCAAGGTAAAAACCCACCAGACCAAACAAATGAAGAGGAAATAGGCAGTCTACCTGAAAAAGAATTCAGAGTAATGATAATAAAGATGATCCAAAATCTTGGAAATAGAATAGACAAAATGCAAGAAACGTTTAACAAGGACATGGCAGAACTAAAGATCAAACAAACAGTGATGAACAACACAACAAATGAAATTAAAAATTCTCTAGAAGGAACGAATAACAGAATAACTGAGGAAGAAGAACAGATAAGTGACCTGGAAGATAAAATACTGAAAATAACTACCACAAGGCAGAATAAAGAAAAAAAAGAATGAAAAGAATTGAGGACAGTCTCAGAGACCTCTTGGACTGCATTAAATGTACAAACATTCAAATTACAGGGGTCTCAGAAGAAGAAGAGAGAAGGAAAGCATCTGAGAAAATATTTAAAGAGATTATAGTTGAAACCTCCCTAACATGGGACAGGAAATAGTCAATCAAGTACAGGAAGCGCAGAGAGTCCCATACAGGATAAATCCAAGGAGAAAAACGCCAAGACACATATTAATCAAACTATCAAAAATTAAATACAAAGAAAACATATTAAAAGCAGCAAGGGAAAAGCAACAAATAACATACAAGGGAATCCCCATAAAGTTAACAGCTGATCTTTCAGCAGAAACTGCAAGCCAGAAGGGAGTGGCAGGACATATTTAAAGTGATGAAGGAGAAAAACCTACAACCAAGATTACTCTACCCAGCAGGATCTCATTCAGATTCAACAGAGAAACTAAAACCTTTACTAACAAGCAAAAGTTAAGAGAATCCAGCACCACCAGACCAGGTTGCATCAAATGTTAGAGGAATTTCTCTAGGCAGGAAACACAAGAGAAGGAAAAGACCTATGAAAACAAACCTAAAACAATTATGAAAATGGTAATAGGAATGTACATATCGATAATTACCTAAATGTGAATGGATTAAATGCTCCAACCAAAAGACATAGACTGGCTGAAAGGATACAGAAACAAGCCCCATATATATGCTGTCTACAAGAGACCCACTTCAGACTTAGGGACACATACAGACTGAAAATGAGGGGATGAAAAAAGATATTCCATGCCATTGGAAATCAAAAGAAAGCTGGAGTAGCAATTCTCATATCAGACAAAATAGACTTTAAATAAAGATTACTACAAGAGACAAAGAAGGACACTACATAATGATCAAGGGATCAATTCAAGAAGAATATATAACAATTGTAAATATTTATGCACTCAGCATAGGGGTGCCTCAGTACATAAGGCAAATGCTAACAGCCATAAAAGGGGAAATCAACAGTAATACAGTTAGTGGGGGACTTTAACACCCCAATTTCACCAATGGACAAATCATCCAAAATGAAAATAAATACGGAAACACAAACTTTAAATGACACATTGAACAAGATATACTTAATTGATATTTATAGGACATTCCATCCAAAACAACAGAATACACTTTCTTCTCAAGTGCTCATGGAACATTCTCCAGGATAGATCATATCTTGGGTCACAAATCAAGCCTTGGTAAATTTAAGAAAATTGAAATCGTATCAAGTATCTTTTCCGACCACAACACTATGAGACTAGATATCAATTACAGGTAAAAAACTGTAAAAAATACAAACATACGGAGGCTAAACAGTACGCTACTAAATAAGAGCATATTTTTATCAAGAGATCACTGAAGAAATCAAAGAGAAAATTTAAAAAATACCTAGAAACAGACAATGAAAACACAATGACCCAAAACCTATGGGATGCAGCAAAAGCAGTTCTAAGAGGGAAGTTTATAGCAATACAATCGTAACTTAAGAAACAAGAAAAATCTCAAATAAACAACCTAACCTTACACCTAAAGCAATTAGAGAAAGAACAACAACAAAAAAACCCCCAAAGTTAGCAGAAGGAAAGAAATCATAAAGATCAGATCAGAAATAAATGAAAAAGGAATGAAGGGCACAATAGCAAAGATCAATAAAACTAAAAGCTGGTTCTCTGAGAAGATAAACAAAATTGATAATCCATTAGTCAGACTCATCAAGAAGAAAAGGGAGAAGACTCATCAACAGAATTAGAAATGAAAAAGAAGTAACAACTGACACTGCAGAAATACAAAGGATCATGAGAGATTACTACAAGCAACTCTATGCCAATAAAATGGGCAACCTGGAAGAAATGGACAAATTCTTAGAAAAGCACAATGTTCTGAGACTGAACCAGGAAGAAATAGAAAATATCAACAGACCAATCACAAGCACTGAAATTGAAACTGTGATTAAAAATCTTCAAACAAACAAAAGCCCAGGACCAGATAACTTCACAGGTGAATTCTATCAAACATATAGAGAAGAGCTAACACCTATCCTTCTCAAACTCTTCCAATTTATAGCAGAGGGAGGAACACTCCCAAACTCATTCTATGAGGCCACCATCACCCTGATACCAAAACCAGACAAAGATGTCACAAAAAAAGAAAACTATCAGCATTGATGAAAATAGATGCAAAAATCCTCAACAAAATAATAGCAAGCAGAAGCCAACAGCACATTAAAAGGATTATATACCATGATCAAGTGGGATTTATCTCAGGGATGCAAGGATTCTTCAATATACGCAAATCAATCAATATGATACACCATATCAACAAATTGAAGGATAAAAAGCATATGATCATCTCAATAGATGCAGAAAAAGCTTTTGACAAATTTCAACACCAATTTATAGTAAACACTCTCCAGAAAATGGGCATAAAGGGAACCTACCTCAACATCATAAAGGCCATATATGACAGACCCACAGCCAACATTGTTCTCAATGGTGAAAAAGAGAAATCATTTCCTCTAAGATCAAGAACAAGACAAGGTTGCTCACTCTCACTGCTGTTATTCAACATAGTTTTGGAAGTTTTAGCCACAGCAATCAGAGAAGAAAAAGAAGTAAAAGGAATCCAAATCAGAAAAGAAGAAGTAAAACTGTCACTGTTTGCAGATGGCATGATACTATACATAGAGAATCCTAAAGATGCTACCAGAAAACTACTAGAGCTAATCAATGAATTTGGTGAAGTAGCAGGAGACAAAATTAATGCACAGAAATCTCTTGCATTCCTATACATTAACAACAAAATACCAGAAAGAGAAATTAAGGAAACAATCCCATTTACTACTGCAACAAAAAGAATAAAATACCTAGGAATAAACCTACCTAAGGAGACAAAAACCCTGTATGCAGAAAACTATGAGACACTGATGAAAGAAATTAAAGATAATACAAATGGAGAGATATACCATGTTCTTGGATTGGAAGAATCAACATTGTGAAAATGACTCTACTACCCAATGCAATCTACAGATTCAATGCAATCCCTATCAAACTACCAATGGCATTTTTCACAGAACTAGAACAAAAAATTTCACAATTTGTATGGAAACACAAAAGACCCTGAATAGCGAAAGCAATCTAGAGAAAGAAAAATGGAGCTGGAGGAATCGGACTCCGTGACTTCAGACTATACTACAAAGCTACAGTAATCAAGGCAGTATGGTACTGGCACAAAAATACAAATATAGATCAATGGAACAGGCTAGAAAACCCAGAGATAAAACTACACACATATGGTCACCTTTTCTTTGATAAAGGGGGCAAGAATATACAATGGAGAAAAGACAGCCTCTTCAGTAATTTGTGCTGGGAAAACTGGACAGCTACATGTAAAAGAATGAAATTAGAACATTCCCTAACATTGTATACAAAAACAGACTCCAGGGCTTCCCTGGTGGCACAGTGGTTGAGAGTCCGCCTGCCGATGCAGGGGAAATGGGTTCGTGCCCCGGTCCAGGAGGATCCCACATGCCACGGAGTGGCTGGGTCCATGAGCCATGGCCCCTGAGCCTGCATGTCCGGAGCTTGTGCTCCACAATGGGAGAGGCCACAACAGTGAGAGGCCTGTGTATGGCAAAAAAAAGAAAAAAAAAAGAAAAAAAAATAGACTCCAAATGGATTAAAGACCTAAATGTAAGGCCAGACACTATCAAACTCTTAGAGGAAAACATAGGCAGAACACTCTATGACATAAATCACAGCAAGATCCTTTTTGACCCACCTCCTAGAGAAATGGAAATAAAAACGAAAACTAACAAATGTGACCTAGTGAAACTTAAAAGTTTTGCATAGCAAAGGAAACCATAAACAAGATGAAAAGACATCCCTCAGAATGGGAGAAAATATTTGCAAATGAAACAACTGACAAAGGATTAATCTCCAAAATACTCAAGCAGCTCATGCAGCTCAATATGAAAAAAACAAACAACCCAATCCAAAAATGGGCAGAAGACCTAAATAAACATTTTTTCAAAGAAGATATACAGATTGCCAACAAACACATGAAAGGATGCTCAACATCACTAATCTTTAGAGAAATGCAAATCAAAACTAATGAGGTATCACCCTCACACAGGTCAGAATGGCCATCATCAAAAAATCTTCAAACAATAAATGCTGGAGAGGGTGTGGAGAAAAGGGAAACTTCTTACACTATTGATGGGAATGTAAATTGATATAGCCACTATGGGGAACAGTATGGAGATTCCTTAAAAAACTAAAAATAGAACTAGCATATGACCCAGCAATCCCACTACTGGGCATATACCCTGAGAAGACCATAATTCAAAAAGAGTCATGTAACAAAATGTTCACTGAAGCACTATTTACAATAGCCAGGACATGGAAGCAACCTAAGTGTCCATTGACAGATGAATGGATAAAGAAGATGTGGCACATATATACAATGGAATATTACTCAGCCATAAAAAGAAACCAAATTGAGTTATTTGTAGTGAGGTGGATGGACCTAGAGTCTGTCATACAGAGTGAATTATGTCAGAAAGAGAAAAACAAATACCGTATGCTAACACATTTATATGGAATCTAAAAAACAAGACAGCTCTGACGAACATTGGGGCAGGACAGGAATAAAGATGCTTACGTAGAGAATGGACTTGAGGACACGAAGAAGGGGAAAGGTAAGGTGGAACGAAGTGAGAGAGTAGCATTTACATATATACATTACCAAATGTAAAATAGATAGCTAGTGGGAAGCAGTTGTATCCCACAGGGAGATCAGCTTGGTGCTTTGTGACCACCTAGAGGGGTGGGATAGGGTGGATGGGAGGGAGTCTCAAGAGGGAGGGGATATGGGGATATATGTATGCATATGGCTGATTCACTTTGTTGTACAGCAGAAACTAACACAGCATTATGAAGCAATTATACTCCAATAAATATGTATTAAAAAAAAAGATAGGAACTGGCTCTCGAGTCAAGAAGACATTAATGGACTAAAATAGCCCAGAAACAGACCCATATATGTATAAAAACTTGATATAGGACAGAGCTGGCATAGCAGATGAATGAGAAAGGGATAGACTGTTTTTTAAATGATAATGGTAATGTTTTTATGTGTAAACAAATAAAATTGGATTCCTGCTTCGCACTCTAATTGAAGATCCAATTATGAAAAAACAAAACACTAAGCTTGGGAGAAATGTAAGTGACCGACTTAATGACCCTGAGTTAAGGAAGGAGTTCTTAAATCACAAAAAGTACAAGCCAAAAGATAAGATTAATAAACTCACTATATTAAAATTAAAACTTCTATTTATCAAAATATACTATTAACAAAGTGAAGAAGTCTGCAAGTTGGGAGAAGATAATTGCAACCCTAATATATTGATAAAATGGGAACATTAATGTACAATAAGAAAAAGACAAGTACAATGGCCAGTAAACATATGAAAAGGTGCTTCACTTCACTAACAATCAGGGAAATAGAAATGAAACCACATTAGATATAATTTCATACCAGATTGGCAACGATGTAAGAGTTAACTAATTCAAAATATTGGCTGTGATTTGGAGCTATACAAGGTTTTATATACTATTAATTGGGGTATAATTAGATACGAATATCTTGGAGAACAATTTGGCAAAATTTAGTAAAGTTGAAATGTGTATAATCCATGAGCCCAAGTGTCTACTCTTTCGGATTGGCACTATTGAAACAAAACTGACAATGGCCAGTATTTTATTACTTATTACAAAACAAAGATCAGTGAAACTATGTATTTATTACATTTAAATATATTTTAAAAATAAGTATATTATAAAGTACAAATAAAAGTGTAAATGAAAAATACATATTTTCTAATATGAACTATTATTAGATTAACTTAATCAAAATACAGTATTCAAAAATAACACATACTCTCTAAAACTTACTAAATTATAATTAATAATGAAAGTTTAAAGTAAAATAGCTTTTTTAGTGCAATTTTGAGATTAAAGATAAAAGAACAAGGGAGGGAGGGAGAGGGAGGAAGGCGGGGAGGAAGGGGTATCAGTGGAGTCATCACTGAGTTCTGAGGGGTTTTGGTGCAAATTTTTCCATCTGTTGGAAAAGTTCTATCTGTTTACACTAGTTGGGAAATGCTAAAGATGTAAGAATAGGCTAAGTAAATCTTTTCCTATGATTTGTTGATCTTCAACAAACATCTCTTGTTCTGCAACTTTGAAAAAAATCTATTATGAACATTTTGGTTCTTTGTGGGAGCTGATATCTCTTTACTGACAACAAGCTACAGAGTTTGTTATTTAAGCCTTTAGTAATCACAGTGGTTAACTTTCTAGATTCCAGATGCTTACTGACTGCTCTGAAACAGCCTTTATCCAAACACAAAAGCAAAACAATTAAACAGATAAAAAGTGCCCACCACTAAGTATTTGTTATTTTTGCCAACAACCTCACTTCTTTTGAAGTACACTATTTTGTGGTAAAGGCTATGTTTTAATTCTCTAATAATTCTCTTTTAGAGTGGTTTTACTTTTTTCAATATTCAAGAAAATTTTTATGTTTTTCAAAAAACAGACCTAAAATGAATATAGTCTTAAAATTTGTATCCCTGATTTTCCCCCTGTGTTTTTAAGAGTATGGAATGGGGGATGGGGTGACTTCAGGCTGATTCTCATGGGGAGAGAAGAGGAATGTTGGGTAGATGGGGTTTAATCGGTGCATGTATTCCTGTCTTAACAGGTCTCAAGTGATAATCAATATCACAAGAACCTCACTATGTACATACTACATACCTCGATAACCAGCCACATGCCACCTCTGCCACCCAGGCTTTGCTCAAATACTTGGAAGAGAAAGGCAGCTGAATTGATTCAAGGCACCTAGTGCATCAGGTAAGGCACCCTGGGGTGGGGCATTCCATCAGGGGGAAAGGAGGGGAACCTTTGGAAAAAGTAGTCCATTACTATCGAAACATACTTATCATACCGAATTTTAATTATCCATTTCCTCATCTGTATTTCATACTCGGGCCAGAATCATGTCTGTTTTGTTCACTCTAACTCCACTGTCAATCTTACAATACATTCTCAATAACTGTTTGCTGAGTTGCATTGAATTATCTTAATAAGAAATGTGCCAAGTGTGTATGAAAAATCTTACCAAGAGACATAAATGAACAAAATAAAAGGAGGTGGAATGTTTTTGAATGGAAAGACTGACTATTGTGAAAATATGAACACTTACCAAATTATATTTTAATTTGTATTTCTACCTCCAACCTGGCCCTGAACTCCAGACTCATTTTTTCTACCTAACATTAACTACTTAACATTAACTACTTAACATCTCCTCTTGGATGTTAGATATTTCAAACTTAACGTGGCCAGAACAGTGTCTCTTACATACGAACAAGTTCTGTACTGAGAGCACGTTCATAAGTCCAATTTGTTTGTAAGTCCAATTTGTTCGTAAGTCCAACAAAGTTAGCCTAGGTACCCAACTAACAGAATTGGCTATACAGTACTGTACTGTAATAAGTTTATAATACTTTTCACACAAATAATACATAACAAGCAAACAAACAAAACTTTTTAATCTTACAGTACAGTACCTTGAAAAGTACAGTAGTACAGTACAATTGCTGGCTTCCAGGGGCTGGCATCGAGTGAACAGGCAAGAAGAGTTACTGACTGGAGGAGGGAGAGGGGGTGGGAGATGGTAGAGCTGAAGGATCGTCAGCAGTAGGAGACAGAGGACAAGCTGCAGTTTCACTCATGCCTGACGTTGATGGCACAGGTTCTGGTTCCTTGCTGGATTCAATTCTATCTACCCTCTTGGAAAAAACGATCCAGTGATGTCTGGGTAGCTCTTTTTTTCTCACCATAGATGACACGGTGGCACTGGATTGCATTCTGAATGGCTGCTGCAACCTTCGTGTACCATTCTACGTTCAGGTCCTATGCCTCAAAAACTAACAGTGCCTCCTCAAATAAAGAAAATCCCCTTGCCATTTTCTGTGTCGTGAATCTCTCCTTAGCAGTACCACCTACATCACCGCTGCTTTTATGCTTGCTACCAGACATCCTGGGCTTGAAATAAAGATACTGTACTACTGTACTCTATATAGTACTGTACAGTAAAGTACACAAAAGCACAACCACTTGTAGAGGATGCACACACGTGGCAAGGTACGCCAGACATGTGAACTAACTTACAAGATTGGACATGCCAACGCATGTTTGCATCTTTGAAAGTTCACAACTTGAAGGTTCTTATGTAGGGGACTTACTGTACTAGTATATACATGTGCCGGATATTTTCTGTATCTCCAGATCCTCTTTCTAACTTTCCCCACTCTGCTCTGTGCTCTGACCTCTATGGGCTCCCTTGCTCTCAGGCCTCTGATTGGGTTCAGTCAGTGGGAGACACATATATAAAGAGTATACACAGAAATGGATATTAGGATGTTAAACCAAGAAGGATAAAGTAGCTGATTTACTTTGTTATACAGCAGAAATTAACACACCATTGTAAAGCAATTATACTCCAATAAAGATGTTTAAAAAAAAAGAGTATATACAGAAATGGATATTAGGATGTTAAACCAAGACGGATAAAATAGAAGATTTGTTGGCTGAATTCATAAATAAAGGCACACTCACCCAGGATTCGGAATTAATGTGCTAGCTCACGCACTGGGGAGTGACATAAACATTCTGCTAGACTGGTTAATTGAAACATGGATTTAATGGTGGCTCACATTCAATGGAGATCAAAATGCCAAAACTTCCCTGGAATTCTATAGAGAAAGGAATCTGAAAACTCAGGGAGATGGGAATATTATAATAAATCTATTAATGCAAACCGTCTAGTTATACCTCACCCCCCTTCAAGGTGTCTGAAGGTCAGCACCTTCATGATGAACTAAAAAATAAATTATGAGGAGAGAACCCTGCTGTACAGGGATCTGTGGTGATGTCTAATTGATTCACTGGATTCCAAAGCGTAGAATGATGGACAGCCTAAAGTTCTGTTGGTTATAAAGTAAGCAGAGAACTTCTAGGTCTTGTGGCACAACACTGACTTGAGTCACAGAGTAGGGATTCTTGGATGTCTTACCCAATCTACAGATTTAATCCAGTTGACAGACTCAGATCCCTTTTATTGAGAGTGGTGTTGGGTTTCTGGATTGCTTTAAGGAAGGAATGTGACCACACTTCCCCAAACCTTTTCCAGAAGAACGTACAACATTTACTAGGGGCACTGTGTACTGGGAAAAGGAAAAATACCCAATATTTTTTAGAGTTGTTTGATACTGGCTCTGAACTGACACTAATTTTTGGAGACTCAAATGTTCCCATGATCCAGCAGTCAGAGGTAGAACTCATGGGAGTCAGGTGATAGAAGAAATCTTGGCCCGAGTCTACTTCAAGTGGATCCAGTGGGACCACGGGACCATCCTATGGTTATTTCCCCAGTTCCAGAATGCACTTACAGACTTAGGAATTGTCAAAATCTTTTCATCTGTTCTTTGAATCATAGAATGAGGACTATTGTAGTGGGAAGGACAAAGCAGAAGCTCCTATAACTGGTTTCATCTGCCAAGACAGTAAACTAAAGCAATTTCACATCCCTGGAAGAGATTTCTATACTAAGGGCACCATCAAATCATGAAATGTACGGTGTGTTGATTCCTACCACATTCTCATTTGACTGACCTATTGGCCAGTGCAAACACCAGATATATCTTGAAGAATGACTATGGATTATTACAACCTTAATCAAAGGTTATTGTATTTTCAACTGCAGTTCCAGATGTGCGTATTTTTGTGGATAAAATAATCATAGATCTGGCATCTAGATCTAGGAAAAGCTTTGCTGTAGATCAAACAAAAGCAATTTATCTAACTATCTAGCTAAAATTCCTAATAGCAAAGTAGTCAGAACCAGTTGCCTTCATTTGATAAGAATAAGAGTACACAGTCATGGCCTTATCACACAGATGTGTCAGTTCTCTTTCTGTGGCATAATATAACACAGAAGGACATTGATTATATTAATATCCTATAAAATATGATGTTGGTTCATTTCTGGGTCTGGTTCTATTGATTAACATTTCTCCTCTTTATGGATTGTAATTCCTGCCTCTATTCATACTTGGCAAATTTTGTTTTTGTTGTTTTTAGGCCGCACCATGCAACATGTGGGATCTTAGTTCCCCAACCAGGGATCGAACCCTTGCCCCCTGCATTGGGAGCATGCAGTCTTAACCACTGGACCATGAGGAAAGTCCCCATACCTGGTAAATTTTGATTTGATGCCAGAAGTAGCAAATTTTATCTTTATGGTGCTGGATATTCTCATTTTCCTATAAAGATTCTTGAACATTTTTCTAGGGTGCAGTTAAGCTACTTGGAAATAGTTCAATCTTTTGGAGACTTGTTTTAAATATTTTTTAGGTGATACAAGAGCAGCCTTTAGTTCAGAGCTAATTCTATCCCACTACTGAATCAGTATGCTTCTGATTATTCTAACTGAGGTCCATGGATTATAAAATTTTCTACTCTGGTGAGAATACAAACTATTTCCAGACCAGCGTGAGCTCCAGAGATTGTTCCTTTGGCTTTTAGGGTGATTTTTTTTACCCAGCCTGGTTATTTACCTCATGCACATGAGCTATTCAACACTAAGCTGAAGATTCAAGGAACCCCTCTGCAGATCCCAGGAGCTCTTTCTTAGTGTATCTTTTCTTCTATGTTCTCACCCCCATAAACTCTAGGCACCTTGGCCTTCCTGGACTCCTAGCTCTATTTCGTCAACTTAGGGAGACATAAGGCTCTACCTTGGTAGACAAGGACATTAATACAGTTGTTGTTATTATCTCAGATGTTCAAGAATCTAGAGAAAAGGAGCTTGCTAAGTAGAAACATGGATGATATTAAAGAAACACCCAAATTAAACTTCTAGAGATAAAAACTACATTGTGTAAAACGAAGAATTCACTGGATGGGATTAGCAGCAAATTTCACATTACAGCAGACAGAAATTAGTGAACTTGAAGACAAAGCAATAGAAACTATACAAAATGAAAATCAGAGAGAAAAAAAGACTGAAAAAAATAAACAGAGAACCTGTAAAATGTGGAACAACTTTGGGTAGCCTAATATACCTGTAATTAAATTCCCTGAGTGGGAACAAAACTATTTAAAGAAACAGCAGACAAAAATTTTCTAAGTTTGATGAAAATTATAAACCCACATGTACAAAAAATTAAATGCACCCCAAACTCAAGAAACACAAAGAAAATTACACAAAGGTACATCACAATCAAATTGCCTAAAACCAATGATAAAGAGAAAATCTCAAAAGCAATTGAAGAAAAAAAATACATACCTACAGAAGAACAAATATAAGGACAGCAAACTTCTTATCAGAAACGCTGCAAGTCAGGAGACAGTGGAACAAAATCTTAAGCGTATTGAAAGAAAAAATTAACCTAGAAATCTATATCCAGGGAAAATCTTTCAAAAACTGAAGGTGAAAAGAAGACATTTTCAAATACACAAAAGCTGAAATAATTTACACCAGTATATATGCACTACAGGAAATGTTATAGGAAGTCCTTTAGACAGACAGAAAATGGTACCAGGTGAAAATCTGAAACAATACTAATATTTCTCAACTAGGAGTGACTTTTGGCAATGTCTTGAGATATGTTTAGTCATCACAAGTTGCACAGGGCATTCCCCTCAACAAAGAATTAGCTGGCCCCAAATTTCAATAATGCCAAGGTTGAGAAACCCTGGTACATACAAAGGAAAGAAGAGTACCAGAAATAGTAATTATGTGGGTAAATAAAAAAATATTTTTCTTATATTTAAAATCACTTTAAAAGATAATTGATTGCTAAAAGTAAAAGTAATAACAATCTACTGTAGGGGTAATAAAATATATAGAAATAAAATGGATGACAATAAGAGCACAAAAGCTTAATTAGAGTGTGGGAGAAATGAAAGTATATTATTGTAAGGTTCTTGTATTATAGGTGAAGTGGTATAATATTACTCAAATATAGGTTATAATAAGTGAAACATGAATACTATAAATACTAAATAAACTACCAAAAAACAAAGAATTTTAGGTAGCAAGCCTGCAAAAGAGATAATTTGGAAATAATTTAAATATTCAATCAATTCCAAAGTAGGCAGAAAGGGGAAAAGAAGAACAGACAGGACAAATAGAAAACAAATACCAAGATAGTAGATTTAAACCAGTCATATTAATGATCACATTAAATACAAATGGCCTAATCATCCCTATTAAAGGGAAGTTATTGTCAGATTGGATAAAAAAGCAAGACTCAGGGGTATGATTCTTACAAAAGACCTGATATAAAAATGAAAACACAACTAGATTAAAAGTCAATTGATGGGAAAAGTATATACTATTAACACTAATAAAAAGAAAGCTAGCAATATCAGCTCAGAGCAATGACTAACCAGGAATAAAGAAGCGGGGTTTTCAAAAAGATAAAGGGGTCAATTGATCGAGAGGATATAACAATTCTAAATGTTTATGCACCTAAATGTTTGTTTCAAAATACATAAAGCATACATGTTTTTCCCAAAAAGATATACAAATGGCCAACAGGTACTTTAAAAGGAACTCAGTATCTCTAATCATCAGGGAAATTGAAATCAGAATCACAATGAGATGTCACCTCACATGTGTTAGAATGGCTATCATCAAAAAGACAAGAGATATCAAATATAGGTGAGGATGTGGAGAGAAGGGAATACTTGTGCACTGTTGGTGGGAATGTAAATTGGTGCAACCACTATGGAAAACAGTATGGAGGTTCCTCAAAAAAGTAAAAATTATGATCCAGTAATCCCACTTCTGAGTATACAGTCAAAGGGAATGAAAACAAGATATCAAAGAGATATCTGTACTCCATGTTCATTGCAACATTACTCACATAAGCCAAGATAAGGAAACAACCCAAGTGTCCATCAACTGAGGAATGGATAAAGAAGATGCAGAATATATAAACAATAGAATATTATTCAACCATGCTAGACAGAGAAAGATAAATGCTGCATGGTATCACTTACATGTGGAATCTAGAAAATTTAATCTGTTGATTAACAGACAAGAAACAAAAATTCATACTACCATTTCAGTTGATGCAGAAAAAAACTCTCAGCCCTACTAGGAAGTGGAGGGCTAAAGATGTAGTTAGTGGGAAAAGATTGAATACTTTTACCCCAAGATCAGAAAATGACAAGGATTTTTTGCACTCATCACTTCTATTATACATTGTTTTGGAAGTCTTAGCTAGTGCAATAAGGCAAGAAAAAAATGGAACAGAAAAATTGGCATGGAAGAAATAAAATCATCTTTAATTGCAGATGGCATGTAGAAAATCATACAGAGATTCTACAAAAAAAGCCACTGGGCCAATAAGTGAGTTTAGCAAGGTTGCAGGATACAAGTTCAGTATATGAAAATCAACTGTGTTTTCATTCACTTGCATTGAACAAGTGGAAAGTGAAAATAAAATAATTAAAAATTTTAAATCATTAAAATCTGATATCATTTAAAATAACATCAAGTGTGTGAAATCTTCGGGATAAATTTGACAAAAGATGTACAAGACCTGTTACAAAACATTTCTGAGAGAAATTTTAAAAGATATGAATGAATGAAAAGATTAAACTATGTTCATGGATCAGAAGAATTAATATTACCATGTTAGTTCTCCCCAAATTGATCTCTAGATTCATGCAATCTCAATCTAAATGTCATCAGTCTGTGTGTGTGTTGGTGGGGGGGAGTAGATGAAAAGCCGAATCTAAAATATGTATGGAAATGCAAAGGGACTAACATAGCTAAAATAACCCTGAAAAAGTTGGGTGATTTAAACCATCTTATTTCAAGATTTATTATAAAGTGATAGTAATCAACACAATACAGAAGTTTCATAAAGACAAAAAAAAAAAAAAAGATCCATGGTGAGAGCTTAGAAATAGATCCAAACTTATATAGTCAATAGTTTTTGTTTTTTACAAAGGCACAAAAGCAATTTCTTGGTATAAAGGATAGTCTGTTCAACAATGAGCTGGAACAAATAGGTGACCATATTTAATAAAACACCAACCACAACCTTACCCCAGATTGCAAAAATTAAATCAGAATAGGCTACACTAAATGTGAAAGTTAAAAGTATACAACTCTAGAAGAAAACAAGGAGAAAATCTTTATGAATTGCATTAAGCAAGGGTTTATTATATACAACACTGAAATCACAATTCATGAAAGAAAAACATGATAAATTTGACTTCATCAAAATCAAGAACTTCTGTTCTTTGAAATATACTGCTAAGACGATGAATAAAACAGTTACAAGTCAATACAGAATGTTTTAAGACTTTTAACTTCTGGCTCTCTCACTGGTCTTGATTGGAGTGTGCATCCATACAACCTTTTGTTGTACTAATTTGTCAATGTGTGTAAAAATGTTAAAATGTTTAGGATATTATCCTGAGGAGAGAGTTGGGCAAACTCTCAAAGATGTAAGCACAAAAATGTTAATCTTCTCAAATTACATTGGGTCCATTGGACCAAACTGGAAATAACCTAAATATATAGTTATATATAAATTATGATATATGCAATCAAAATAGTAAGCAATCATGAAAGGCTGATGTGTATTGGCTTTCTTTGAAGTGGAAAGATACCCATTATACACTGAAAAAAAGGGTTTCAGATGATCATATATATAATGAATCATTTATGTACATATATAATATTTGCTTATACATGCATATGAATAGAGAACAGTCTGGAGAGATTAGAAAAGGTGATTTCTGAGTGGTGAGACTGAGATAATTTCTGCTCTCTTTTTTATACCTTTCTCAACATTTGATTTTTCTAAAACAACAAAAAAGTTTGAATTTTTTTTTTCTTTCTGAACTCAAGTCTTTCCAAAGATCTCAGAACCTGAGAGCTGGAAATGACTCTTGGGTTCTCTCTCATTCACTCTTTCTGTTGTTTCCTCCTCAGTGAGGACTTGCCCTAAGTCAGGGCTTGGGTTCTTCTCATCTGCAGCCTTCCTATATATGACTACAGAAAGTCCCTCCTTTGCCTTCATAACTGCAGGTGAATTCCTTGCATCTCCGAATATCTATTCCATTTTGACTCTGCTGATTATAAAGCCAGACCCAGTTCCAACTTCTAACACTCACAATGTCGCCTACACAGTGTTTTGCACATTGGTGTTTTCATGCTCTATCAGGCTGTGAGATCAAGTAACATTTCCTGTCCATGGTTACCACATACATAACTTTCTGGTCAGTGCTATATGCTGCTGGGCCAACTCTCCTCTGTGACTTCCTTCCTTTATTTCTAACCTTCTCCATAATATCTTCATTTAGATCTGTGAAATCATGAAATTTGGCATATTGGCATTCTAACACAACAAAGAAGAGAGGGTAGCTCATTTCTAGGAAGCAGAATGCAAATTCTACATATTAGGATCTACTGCCAAGCCCTCAAGTCCCCCATCTGGGCACTTTATAACACAGTTCCAAGGGGACCACATTGAACACATTTCAGTGGAACTGGGGACATTGATAAGAGAGGGGACATAACAACATATTAACAGTTTGACCTTGGACACTTTAGTTAATAAGAAGCTCCATTTCTTTTCCCACAAAACAGAGATATATCACCTATGGAAGACGGTTTTGCAAAAGATAAATGAGGTAATTGATGTAACATGCTTAGCACAATTTTTGACTCATAGAAAGCACCTTCATAGTGGCTCTTGCTGCACAGATGTAGAAAAACAGTCTAGTGCTTGTGTTGTAGATAGTTTTGGCTTTGCTTACTTAGGGTTGTATACTGGAATATGAATTGCTTTATGTGACCTTCTCAGAGGACTCTTTCCTGTACCCAACCTAAAGAAGACTATTTGTCCCTCCCTGTAATACCCCTCTGTTTTGTTTTCACTGTATTGTCTCCTCTCACTGGAACGTCATTTCATGAAGGCAGGACTAGTGCCTGTACTGTTTATCACTGTCTCACCAACGCATAGGAACATGCCTGGAACCTAATAGGTGCTCAGTGTGTGCTTGTTGAATGAGTGAATGAAGCTTCTAGTCATCCTCCAAGTCCCAGCTCCCATGTAGGCTCTCTACTCCTTGATGAATGAATCACTCCTTGCTCTCAGTCATCAGTTATCACACACGTCACAGTGTCCTTTTACTTCTTTATTTTCCCCACTAGACTCTGAGCTGTGTTGAAGGCATCAACTGAGTGTCTACCATAGTGCTTGACATGGGAGACTTTAAATAACTGTTGAACAATAACAACTGAATGGTCTGTCTGATCTTTGTGATAACAAAATTTCACAAGAATTATGAAGAAGGCCGTTTTGATGGGGACCATTTGATCTGAGCCTTAAGCCTGAGGGTGCCTGAAATTTTGTTTGCCTTTAAGTGACGTGGGCAGGGAAGAGGGTGAGCCCCGATCAAGTGCAGGTGTTTAACAAATATTTATTTCTGCCTCTCCATTTGATTAGTTATTATTATTTGTATTACATTTCTCCATGAATTTTGCTTTGAATGAATATATAAGCTAGCATGATGTATCACAGAGCAGTTGAGCATAAATGTCAATTTTTAAAGAGAATCCCAGTGTTGACTATGTACCCTGAAATCTTGACCAAGGTCTCTCCTGTCTCTATCACATCTCTTGCAACTTCTTCTAATCTCCATTCGCACTGCTTGCCCCACCGTAGCTAGTCCCTCACCATCTCCCATCTGGTTTGCCATCATCATCTGCCAGCTTCAGTACACTCTCCTTATTAGACTGGAGTTCCTAAAACTCAGCACTAATCTTGTCATTTCCCTGCTTAGAAACCATCCGTGTTTCCCCATTAGCTACAGAATCATTCTTTTAAGACCCCATAATATTACCCCAAACTGACTTTTCCAAAAGTTGGTTTCCAAACTACCTTTCCAGAACCCTGTATGATTCTTATGTGTTTTAAAATATCCTATTTCTAGACCTATGTTCCTGCCTTTTCCCCAACCTACAATGCCTTCCATCCCATTTCTGTGTAACCAAATCTTATCCACTCTTTTAAATCCCAGCTCAAATACCACCTCCTCTAAGAAAACTTTCCTGCTCATCTCCTCTGTCCTTGAATTTGTATAATATTGTCTTACCCTCATTTTATTTATTTACATGTTGAAAAAAATTGCAAGTCCCTTATTGGAATCTCCTTAGAATCTCCCCAGGCCTTAGCACAGTGTTTGAATAGGTAGTAGGGATTCACTACATTTTTATAAACATTTTTTTAAATTACCAAAGTAATGCATGCACGTAAGCACTTAAAGTGTGAAAAAGTTATCAAATAAAAAGAATGAATCCACAACATTTTTTTCCCTATTTACTCCTCCTAAATTCCCCAGCTGTAACCACTATTATAAATTTCTTATATAACTTTCAAAACTTGTTTATGAATATACAAAGATATAGGCGTACTTTTTTTTTTTTTTTACACAGATGGGATCATACTTTGCATCTTGCCTTTTTCACACAACAATAGATCTTGGAGTATTTTTCATACCATATATGGATTTACTCAATCTTGTTAATGTCAATTTGCATATACTTATGCAGTAATAACTATAAGATACATTTTTATTAATGAAATTTTGAGTCAAAGGTTATACTTGTGCATTTTATGTTTTGACCACATTTCTATCCAAAGAGGCTGTATTTAGCATGTGCAAGCACTTCTGCTTCCCAGCAGTTGAATTTCCTCTGGGTATTTTCATAGTTTTAATTCTAAACCCTTGAAGAGGTAAAAATGGTATCACATTATTCTTTTTTTTAATATAAATAAATGTATTTATTTATTTATGGCTCTGTTAGGTCTTCGTTGCTGTGCGCAGGCTTTCTCTAGTTGTGATGAGCGGGGGTTACTTTTTATCACTGTGCGCAGGCTTCTCATTGTCGTGGCTTCTCTTGTTGCGGAGCACGGGGTCTAGGCGCACAGGCTTCAGCATTTGTGGCACTTGGGCTCTGTAGTTGTGGCTCGTGGGCTCTAGGAGCACAGGCTCAGTAGTTAATATAGTTGCTCCGCGGCATGTGGGATCTTCCCGGACCAGAGCTCGAACCCCGGTCTCCTGCGTTGGCAGGCGGATTCTTAACCACTGCGCCACCAGGGAAGCCCACATTATTCTTTTAATTTGTGTTTCTTTAGTTATGAGTGAGATCTAGCATTTTTTTATCTTTCTTTTTCACATTCCATTTCAGAGAATCTCCTCCTCTTGCATTTTACCTAGTTTTCTATTGTTTTTTAAAAGCTTCGTTATATGTTAATGAAGTTTTGAATTTTTCTGTTGGTTTGTCAATAAGTTTTTTTTAACAACAGTTTTTTGTTATAATGGTCATATTTAGCAATCTTTTCTTGGTTTCTGTGTTTTATATCTTGTTAGGAAGTCTTTCTCAATTCCAGGAATATTTTTTAATAGTTCACGTTTTCTTCTAGTACACACAGTTTCATTTAGAAAAATAAGTTCTGTATTAGAACCAATTTGAATTAATTTTACTTCAAGAAGTAAGAAAGGGATTCAGGTTTATTTTTTTCTAAGTGACCAGCCAAGTGTCCCAACACAATTATCACTCATCTTTTCCTCATTGATTTGAAATGCTTTTACGTATATGCTAAATTCCATACATATTTGGATTCATTTCTACCGGATTCTATATTTGATTCCATTGATCTCTCAGTACGAAACTCTTAATTACTGTAGTAGTTACTGTAGTTTTATAATGTATTTTAATATTTGGTATTAGTCCCCCCCTTTTTTTTTGGCGGTACGCGGGCCTCTCACTGCTGTGGCCTCTCCCGTTGCGGAGCACAGCCTCCGGACGCGCAGGCTCAGCGACCATGGCTCACGGGCCCAGCCGCTCCATGGCATGTGGGATCTTCCTGGACCGGGGCACGAGCCTGTGTCCCCTGCATCGGCAGGCGAACGCTCAACGCTCAACCACTGCGCCACCAGGGAAGCCTCCCCTTTTTTTAATTAAATATTTTCTGGCTCTCTGGCAGGTTCCTTGTGTTTCATTTCCCACCTGGATAAACTTTACTATCTTTGAAGAAAAAATTTTAAATTCTGTTGATTTTTCACTGGAAATATACTGAATTTATGATTAATTATGGTGAACTGATATGCTTTCAAACTGAATCCTTCCCTTCACTGAAGTCTTCTAGTAAGCTCCCCAGTAGCTGTTTAATTTTGTACATTTCATATTACATTTATTCCTGGGTATTATTAATTTTGTGCTGATGTAAATGAGATGTGTTATTATATTTACTTACTGGTTATTGTTTCTGTATGAAAAAGCTATTGATTTTTTAGATTTCAATAATATAAGCAGATATCCTTATTGGATTTTCTTAGTTTTTAGTAGTTTTTCTTTTCAGTTAAATCTGTATTTCACAGGTATAAAGTCATGTCAACGGCAAATAATAATAATTTTGCACCTTTGTTTTCAATTTTTACATGTATTTCCTTTGACTAATTACACTTGCTAACATATCCTGGAAAATGTTACATAGTAGTGCTTATAATGAACATCTCTGGCTCATTCATGATTTGGGGGGTAATTCTTCTAGTGCTTCATCTGGCCTTTGTTTAAGGAAGCACCTCTCTAGCTCTACATGGTTAAGAGTATGTAAGTGTGTGTATGCATATGCACACATGACTGTGTGTTTAATTGAGGGGTTGATGCTGAATTTTATCTAATACCTTTTAAGCAAATTTGAATCAGCTATGCAGTTTGTAACCTCTGACTTATTAATATGTAATTAAACTAATAATTTTCCTATCAGGGAACCATCCTTGATTTCTTGGATTGGACCATACTTGAGCATAGTGTATTTTCTCCATTAATGTTTTACTGGCTTCCATTTTGTTAGTAGTTTATTGAAAATTGATAGTAAATGAAATTGAAATTGGTCTGTAGTTTTCTTGTGTCTGTGTGTGTCTTTTTTCTAGAAAAAAAAAGTTTTACCTTCATACATAGAAATTGAAAAAAATCAGTAAGAAGACGAACAACTCAAGCTAAAAAATGGGTAAAGGATATGATTATGCAATTCTCAAAAGAGGAATTAACAATGGCTAAAAAAATATGAAAACACCCTCAACATCACCTGTGACTTGAAAATTCAAACTGCTAACACCTTAAGGCTGCCTTTCTTATATCTGTATTCCCGGTATCATATAGAGAAAGAAATATATCCCTGCCTATTCTGTTAGTAATGACAATCTCTTTTGTCCTTATAGCTCCCGAATTCTAAGAAGCCCTGAAGCGCATCCATGGAGACACTTGGATTTTAATTTCTATAACAGGTAAAGAAAAATTTCAGTGGTCTCCACAAAGACAAGAATCTTTAAAGACAGTAGATTTCCCCTGATACCTGTTCAGGATTGCTTTCTAAACTGGGCTAAACAAGTTCCTTCAGCAGTGTAGCTCTGATGCTCTGGCTTGGACCTGCATACTGAACTCAGCCCCTTTGGAACCACCAGATGAATTGTTGCACAACCAAGTTGTTTGAGAAATCCCAGGTCTCTGTTTCTTCATCTATAAAATGGTGGTTTGTCTTGATAGACTAAAAGCAGGATGAAAGGAGATGATGTACGCTGAAGCCTTTTACAAATCCAATGAAATTTGAAATATTATGAGTATTTTAAGAATCACAAGTGGAGCCAGCAGAATCCATGTAAAAAGTTGGCCTCTCAGATAAAAATTTTATAAAGGGCACCTAGTCTTTTCCATACCAAATAAATCAACCTCTATAGGAGAGGACCTTTCTCACATGGCTACCTTCTCTGCCTCCCCGCTCTGCTCCCATGCTGCCTGCACTCTTCTCCTCACCAGCCCCATTTCTGCTGCTTCACAGAGTCTGCTCATTGCTTGTATGGCATTTGCACCAGGGAGAGAAGGGCAGGTGGAGGAGCTTGGACAGACACGTTCCTTCCATCCCCTCCTGGCAGTCTAACTATTTCTCATTCTGCTCATTGGGGCTGCGAAGTCAGTGAAGTAGAATTTCTTTTCTACTTGGTTATCAGTCCTACATTTAGCATAAGGTTTCAAATGTGTGGAAGATGAGGCTACTCACGAGACACAGAGGCACAGGACTCCGGGCATAGACTCACTGTCTCTTAACAGAAAGTTGCCGTCCACCCCTTCCTTGAGCAGCAAGGTCTCACAGTCTCGCTTGGACAGAGGGCCGTGGTAATAAGGCAGATCCATGGTGAGTCCTCTCATATCCCAAGTTCAGGGACAACTCTGAGGAGAGAAGAGGAAGCAGTTGGCCTAATAGAGCCTGTAGAAATACCTCTTCCTTCTCTGACTTGTGGGAGTGAGATGAGGTTACTTGTGGGACTCAGATAGTTTCACAAGATTCAGGAAATGTGAGAGGTGGGGTAGTGAAGTGACCAAGACTTTTCAGCCTGTAAATAGACCAAGTATGACTCATAGAAGTGGGTTACCCAAAGTGCATTTGGGTACACGCCGGAATCAACGATATTTATGGCTCGAGCTCAATGCCAAAGACAAGCCCCCCAGAACTGGGTCGCAGCCTTGTATATCACCCTAAATCACCAGTTTTTACCTTCTCTGGCTCATGGCATCCCTTCCAGGGATCACATCACTGATTTTGGCTGAAATGGATGCCCATTTTCTGCTGAAGCTGCCTATGGTTATGCTATGCTTAGCTCAGAACAGGTGCTCACAAACCGTTCAGATGCTGAATGAATCCAAATATGTCCAGACTCAATGGAACAATTGAGAAGGTAAGATGCGTCTATGGGTCAAATGACATGAGAAATGTAAGACAGTAATGGGAATAGAAAGCAACTGGATGCTGTGGGGGGAGGATGGCTGGGGGGGAATATCCCCTGGCTAAGGCTCCTTGCCACTGGTGAACAAAGGCTATTTTTTACATCCTCAAGCATCGTGCCTTTTGGGGAAGGAGCTGGTCCATGTGCGAGGGATATCTGGATATGCAAAATTAGTGCAGGGATACTTCTCCAGGTGGAAGAAAAGAATATATTAGGCTTGGGTTTGAAGAGTCTCAGGTCCTTTGAAGTTTCCATCCTGCAGGACAGTAGTGATGACCAAGGAAAGTCTATCTAGCCAGGGACACTTAGCCCCCTTTAGACAACGTGGTGTTGATGAGAAAAATCTCTCTTTTTCTGCTGAGCCTTTTCTACCTTGGTCAACTGATATGCTTGGAAAAGATGGTTTCTGTTATCTGAGAATCAGAATTAGTCTTAAGAGTAATTTCTGCTGCCTTTTTTTCCCCAGCTTTGTTGAGATACAATTGACATATAATATTGTGTAAGTTTAAGGTGTGCAACGTGTTAATTTGGTACATTGCAAATGATAACTACCATAGCATTAGCTAATACTGCCATCTTGTCACATGCTTACCATTTCTTTACTGTTGTGAGGACATATAAGATCTACTCTTGTATCAACTTTCAAGTATATAATACAGTATTATCAATATTAATTGTAATCACCATGCTGTACATCAGATTCCCAAAACTTATTCATCATATAACTGGAAGTTTGTACCCTTTGACCAATATCTCCCCATTTCCTCCAAGGCTTTTTGAGCAACTAAACCATCCTACATAGTGTTGTTTTATGTTCAAATAAATCTTTATTTACAAAAAAAGACACTGGCATGATTTGGTCGCCAGCTATAGTTTGTCAATCCTTGATTTAGAATAGTAAAATTTTTAACTGAGTACATGACTGCCTAGCTAAAGGCTATTTTTCCTAGCCTGCCTTGTAGCTATCTGTGATGATGTGACTAAATTTAGTGTCAATATAGATTAGCATCCTACATAGTATTACTTAATTAGCTATTAATTAATTAATTTCAGATAGAAGCCATGTAAACATATCTATAATCCAACGTTTTAAATTGAATTACGTTTACTTAACTTTAACAATTACCATCACACAATGTCAATTAGTATGAACTATATGTAAATTTCTCTCCCTATTCACCTGCCTTATCCAAATATCTATAGGAATTTGTACATATCTCAAGTACCTATCTATAAAAATAGAACCGTGTGCTCAGAACACATCCTTACTTCTCTTAATTCCTTCTTAACTCAGATGATTATTTTATCTTACTGCTTTGCTTACCAGCTGTCTACCCAGTCTTGGGGATTTGTCTTACATTGAACTTTCCTGTAGCAGATTTTTGTTCTTCCTTGGAAGTCCCACTGCTCTGCTCTTGGTTTAATGTAGTGTAATGGAGTGACGCTAACTGAGGAGCTTGTATCAGAGAGATATGCTTTCAAACTCCAGTTTCTCTTGTGTGAACTCAGGCCATTTGGTGTATAATTTTTTTGAGAATTATGGCAGTTGAGGAGAGAACTTTTACTCATGAAAAAGGAAATTGGGTACTAAGCTTGGTGTGAGGATATTTTGGGGCATAACAGAGGAAATAATTGGATATACACTCAAGGTCTTTATCATCACAGGGGCTTTCATGCCTTTTTTTCCTGTTTCAAAACCCAGTCCCTTCATCCTCACTCGTCATAAGAGAAATGAAAATTAAATCCATACTGAGGTAACATCTTTAAGCAATCATTTTTCCAAAGAAGATATACTAATGGACAACAAGTACATGAACAGGTTCTCACAATCATTAATTACTAGGGTAATGGAAATCAAAATCACAATGAGAAGTCATCTCACATATGTTAGAATGTCCATGATCAAAAAAACAAGAGATAGCAAGTGTTGGTGAGGATGTGGAGAGAAGTGAACACTTGTGCACTGTTGGTGGGAATGCAAATTGGTACTAGCACTGTGGAAAACAGTATGGAAGTTCCTCAAAAAATTAAAAATAGAACTACCATATGATCCAGTAATTCCACTTCTGGGCATATATCTGAAGGAAACTAAATCACTATGTTGAAGAGACATTTGCACCCCCATGTTCAATGCAGCATTATTTACAATAGCCTAGACATGAAAACAACGTAAGTGCCCATCAACGTAATAATGGATAAAGAAGATGTGGTAAATATACATACAATGGAATACTATTCAGTCATTAAAAAAGAAGGAAATCCTGCCATTTACAACAACAAGGATGGGCCTTGGAAGCATTATAGTAAGTGAAATAAGTCAGACAAAGACAAATACTATATGTAGTAATCTGTTACAGCAGCAATAGAAAACTAATACACCTAACAAATCTGGTTCCCTCAGGAAGAAAATCCAGATTTCTCTCATGGAGGATGAAGCAACTTCCCTTAACTTTTCTCTCCTCACTCATCTGTAGTTACATTGAAGAGTAGGATCCTATTTACTATGAATTAGCCCAGCAACCAAGCCTTGTTGCAGGAAAAGCATTTTAACTTCCTTTTCTCTCATACTGCTCCACGAACAGTCAAGCCTGTTCATCTAAATCAAACTGCACGAAAAAAAAGTTACCTAATGTTCACTTGCCAAATGAACAAATTCCTAATCACATCTTCTCCTAAAATTCATACTTACCAAGTTTACCTTTTATATGTGATTGGAGTGTCTCAGCCGCTTTTGAGGTTTTTGTTTGCATTCTTCAGGGTTTTCTTTTTTCATTCATGCTGGACATGAATTTTCAGAGGACACTATCCAACCCAGTGTACTTTCCTACTCCCCTCTTCTTCCACCTCCTCTTCCTCTTCTAAACTTCAGAGTGGTTTATGAGATGAGCACCATCTAAATACGAACTGTAGAAATGAGCTCTAAGGCCCTCAGAGAAACTATAGAGCAGAGAAAGGATTTATCTCAGTGATAAAACTCACCTACAGATTCTGGCTGAAGATTAAATAACCTCAGATGAATTATTTGGTTTTTTCTTTTGTTACTTCTGAGTATTTCAATTTTTAAATAAAGTGATGCATGTAAAACTATTTTCCATTATACAAAATAGTTGAAGCAGTAAGACAGATACATTATCTGTTTTCACCTCTTAGATGTCATGGATATGTTCATATTAATTTAACACCAAGTTATTATTTTCAATATTCAATACAATTATAACACAGCTTTTAAAATTTTATTTGATGAATCATAAGGAGAAAAAGTCAATCTGAGGTAGAGGGACTTTAGGAAAGCTGATAGTTCAAGATATGAGGAAATCAGAAAATAGGGGGAATTCAACATTGTAGTGACATCTACACACTGTTAGTAGATGAGTAACATCTACCACATTAAAAAAAAAACAGATCAATTAAGATAGTATCTAAACTAATTTAACAATTCAATGCCCTGTGTCAGTGTATCTCTTAGGATCCTTTTTGTTGCAAAAATAAGCCCCAACTCAAATAGCTTAAACAGTGATGAAATTCATCTTCCATCCCACTGGAAGTCCAGAGGAGGCATGGGTTCCTAGGCCAGTTGGTAAAGCAGCTCAGTGCCACTGTTGAGGACCCAGATTGTTTCTCTCTTTCCAGTTTGGCCTTCTCATCAGGCAGCCTGGCTCTTGTGGTCCCAGGATGATTGTCAAAGGTCCAAGTATTCCATCCACACACCTTGTGCAGGTAATTGATCCTTCTGGCATCCCCAGGACCCCTGGGAAATGCTCTGAGAAGGTCAGGGAGTGCTGAGAAAAGGACACACCCATTCCTAGCACACATATACACACACACACACACACACACGCCCCACTGTCCACATAGGTGCTCTGGCCTCTCTCACTTCTTTTTCAGGTCAGGGCAGTGGCAGGTACTTACTGCCCAGTGATGTAAATTCTCCTGGGACAAGTGCCCCTTCTCCCTGTGATCCTGTACATCTTAGGAACTTGGCACATCCAGGTACTGTGCTATTCTAAAATATAGTGACTACAGAGAAAATTTGAAGATCAGTAAGGCCTACAGATCAGGAGACCATTGCCATGGAAAAAACACCTTTTTTCTCACAGTTCCCAAGAGGAGGGGGCACATGGGAAAACATAGGTCACAGGCACAAGAGCAGAGAGGGTGGGGGGGGAACTGAAGTCATAGCCTCTATTGTGGTTTCCCTGGGGAGGAATAGGTGAGGCAGGGTAAGCAGGTCTAGAATTGGCTAGTTTGTTTGTTTGTTTGTTTCTTCTAAGAAGTCTCTATTACTTGTCAGGTGCAAGTCCCACAATCCTTCATTCCAAATAAAACTAATTTTATCTGCATCTCCTCTAACTTACATTCCTTAGATCACAGGTCTTTTTTTCCTACACAGTATACAGAGAAGAGAAAGTGCATGTGTGCGTGTGTGTGTGTGTGTGGGGGGGGGGTGTATGTTGGTGCTTTCTAACCGAGAGGTAGTTTATTATCTAGTTGAATAACTGTTAGGTGAGAAATAGAATCTCAAACAGTAACCATGGATTACACTTGATATTAAAAACAAATGTCTTGGCAGTTTTAGGAACTGCTTTATGATTTAACTATCTCCGTTAGTAGTTAGACCATAGTTCTAAAGAGTTGAAAAGGATGAGCTAATTTTCTATCTATGCTCTTCTTTGGCCACATAACTTGAATTCAGTGAAATGTTTTGCTGGTCCATTTCTTTACTGGTATAGAGAATGTCAACTGAAAAAAAAAAAACCACAGTGTAAGAGCAGTGAGTTTCAGTTTTATACGAGGACTTACTGAGGACTAGAACCTGGGAGGCAGCCTCTCAGATAGCTATGAGGAACTGCTCTGAAGAGGTGGGAGAGGAGCCAGGATATATATGATTTTTTGGGGAGTGTGGTGGGGTCTGGGAAATACATGTAGTCAAGCATAAAACTATTAATGCTAATCATAAAGAACAGATATCTCAACTTAATGATTTTAGTGCTTTTTTATGTATAGGAAGATGCAAGAATCTGGGGTCATTGAAATTTTCCGCTAAACATGCATCTTAACTATCTAGGGGCCCTTGTATCCAAAAGCACAGAATGCTTCCTGTTTCTAGAATTGGCTAGTTTGAATCATTTCAGTGGACTCTGGAGCATAGGGGTTGTTCCTAGTTGCCTGGTACCTCGCCCTGGATGGTTAGGGCTGGTGGATAGTGGCTGGGAGTGTGAGATAATGGAGGTGGTTAGGAGTATGGGCTCTGGATTGGTTGTCTTTGCATTTGAAAAGTGATGCGAGCTGTTTAGTATCTCTAGGAATTGGCTAGCTCTGGTCAGGGCAGTCCCTCCAGAGGCTCAGCAAACCAGTGTGACTAACTCGAGGCAGTGAGCGCTCAGCATGGTTAGTCCTGAGAGGTTTTCTGGACACAAGACCATTGGTTCAATAAATTTAATTAATTAATGTCCACCCAAAGGCACTAATGGCAGAGGTCTAAGGGGTTTCTCCCAAGTGTAAAATGTTTTTCTTGGGGACTTCAGAGACGATGCAGCTGCCTGATTGGCTAACGTAGGAATAACTCCAGTGGTGTACAACACAGCTTGCAGTGGACCCCTCCCCAGCACTCGAAATTTAGGTAGAATTACCTCAATTCCCCAAGTCCGTGCCCTGGGGAAATTTCTCCAGCGTTTCTGTAAATTCCTAGGGACTTACTTTTTTTTTTTTTTTTGGTACACGGGCCTCTTACTGTTGTGGCCTCTCCCGTTGCGGAGCACAGGCTCCGGACGCGCAGGCTCAGCGGCCGTGGCTCACGCACGGGCCCAGCCGCTCCGCGGCATGTGGGATCTTCCCGGACCGGGGCACGAACCCGTGTCCCCTGCATCGGCAGGATGTACTCTCAACCACTGCGCCACCAGGGAAGCCCGGGACTTACTTTTTTATGATCTCCTCTGCCTCCAAGTTCCTGTGCCTCACATTCTCTCCTAACACTGCCATGTGGGCCCATAGAGCAATACTGCAACACTTTTTCTAATGCCTTTCCCTGCCAAAATCAAAATTCACTCATAAGAAGGGATTGGTGAGCAAAGTAGAATTTACTGAAGATTTGCAGAGGAGGTAGGGGAGGAGAGGTTTGCCTCGCACACTCCACGACAAAATAACTTAGAAATATATTTAGACATTCTGATTCCACAGAGTGACTTTTCAGCCAACTGATACCCCAAAGAACTCTCTTTGACACCCTTGTCCCTTTCCCATAAGCAGAGTCTTGTCATATCTCCCTTCTTTGTACACAGTGATATGCAAATTAGTCAATCAAACAAACAAGCAAATAAAAACACAAGATAAAAGGAGACCAAAAAACTCAAAAAAGATTACATTGTTGAACTATATATCAAATATAGTGACAGGTTATATTTAATAAGATTTTGAATAGTGCAGATCAAAAAGTGTGACATGAATTACTAAATATTCTCCAAATCCTCCTAAATCAGAAAAAAATCAAAAACTGAATAATTACAAGGTTGGTGAATGATATGAATCATAAACTCAAGTATATTAGTAATTATATTTAATGTAAATGGACTAAGTGCTCCAGGTTAAACATAAAAATTGATGGATAGGATTAAAATAAACAAAATCTAACTTTGTAATGTTTACTAAAGAGACATATAAAACATATAAACAGAAATTCTGAATGTAAAAGCATAGAGAAAGATTATAACGTGTAAATATGAACCAAAAGAAAATTGGAGTAGTTATATTAATATCAGACAAAATAGAGCTTATGACAAAAGTATTAATGAACAGGTTCACCTTGTAATGAGACAGGTTTAATATATAACAATTTATAATATATCATATAATTATGAGTAATACATAACATTTAAAAATTGCATGCACGTAGTAAGACAATCTTAAAATATAACTATATATATAACAATTTAAAATTTCCATGCACCTAGTAGGATAATCTTAAGCTATATAATACACAATTGATAGACCTATAAGGAGAAATACACGAATCCACAAAGTGAAATATTTTGACATACTCTCTCTATAATGTTCTCTTATGATAATGAATATAGGCTATGAATAATTATCAGAAGTTTTTTAAATCTTATAATATTTTGAAACAAGAAATACAGTGTTAAATAATCTATGTATCAAAGAAGAAATAATAATGGAAAAAGGAAAATATTTAATATTGTACTAGAGGTTCTAGCCAGAGTGGTAAGACGGGGTGGGGGAAGATTAAAAAGGAAATATAAACACCATCCATCTTCACAGACAATATTGTTTGGACAACAAAGTCCAAAGAATCTACAGATAATTTGTTAAAATCAATAAGTGAGTTTAGAAAAGCACAAGATACAAAGTCTATGTAAAAATTGATTGTATTTGCATATAACAATAACATTTAGAAAAGTAAACTTGAAAATATTTATGACACCATTTATGATATCAAAACACTTCAAGGACCTAAGAGTAAATCTAGGAAAAGATGTGTAAGGTTTCCAGAATCAAATTATAAAGCATTATTTGGAGATATAAAGGAAGACCCAAATGAATGCATGGATAGGTATACAATTTGGAAGAATCAATATTGTAAAGATGTAAATAGCTCCAGATTAATATATATAGACAATCCCAGACAGTAACACAGCAGGTTTTTTTTTAGTGTGGAAAATGACAAATGTTTCTGAAATTTATATGAAAATGAAAGGAATTACTACCAGCCAAGACACTGTTGAGGAAGAGGAAAGAGGTCAGAACTAATTCTACCAGATATTGAAATCTATTTATAAAGCTACTCCAATTAAGACAGTGTGGTTGAAGCAAAAGGCCAAATAGAACCATGGAACAGAATAAAAGCTCCAGAAACACACCCAGATGTACATAAACACTTATATATGACAAAAAGTATTGCAGAGCTATGGAGAAATGACAGTTTTTCAGCAAATAGTGCTGGATCAATTGGCTATCCATGTGGGAAAGAAATGAAAAAATTCCAAGTGTATTGTAGACCCTCATATGAAGTGTAAAACAACAAATCTAAAAGATACTGTATTTATAGAAGAATATCTGTACTCTGTATGACTTTGTGGTAGGGAAAGAAATTTTAAACCAAACCTAAAAGAAAGAACCCTAAAAGAAATGGTAAGATGTACTAATGTGAAATTAGTACTAATTAGTACTAAACGTACTAATGTGAAATTCCACTCATCAAAACACCTTTAAGAGAGTAAAGAAACAAAGCACAGAATAGGAGAGAATCTTTGCAAAACATTTAACAAAAAGCTCTTACCTGGACTATATAAAGAATTTATACAAATAAAAAGGAAATGACAGACAATTCAATAGAGAAATGAGCAAAGGAGTTGAAAAATATGTAACAATGTAACTAACAAACATTTGTGAAGGTTTCAATTTCACTAGTAATCAGGCAAATAAAAATTAAAACTAAAATAAGATACCAAGATACACCCACAAGGAGCAGTTACAATAAAAAGACTAATCACACTAGGTGTTATCAGTGGAGCAATGTTGCGTGGAACAATGGGAACCCACATATACTGCAGATGGATGGATAAATTGTGCAACCTCTTTGGAACATGGTTTTTTATTATCTATTAAAGTTTAAATATAGACATACTCTAGGAACCAGTAATATTCTACTCCTAGGTATATACCTTAAATAAATGAGAGCATGCAAGTGCAAATAAATAAATAAAAAGCTAGATAAATAAATAAATGTACATGGTGTTGATAGAAGTATTATTTACAATAGACCCAAGCTGAAAAAACAAATGTTCATCACGAGTAGAATGTATTAATAAAGTGTGGTGTACACATACAGAAGGATACCATATAGCAATGAAGATGAAGAAACTTCAGCTAGCCTCCACAACATGAATGATTGTTACAAGCATAATGTTAACCAAAAGAAGTCAGATGGAAAAAAGACATATGCTGTATGACCCCATTTGTATAAAGTTTGGTTATAGGCAAAACTAACCTATGGTATTAGAAATCAGAATATCTGGTACCTTTCAGGAGAGATTGCATGTTGATATTGGGACAGGGCAATAGATGAGGCTTAAGGACTGCTGGTAATTTTTAATTTCTTGGTGTCAATAGTGGTAACACTAATAGGCTCACTGTCTGGTAGTTTACTGAACTCTTCATTTATCACACGCACACTTTCCTGTGTTACAGTTCAGTAAACATATGATTAGAAAAATAATTCCCACTAAGAAAACTTCAAACCCAAATGGCTTCATTGAAAGGTTCTACTTTTTAAAATTTTTTTAAAATTGAGGTAAGACTGACATATACCATTATATTAGTTTCAGGTGTACAACATAATGATTCAGTATTTGTATACATTGTGAAATTATCACCACAGTAAGTCTCATTAACATCTGTCACCACACACAGTTACATTTTTTTTCTTGTGATGAGAACTTTCAAGATTTACTCTCTTAGCAACTTTCAAGCATCACAATTTAGTATTATTAACTATAGTCGCCATGCTGTGTACTGCATCCCCATGACTTCATTTTATAACCAGAAGTTTGTGCTTTTTGACTTTCTGCCCCCATTTCTTCCACCTCCCTCACTCCCCACCTGTGGCAACCACCAACCTGTTCTTTTTATCTATGAGCCTGATGTTTTTTCAAAATTCCACAGATAACTTTTTTATAGGATTCCACATATAAGTTGTTTTTCTCTGAGTTATTTCACTTAGCATAATACCATCAGGTTTCATCTATGTTATCGAAAATGGCAAGATTTCATTCTTTTTATGACTGAGTAATATATACATATATATAATATAATATATATATTATATTATATATATATATATATATATATATGAATGGTTCCCGACTTACGATGGTTTAACTTACGATTTTTTGACTTCACGATGGTGCAAAAGTGATACACACTCAGTGGAAACCATACTTCAAGTTTTGAATTTTGATCTTTTCCTGGGCTAGTAATATGCCTTCCGGTGCTGTCCCCTGATGCTGGGCAGTGGCAGCAGCCGTAGCTCCCAGTCAGTCCACAATCACAATGATACAGTGAAATGGTCAATACACTTAAAACCATTCTGTACCCATACAACCAATATGTTTTTCACTTTCAGTACAGAATTCAATAAATTACATGATATATTCAACACTTTATTCTAAAGTAGGCTTTGTGTTAAGTGATTTTGCCCAACACAAGTGTTCTGAGCATGTTTGAGGTAGATTAGGATAAACTAGGATGTTCAGTGGATTAGGTGTATGAAATGCATTTTCGTCTTACAGTATTTTCAACTTGTAATGGGTTTATCCGGATGTAATTCTATCGTAAGTCAAGGAAGATCTGTACCACACTTTCTTTATCCATTCATCCTTCAGTGGCTACTTAGGTTGTTTCCATATCTTGGCTATTGTAAATAATGTGCAATAAACATGGGGTGTCTGGCACAAAGTAAGTGTTCAATAAACGTAATACATTATTATTAATATTATTAGTTAAATAACGTAATACATTATTATTAATATTATTAGTTAAATTATTAGTTAGTTAATATTATTAGTTAAATTAGTTAATATTATTAGTTAAATTAGTTAAAAGTAAGTGTTCAATAAACGTAATACATTATTATTAATATTATTAGTTAAATATTATTAGTTAAATTTATATTATTAGTTAAATTTATTAATATTATTAGTTAAATTTATTAGTTAAATTAGTTAAATTAATATTATTAGTTAAATTTATGAAAGCAGTGAGTGTTTATTCTTTACAGTGATTTGTTAATACACGAATTTAACTAATAAATAAATTTAAGTGTTCAATAAACGTAATACATTATTATTAATATTATTAGTTAAATTTATATTAAAATTATGAATGGAACATTTAAAATTCCTTGTTATAATATAAAACAATTTGAGTTGATTTGACAAATGTGGACCTTGATGTTTTCTAGGTGGATATTTAGCTTTATATAGAAAAAAGGTTTCCTATATTTGATATAGGTTTTCAATATATAGATGCTGGCTGGACCTCAGTGGATGACCACTCTAGATATAACAAGAAGGATGAAATCCTCTCTAATATTTGCAACCCTTAGGCTAGTGAAGTGCCTCCTTTATCAGTTCTGCAGTGGGAACTTTTATTCTCATTTAAGAGATTACAACCCCATAGGTCTTTTACAGTCCATTTGTCAATCTTTGGCTTGATGTTTTCAGTTGAGGTTTAAAGAAGACTATAGACTTTCTACATTTCTGCTCTTCAGGAAACTGCTAAGCTCTTTTTGACAAAGTTTTGGCCTTGTAAATGCAGTAAGAATCTGACATTATATTTTTGATGTTTGACTGCTGACAGTTTTTAAGCCTCACCTCATCCTTTTCCTTTCTGCCCCACAACTGGGCAAGTTGATCAAGCTGATAAGAAAGGCTGGGTATTCCTTCCTTTGTCACAAGCAAGAAGTTCAAAACACACAAGCCTCTGACCAAATGCAGGAACACTCATACCAGCCCCACTCTGATGTATTATGAAAACCCCAAGCCAGACTCCTTTGTCAAAGTTCATTAAAAAATATAAATAGAATCAATGAATCACGTAAGTAGTGATTAGTACAAGTTTATTGTGCACACCAAAAAGACAGTTTGCAAACTGGGAGCATTCAAACCAAAACATGGAATGAGGCTCAGAGGTATATTTCTATAAAGCAGCTTATATAACATGAAAGCAGTGAGTGTTTATTCTTTACAGTGATTTGTTAATACACGAATTTTCTTAAATGAACGGGAATTGGTTAGTGGTTACCTAATATCAATTTTGGGGAACTTAAGTTTCATTTATGATTCTCAAGAGGCATAAGCAAGAAGTGACGCAAGTTAACCTCATTTGTCGTGCAGAATAAGCCAGATTAAGCTTTGCTTGTTTGACTAAACTGGCTTTGCTTGTTCAGGGTTTTTTTTTTTTTTTTTTTTTTTTTGCGGTACGCGGGCCTCTCCCGTTGCGGAGCACAGGCTCCGGACGCGCAGGCTCAGCGGCCATGACTCACGGGCCCAGCCGCTCCGCGGCATGTGGGATCTTCCCAGACCAGGGCACGAACCCGTGTCCCTTGCATCGGCAGGCGGACTCTCAACCACTGCGCCACCAGGGAAGCCTTGCTCAGGGAATTTTTAAGTCTGGTCTCTGTGTTTCATTTTAACACTTTTAATTGCTCTCTCCACTTTTTCAGACCAGTTCTGGAAGACTGTGCTCCTCTAGCCAGAGAGTCTCATTATAGAAGTAATAAGCCTTTCAGACCCTCTTGGTATATGTGTGTGGCACCATTAGTCTGACATTTGAACCACATTTGGGGTGGAAGTCCATCCTGTTTCTATAGAGTAAATGTAGGAGCTGTACATGTACACAGACCTCTGAGTCTGTGCTTAGTTCCTCAACAGCTGCAGAGGACCAGTATCTCAGGGGAAACCTGCTCACATTCTGTTCTGACGTTCATGCTTGAGTTTTCATTTTTGTTCTAAACAACTTGGAAAGTCACTTGGAGGAAATAAAATTGAATGCGTGTGTGTGTGATGTTATTTATGTGGCCTTCATTTTTCCATGACATGACCCATGCAGGGGAATCCAAGTCAATAAAAATACTTTAAGAATTTTCCATCTGGTAAATTGGTACAATATTTGGGCAGCAGGATAATTTTGTAAATGCATATCGAAGTTTTAAATGTACAGGTGTTTGACCAAACAATAAGATTTCTAGGAATTTAACGTCAAGAGAGAGCTAGGTAGACTTTTAAAAATGTTAGTATGAAAATTTTTACTGTCACACTGTTGAGAAAAACTTCTAGCATGATTTTATGTAAATCAATACATGCACTCAATAGAATACTAGGCAATTATAGAAGTATTATGAGTATATGCTTTCATGGATGTAGAAAGGTGCCCATGATATATCTTTTGAGTTACAAAAATGTTGCAGTTCAGAAAATCAGATGATTCCACGTAAGCACATATGTGTGTCGTTTTGTGTGTGTGTGTGTGCGCGCATGCTTATGTGTATGTGTATATGTATATGCACGGAGAGAAGTCTAGAAGGAATTTTGCCAAAATATTGATAAGGATCATTTATAAATGGTAAGGTTTTCTGCTTTCTTCTTTATGCCTTTGTATTTTGTTTGATTTTTCTACTATGAACGTCTATAAAATGTCTTTTTTCTAAAACATAGAGACTTCCCAAAGGCCTTTCTTCCCAATTTCTTTAATTGCCGTCCTCCTCCTCAGTGAGGACATGCCCTGAGTCAGGGTTTAGGTTCTTCTTACCTGCAGCCTTCCTACGACTACAGAAAGTCACTCCTTTCCCTTCATACCCGTAGGTGAATTCCTTGCATCTCCGAATAACTATTCCATTTTGACTCTGCTGATTATAAAGCCAGACCCAGTTCCAACTTCTAACACTCACAACGTCACCTACACAGACAGCATTTTGCAGATTGGTGCTTTCTGCACGCTCTATCGGGCGGTGAGATCAAGTAACGCTTCCTGTCCATGGTTACCACATACATAGCTTTCTGGTGGGTGCTATACGCTGCTGGGCCAACTCTCCTCTGTGACTTCCTTCCTTTATTTCTAAACTTCTCCATAATATCTTCACTTAGATCTGAGAAAGCATGGAAGTTAGTATATTGCCATTCTAATACAGCAAAGAAGAAAGGGTAGCTCATTTCTAGAAGCAGAATGCAAGATTCCACATATCAGGATCTACTGCCAAGCCCTCAAGTCCCCCATCTGGGCACTTTATAACACAGTTCTAAGGGGACCACCTTGAACATATTTCAGTGGAACTGGGGACATTGATAAGAGAGGGAACGTAACAACATATTAACAGTTTGACCTTGGATGTTTTAGTTAATAAGCTCCAGTTTCTTTCCCCACAAAACAGGGCTATGTCACCTACTGAAGATGGCTTTGCAAAGGATAGATGAGATAATGCATGTAACTTACCTGGACATCACATAGGTGTTACAGAATTAATATACTCCAAACAGAATTCATAATCTTTCCTCTCTGTCTGTCTGTGCCTCCTCTCACTGAAATCTGTTCTATTTTTTGGTTGTCACTACTGGTTTATAGCACTGCTATCATCTCATTTCCCAAGTCAAAAACTTTGGAGTCATTTGAAACTTCTTCCTCTCCCACACCTCCCACAATTAGCCTGTAACTAAGTTCAGTCACTTCAGCCTATCACTCATATCCATCCCATCTTCATCTTCTTCACCACCATCACCATGGCTCATGTCCTTTTCTTTTTCCAGGATGGTTTCAAGTAACTTCTCACAGATCACTCTATATTCCTTTCAAGCCATTCTCCATCCACTGTCTAAACAGATGATTCAAATAATTTAATAGGTTCTTCCCTGCTTACAATCATTCAAGGTAATTAATGCAAAGCCCTTTACAACCTGGTCTTTCTCTCCCTTTATATTGTCATCTCCTTCTTCTTCTAAATATACATATTCTATTTGTCAGCCTTGCCCAGACACATTGGGACACCCTAAATCTGAGATATTTGTGCCTGGCACGCACTGAAGCTATTGCTGTGCCCTCATTCCCTTGTTTGTCTGACATCTCCTACTCTTCATTCAAGTTCATTTGAAAGGACACCTCCTCCCTGAGTCCTTTTTTTACTGCTCCTAGGCAGTTTGTTCTACCTCTTCTATGTTTCCATAATAGTTGAACAGGCTATATGATGGTACCCATCCATCCATCCGTTCATAAAGTGAGCTATTCATGCAGCAAATACTCATTGATCCAGTCATCTTGCTAGGTTCAAGAATTCAGATAAGTAAGAAGCAATCTCTGCTCTCAAGGAATTCATTGGCCCAGTGAAAAAAGAAAACATATACAAATATTATTTCAATACTAGGTACTAAGTGCAATGATAAATATATGCATAGGATAATATGGGAACCTGTTTGGTGGGTGGGATCCTCCTGGAGAAAGGGGTCCAGTGCTTTTTTCTTTTTTTGACATCTTTATTGGAGTATAATTGCTTTACAATGTTGTGTTAGTTTCTGCTGTATAACAAAGTGAAAAAGTTATATGTATACGTACATCCCCATATCCCCTCCCTCTTGTACCTCCCTCCCACCGTCCCTATCCCACCCCTCTAGGTGGTAACAGAGCACCAAGCTGATCGCCCTGTGCTATGCAGCACCTTCCCACTACCTATCTGTTTTACATTTGGTAGTGTATATATGTCAATGCTACTCTCTCACTTCGTCCCAGCTTCCCCTTCCCCTTCCCCGTGTCCTCAAGTCTATTCTCTACCAAAGTGTCCATCAACAGATGAATGGATAAAGAAGATGTGGCACATATATACAATGGAATATTACTCAGCCATAAAAAGAAACAAAATTGAGTTATTTGTAGTGAGGTGGATGGACCTAGAGTCTGTCATACAGAGTGAAGTCAGAAAGAGAAAAACAAATACCATATGCTAACATATATATGGAATCTAAAAAAAAAAAAAAAGGTTCTGATGAACCTAGGGGCAGGATAAGTCCCAGTACTCTTAAAGCCTTACTTTCCTCATTTAGAAAATGAGAAAAATAATAAAACCTACCACATTTGAGTGCTGAAAGGATTTGAGGAGAACATTCATGTGCTTGACACTTAGTAAGCCCTCAATAAATGTTAGCTGCTATTTTAATTATTTTTAGCTAATCCCTAAAGAATGATTAAGAGTTACCCTATGTAGGGGAAGGAGAAATAAGGGGTGGGAGGAAGAACATTCCAGACAGATAGCATAGCAGGAGCCAGGAATGTAGATGAGAGAATACAGCACAGGGAAAGATGTAGGCATTTTAAGCTTGTTGGGGCGTTAGCTGCAAGGCAAAGAGGTGTAAGAATGAGGCTCAAGAGACAAATCAGACAATGGCAGGTCGTCATAAGACCTGCTGAGGATCTTCGATTGCTCCACGTTTTATGGAATGCCCCAGAAGCAGATGAGAGTGATGTTGATAGCCAGCCTGATTCCAGTTATGGATAACTAATAAAGTGAACATCCTGCCATTAGATGAAAAATATATGGAAATTTGTTGACTATGAAATAAGGGACCCAGAAGGCTCAGTGGAAAGGTATATAAGAAAAGGGAAGGACTTCCCTGGTGGCGCAGTGGTTAAGAATACACCTGCCCATGCAGGGGACACGGGTTCGAGCTCTGGTCCAGGAAGATCCCACATGCCATGGAGCAACTAAGCCCTTGGGCCACAACTACTGAAGACCGGGCGCCTGGAGCCCGTGCTCTGCAACAAAGAGAAGCCACCACAATAAGAAGCCCGCGCACCACAATGGAGAGGAGCCCCGCTCGCCACAACCAGAGAAAGCCCACAGCAATGAAGACTCAACGCAGCCAAAAATAAACAAATAAATTTTAAAAAAAAGAAAAGGGAAGAAGAACTGGGTCACAGAAGAAAAATAAAGAATAGGAACTCCCAAATAATAAAATTGCTTCAATGCAGAACCAGGCTGGGACCCTAGATAGTAATAGAAGTAGAGGCTTGGTGAAGGTGGTAATTCATTGCCTGGCCTGGTATATATGTGGTGGTCCAGGTAAGAACTGGTCGCAGAAGGCCAGAGGTTTCAAGGTTGGCACAGGAAGATGGGCAAGAGTTGGAAATTCTAAGTCTACGATAAGATACAATATTATAAATATTTGCTTAAACTCACTTTCCTCCAATAGACCCAGAACAAATTAGGGCTACCTGTCTCATCGCTGTATCCCCAGAGAGAAATATATATCTTCTCCTTATGTTTGACTGACTTGATTTTAATTCTATAGTAGGTAAAATGTGAAAATTTTCAGTGGTCCATACTTTATTGGGAGACTAAAGTGATTATTCACTCAGCATTGCTTTCTATACTAGTCTTTAAGTAATCACTTTGGTAGGATAGTTCTGGCATTTTGGCCTGATATCAGATGACTTTTATTTATTTTTTTTTTATTTTTTATTTTTCAGATGACTTTTAGCAAGAGCAAGTCATTTGAGGAATTTGGGCCTTGCTTATTCATCTAAATAATAGCGATTATTTATACTTACCTTAGTGGACCCAGAGAGAGACAAGAGCAAATGATAAATGTTAAAGCCTTTTATAAATCTAAATAAAATGTGAAATATTATTAGTGTTTTAAATCTTGCAAGCAGAGGTGGCAGAATGCATGTAATAATTGGTCTTTCAGGTTGAAATTTCATAAAGGGTCTCCAGCCTTTTCCATAATAAATAAATAGACATCTGGAGAAAAGGACCTTTCTCACGTGGTTACCTTCTCTGCCTCCCCGCTCTGCTCCCATGCTGCCTGCACTCTTCTCCTCACCAGCCCCATTTCTGCTGCTTCACAGAGTCTGCTCATTGCTTGTATGGCATTTGCACCAGGGAGAGAAGGGCAGGTGGAGGAGCTTGGACAGACACGTTCCTTCCATCCCCTCCTGGCAGTCTAACTATTTCTCATTCTGCTCATTGGGGCTGCGAAGTCAGTGAAGTAGAATTTCTTTTCTACTTGGTTATCAGTCCTACATTTAGCATAAGGTTCCAAATGTGTGGAAGATGAGGCTACTCACGAGACACAGAGGCACAGGACTCCGGGCGTAGACTCACTGTCTCTTAACAGAAAGTTGCCGTCCACCCCTTCCTTGAGCAACAAGGTCTCACAGTCTCGCTTGGACAGAGGGCCGTGGTAATAAGGCAGATCCATGGGGCCTCCTCTTGTATCCCAAGCTGATTTGATTGCAGAAAGCCGGCCCTCATATTTTCATTGTACATTCTGTGCGGAAGATATCTAAGGATTGTTGCCGACCCTTGGCCTCTGTTCACCGGTGCCAAATAGAAACGTGGAGATGTGGAGTTTGGGGTGAAGTAGAAAAGAGTAGCTTTTATTGCTTTGCCAGGCAAAGGGGGCCACAGTGAGCTAATGCCCTCAAGACTGTGTGACCCACACTAGAGGGGGTAAGGAGTCTTCAAGGAGCAGGGCGTGATTAGCTCACGGACATTCTTCTGATTGGTTGGTGGTGAGGTAATCGGGAGTCAGCATCATCAACGTCTGGTTCCAACCAGTCTGGGGTCTATGTGCTTGTGGGCAGCATCCAGTTAACTTCTTCCACCTGATGGGGATTTCAGTATCTGCAACACAGCTCAGAGGGCATGGCTCAGAATATTACCTATAGTTCTTGAGGAAGAACTAAAGGTCCTTGACTTTATTTAATGGCTAGAGTATTATTATTTTGTCTTGCTTGACTGTTTTTCTTTCTTTCTGTGTTTTCTCACTTTTCTGATGAAATTTGTTCTTTAACTAAAGTTTTACTACAGACAAAAGGCAGGCAGAGGACATGGGTGGGGGTCTAGTCTGAGAAGGCCTGCTTGGTTACAGGATGAATAAACCTACAAAGAAATGTTAAACTCATTCAGTGTTTATTGTTGCTATTAACAATTCTGATATTATTACTATCTTAAAACTGTATATATTTTTTCCAGGATAAAACAAACACATTTTTACATTAGTGCTGTTAGGAACCAAGACATTTTCTTGTGAAAGAAAGAGATATGTGTAAAATCAAAGAATTTAAATAGAAAATGGAAGAATACAAATTTTTGTTCCATTTTTTCTTTAAAGAATATTTCCTAATTCCGTCCACTGAAAATGTCTGTAAGCAATGACAATCCAATACCAATGAGTATGCTTAGAGACAAAATTGTGGTGTCTAAGTAGCATTCCCCCATTAAAGGAATAAGGGATCTTTTGAGGAATGGCTGCTTTTATGTCTGTGGAAGTTCATGAACAAGTTGAACCTGGAATACCTTCTTGTGTAAGAATTCAAAGAAATTATAAAAGCCTAATGCAGACTTCCCTGGTGGCGCGGTGGTTAGGAATCCGCCTGCCAATGCACTGGGGGACACCAGTTTGAGCCCTGGTCCGGGAAGATCCCACATGCCTCGGAGAAACTATGCCCGAGAGCCACAACTACTGAGCCCACGTGCCACAACAACTGAAGCCCATGTGCCTAGAGCCTGTGCTCTGCAACAAGAGAAGCCACCGCAATGAGAAGCCTGTGCACCACAACAAAGAGTGGCCCCTGCTTGCCACAACTAGAGAAAGCCCGCACGCAGCAATGAAGACTCAACGCAGCCAAAAATAAATAAATAAATAAAATATTTTTTTTAAAAAAGCAATGTTTAAAAAAAAAAGAATTAAAAAAAAAAAAGCCTAAAGCAGCCATGTAGAAAGAACAAAGGAACCAACAAGCAGGGTCTCACATTGACCTAAGATGAGAAAATTTAAGCATCAAAGTAATAATTGCAGTTGACACACATTGCATATACAAAAATTCATGAGTTTATAACGGTACTTAGAAAGAGTGAAAGATAGAAACCTCCCTCAAAAAAAAAAAAATAAAGGAGGAGGTGAGGGGCACTGACTTCTGTAGATTAGAAGATATTTATGAGGTCCAATAACAAAATGCAACACAAGGATCTTGTTTAGATTCCGATTAAAGCAAAACCAACTACAAATAGTTTCCTGCCATTGGGAGAACTCGGAATACAGACTAGATATTATATAATACCAATGAATTATTTTCATTTTTTTAGTTGTGATAATGGCATGGAGATTATGTAAGAAATGTATGTATATTTTAAAACATACGTTGAAATACGAAGATGATGGCATGATATCTAGGACTGTCTCTAAAATGGGGGTAAGAGGAGAACTTAACTTTCAAAATAGCTTAACAATCCCATCAAAACCATTTGTTAAAGCATATCAGGTTCTCTAAAGTGCCATCTTCATGTCTGTGAACTCTTCCTGACTTTAAGGACAGAATCTGAGGCAGATGTCAGGGCCAATCAAGGGATGTGCTAG